>NW_003307558.1:1803287-1822174 GCF_000143455.1 Volvox carteri f. nagariensis
CCAGCGCCGGTACGATGGTTGGTGCCGCGGTTGGTGCTCTGGTTGGCGGCTCCGTGGGGCCGCTAGCCGGTCCGCTGGGGGCGGCGCTGGGGGCCGCTCTGGGGGCGGCCGCGGGGGGCCAGGTGACGGGTGACGTGAGTGTACGACCCACGAAGGTGCGGAAAAAGGGGGGGTGAAAGGGGTAAGGGCGGGAGGGGGGGAGCTGGGGAGGGGGCTGGCACGAAGGGTTTGGATGGAGGGGTCAGGTCGGTTTTTACTTAGTGCCATATCATTAACATGCTAAATCCTACCTTTAAATCATCTAAATGTGCAGAAGAGATAGATAGAGCCGTTAACAAGATAAATACTTGGGAATCGGAGGATGCGAAGTGAACACATCAGATCATTGACGGCTGACATCCAAAATACGCTAAAGCCCTGAAGCGGAGGAGGGAGGAGGAGGATGGCCTCCCGCGTCAATACCCGCATCAATACCAATGTAAAGTCCATGGGCCCCCCCCGGCTTTTACGGACACACCCGCACTTGCGTGCGGAACTTGTAACTTGTAACTTGCGTCGCCGAAGTCGAAGGCACCAGCTTTACGGGTGGGAGGGGGTAAGGGGGCCTGGGTGGGATTGGCTTTGGGTCTATGAATATCTCACGGCGATGCTCTCTCCTCCTCTCCTTCTCCCCCCCGTCGATTAGTTTCCTCTCGTTGCCACCGCCGCCACCGCACCCAAGGCATTTGGATGGGTGGCCCCCTTCCCAAGGTCCGCTTACTCCCCCCTATTTCGCAACTTCAGCGGCCCCACCCCAACCCCCACCGCCCCACCCCCACCCCCCACCGCCCCACCCCCGCCGGCCCACCCCCACCGCCGGCAGGTGCTCACCGGCCCTGGCGGTGAGGCCCTGTCCTTCTCCCTGGCTCCGAAACCCCAGGTGGTGGTGGCCAATGACAGCCTGGCTTTACTAGGCGCATTGGTGGGCGCCCTGGTGGGGGGCCTGTCGGGACTCGGGCTGCGGGCGCTGCTGCTGGCGGCGGCGGCAGGGGCGGGACTGGCAACTGCCATGACGGCGACTGGGCGGACGTACACGTACGTCAGCCGGTACGGGGCCCGTACGGCGGGCGATGCCCGGCGGGCCTCCCGGATGTGGGGCTGGGGCTGGGGCTGGGGTTGGGGGCCCGGCGCGGGGGGCTGGCTGCCGCCGCGGACATCTCCTGGGGGCCTTATCCGCTAAGGTGTCGTACATAAGAGGACTGTTACCAGAGGGCTGTTCGGCCCCCCTGTGCTTTCCTGGGGCGCTGCGGTGCAGCCTCTTGAGCCGAGCCCCTTCGGTAAGCCGCGGCCCTAGCTTAATCGTATGGGGGTGAGGTCTGGTTGGGAAAAGCGTACTTCAGCCTGCGGTTAGGTTGGTGCCGTACGACAGTACGGATATCGCTGTACGGACATGCAAAGGTGGACGCGCATGGAGCAGCGTGTGATGGTGGGGGCGGCAGACTGGGGAGCAGGCGGTGGAAGGAGTTCAGTTGGTGGCGTCCGGCATTCGTACAATAATACAACGCTGTTGGGGTTCATTTTTCAGCTGAAGTCGTTTTTATACTTTCCGTGTTTTCTTGGGGTTCCAAATCGTATTGTATGGCTGGCATGATGCGGAGAGTGTGATGGAGTTTGGAGCAGCGTACACTGCACATGAACATCTATTGGGAGTGTTTCAAGTTAAATGTTATAAGTTGGGTCTAGTAAACTAGACCGTATATACAATAAAGAGCGGCGCTATGGCCGGAAACACACACATATGTGGGATGTCGTCCGGCTTGGCATAATAGCTGCTTCTTGCAGTGCAGCAGTAGCAGTAGTTGCGTCGCCAGTTGTGGTCTAAACGATGTCGCTCTCTACGCACATATACATATACAGAGAGATATACAGACATGCTCTCCTGTCTCCACTGCCACTCCCGGGGGCGGAGGGTGGGGGTTTACGTACCCTTCCATGATGTGTGTCTGTGTGTATGTGTGTCTGTGTGTATGTGTGTTGGTGGTTAAGGTGGAAGTTATGTTGATGATAGGGACCAGACATGCGGCAAGAGCTCCGTGCGGAGGTTTTTTCGTCGGCGACAATAGGAGGGGGCCGCGGTCGCCGGTGGGGGTGGTGGAACCGGTTCCATGGTTGCCCTTAGGTCGCTGGTGGCGGCGTTGGACCCACCACCACCCTGCCACGCAGGCGGTCACGGCGCAGGCACCACACAGCAGATGATGGGGTCCTGGGGTTGATGATGGTCGAACGGCTGCAGTTGATGGTGTTGGGGGTTGGGGGCAACAGTTTGGGAAGTATCGGGCGGTGCAAAAGTCGAGGAACAATGCATTGTGTCCTGAAAGAAACGGGAAGCACTATTCGACCGGGGGCCCAAAAGAAGGTCATCGGGGAAGTTATTACCCCCGGTCTCCATGGAACGGAAAGGCCAGCGGTTGAGTTGGCGCATTAGGAGGAGGGGGGAAGCACACAAAGGCTATCAGGCGTCTTAATGGCAAAGGATTGCGTCGCCACGTGTTGTGCTAACATGTATGGCTTGATGAAGGTTATAGGCTGTCAGGCAAGCGGTCAGCTGGGCAGCTGATTACTCCGCGCTAAATGTTCATCGAGACATCAACAATAAGCGTCGTGATGCGCTCCGTTTCCGAGGGATTGGGGACGCTGCGCGGTTTAAGCCCTTTCACTGCTTGCTGTTGTCGCGCCTAAAGTCGCCGCCGCGCCACACGGGCACCGGACAGTTCCTGCCCAGGGTCGTATGGCAGATTTGGGGGTTGAGCCTTGCACTGCAAAGCTTCTTCCTCGTCAGATAATGCCAAATGTCCGAAGCTTGCCAAAAAGGCTTGTCTGGGGCGCATGCCAGAGCCAACCCCCAGAATCGTATCAGGTGGTCCAAGGAGCTATAGCTTTGAGCCGCTCCTTGACAGACTAGCCTTTCCTGAAAAGCAGCATAGGTGCTAGATCGTCCACGGATCAGGATTTAATGGAGATATCTATATGCTAACTTGTCTGTACAATGCACCCACGTACGCCATTCGGTTGCGACAGACGGTCGCGAGCCGCGGTGGTCCCAATTTCTTGCAATTTCTGAAAGAGTAAGTTGAGGAGCTTGGTTAGAATAAACTTCTATGACGATTTCAATTAATTAGGTGTTGATTTTATCTGAATTCCCCTACCTATTTTCAGATGTATTTGAATGCCTGGAATGCGGAGCTGTCGAAATCGCATCCAAGAAGAAGTCCAAAAGCTGCAAGGTCGTTGCAGTGTCGCTGAAAATATACCTTTACATGTAGGTCATCTTTTCGTAGAATGCGCGCAGTAGCCCTTATATACCCTTATACCCGACACTTGCACGATCCACTGCGGTCCTCATTCCCACGCCTTGACCTAATCTGCTCGTTGAAAAAAATAGTTATAGAGAACGCCTTGCTTTCCGCCGCCGGCTGTCGGCCTGTTTCCCGAACTTACCCGGTTGCGTGCAGGGCGTCGCAGAATTTCGCTTGCTGCCGCCATTCAACCCCTCGACTAGCCGCGAGGACAGTGTCCACTACGATAATGTCTTCCGACTGTTGGCCTCAGTTTTTCCCGAAAACAAAGCGCAGGTGGGTTCCGTTCGAAGGGGGTTGGCCAAGCAAGTTGTTGCACGATGCTCCTCTACAGTGGGTTCTCTGACCGTGCCTCATCAAGCTAGTCGGCACGGGGAGAAGGTTTGGTCCTTGAGTCCTCGTCCCTCCCCCACAAACAGTCAGCGCGCCTCCCTCCTTCCAGACAGACAGATGGACAGACAGACACCCCTTTGCTGAGAACAATCAATTGAGTCTCGCCTTCGACGCATCAAGTCTTGCCCTCCTCGCTCCGAAATGGAGCTCTCTCAGCGTGCTTTGTAATGTATTAGGATTTGTCTATTTTTGCTTCACACGCTCACATACATACACACGCGCGCGTGTGCATACATACATACATACATACATACATACATACATACATACATACATACATACATACATACATACATACATACATACATACATACATGCGGCGCACATACAGCCTGCCCTGTCACCTCGTATGGTCCCTCCCCCCATGCCACCCCTTGGTACCTCCACACCCCCTACACCCCCTCTCCCCCCCCCACCCCCTACCCCCGGTGCCCCCCAGCTCAAGGACGCCGTGTACTGCGGCCGCAAGCCCACGGAACCCAGCTGCAAGCTGGTCGACAGCAACCGGTGTGTGTGTGTGTGTGTGTGTGTGCGTGTGTGCGTGTGCAAACGGGGGCTGGGAAAGGCGGCCTGAGGGTGGTACGAGAACTCTTCTTGGGGAGAGGAGACCCTGCAATGCTATCGAGGGGGTGATGGTGATGGGGCGGAAGACGAACCACGTGAACGAGTAAAGCTGATGCCAAGGAGGATATAGACTGAGGTACGGCAGAGCTGATACGCCAGAAGTTTAAAAGTCAGAACTAAGGTGATGGGGGGGAACACCACCACCGCCACCACCGTCATCACGGCATCCCTCATCGTTCTCCCGGGTCTTCGGCACCGGCACCGGCACTGACTCCACGTGGTCTCCCCCCCCACACACACACACGCGCTCTCTCTTTGCGTGGCCTGGGTTTTGCCAGGCAGTTCGTTGAGGTGAGGGACGTAGGGTGGTCAGTTTTGTTGTTGTTATTAGTTGGGGTTGTAGGATTCAGCTTCTGGGCTTATGGCGGCGGCAGGGGGGCCACTTATCACGGGTAGGAGGGGCGCCCGGGTGTTGTGCAAGGACCCCCCAGGGGGGTGCGCAGCCGCCCCTGCGCAAGGCGCAGGGCCTGCAGTGCTTTTAAAAGTGGCTACTTGCGATCAAATGGTTATTGAGAAAATAAATTCCCGCTTCCGGAAGGTGCTTAGACGGCTTGATCATTATAAAATTTCTTTCAATATATAATACTCTCAATACCAGCAATAAAACTTAATACTTGAAAATGAGCCCAAACGCGGCTGCGAAGCCGCCATATCTCAGTAAAAGTAAAAGGAACATATCTCGCGACATATTTCCGGTCTCCTCTTACCACACCGACGAGCAACAACCTCTAGTCGAGTTACCTTCACGTCGGGGTCCCGGAAGGCCTTAGGTGTGCAGGTGATTCATTCGAGTTAGGTAAGACTCTGAGCCAGCCATTGACCGGGCTGCTGCGACACCCGTAGCCGCGATAATTGAGGCAAACGCTTCACCACCTAAATCTTCTGGTTCTGACGCAAGCAGTGATCTGGTCATCTGGGGAAAGCGTCATTGAGCTGAGCTCGCCTGGCTCCGGCACGGCGGAATGCATCCAGTCCCGCAATGACAACTGCCGCCAGCGCCAGCGAAAGGCCACTGCCGACAAAGCTGGAAAGCTCGCCAACCCTCGGAAGGAGGAAGGTGGCCGCAGGTTCAAGGAGCAATGGGCCGTGAAGCACCCGTGGGCAGAGTCACACAACAACGGCACCCGTGTTGGCCAACCCGCCCCGGACCCCACCCGACCCCCCACGCTAATGTGAAAAGCGAGGTACCCTAAATCCCAAACCCACCACCGCCATCACCCCTTTTACACCGCCCCTCTTCCCCCCCACACACACAAGGAGCAGAGTGCTTCGGCGGTCGCTCATTCCCGTGGGGGTACACCGGGTTAGGTGCCCCTGGCCAGTGTCAGGCCCCGATCGATATTCAAAACACACACACGCACACACACACGCCCGCACAGATGCATCCCTTATCTGGACCTCCCCCTCCGCAGCTACGACTCCTGCCTGGTAGCAGGACTGTGGCTAGGCGGCCGGCTGGTGTGTGCCGCCTCCGCACGGCTCCACCTACCCCCCACTGAATGTCGTGCGGGTGCGGGTGCGGGCAGCAGCAGGCGGCATGTGCAGGTGGGGGTGCAGGGGGCCGTACGGGGGAAAGCAAGTAGCAGGGGGAGTGCTGGAGTGGCTTGGTGCGGACTTGGACACGGGGGCTTTACATGCTAGGGTAATGGGGCGGTAGGTATCTAGATACATACAAACATACATACATACATATATATACATACATATATACATACACACACGAACGGAGAGCAGGAGCTGTCTCCGGGACTGTTGCATGTTGGGGGGAGGGCGGAGATGGCTGCCTGAGTGGCCACGAAGGTCCATGGCTGGTTCGCTCTCGTAATGTAAATAATGCCAAGAGACTCGTTGTTACTCGGGCAGTGGTAGGGGGGGGGAAGGAGGGGTAAGTGTCCTGGGCCCACACAGTTTCCGCCTCCAAGCATACCGAGGGTCCCTCCCCGCGGTGCACCATCCCACTGCCTTCCCCCTTTCTCCCCACCAATACACACACGCGCGCGCACACATGCACACACACGCCCACATGCACACACACGCCCACATGCACACACACGCCCACATGCACACACACGCCCACACGCACACACGCCCACATGCACACACACGCCCACACGCACACACACGCCCACATGCACACACATGCCCACACTGCATGGTGGGGTGGCGCCTCCCCGGCTGCTGCAGATTCTGTTCCAGGGAACGGCTCCGAAGCACAGGCGCGGAGGTCTGGGCCGCCTGTTCACCCGCTGCATCTTGCGGGCTGCAGCGGCCGCAGAACATGAGGTGGGGTGGGGTGGGTTGGATGAGGTGAGGGGTGGGGTGGTGAGGGGTGGGTTGGTGAGGGGTGGGTTGGTGAGGTGGGTTCCGGCACCCGTGGGAGGGGGTTCCCCTGGGTGGGCTGGGGGGCTGTAGGAGCCAGGGTGCGGACAGCAGCAGGAGATGCATTGGGAGAGGAGGGGACGGGGAGGTAGCAGCTGGCATGGCCCCGTGTGACCGTACTGCCGTGCTCCACCGCTTTGAGGGGGTGGGGTGTCTGGAGGCTGTCCACCTTTCCAAATGCGACTGAGGGCAACTGATTGCTCCGTGTATCAATGTATGTATGTATGTATGTATGTATGTATGTATGTATGTATGTATGTATGTATGTATGTATGTATGTATGTATGTATGTATGTATGTATGTATGTATGTATGTATGTCGGCGGTGCGCGCTGTTCGTTGCCTGGACACCTATGAGTTGCGCCTCATGTCGTGCGACGGCGCTGTATTGGGGTTGAGCGGGTGGGGGGTGGGGGTTTCCCCCGGGTGGGTGTGTATTTGACAGATCGCCACTGTGGTCGTGGGCGACCGGGACGTGGAGGGCTACTGGGCCAAGCTGGGTTTCAGCCGGCCTGGGTCTGACCCGTGGGTCGCTCCGCCACTCAGCGCCAGCCTAGCGGCCATCTCCATGCGGGCGGCTGAAGCCGGCGAGCCTTACGCCATGCGCTGTCCCGTGTGGTACACATGGCTGGCAGCTCCGGACCCAGGACAGCTGCAACTGCTGCAGCGGCAGCAAAAGCAGCAGCGGCAGGGGCACCAAGGCCGGCAGCTGCAATACCAGGTACAGGTACATGCAGGTGGGAGTGAAAGTGAAAGTGGACATGGGAGCGGGTGGATGGATGTCCGTGAGGAAGCTTGCCATGTTTGCCATGTTGAGGTGGGCGGGTGGCAGGAAATGAGCGGCGTGAGTGGGCGCGGTAGGATACGAGGAGATGTGCTCGGGGAGGAGGGCATGATAATATGTGTTGCGGGTTAATGCGCGATGGCAGGGAGGCGCCGCGCTCATGGGTGCGTCTCTGCGGGGTGACCCGCTGTGGGCGGCCCCACTTGGTCCCGGTTCAGTGGCCCCTGCTAGCCTACCAGCTAATAGGCTGTAAAGGGCTGTGTGGCGGTTCCGGTGGGGTGAGTGTGGTGTGTGGTGTGTGGTGTGGGGGGATGCGGCCCTGCGCGCTGTGCAGTTGTGTGGGGGTGTGTCCGGCATGTGTGCAGGAGGAGGTGGAACCCTCGAGGGATGCTGACGGATTGTGACTGCTGATGCCGATGCCGATGCCGATGCTTATGCTACGAAAACACGGGACGCATTGTTCCCCCCCCCCCCACACACACACACCGCATTGCATGACGACGTGCGCACCGCCCCTCCCGCCATGCGAACAGGGGGTCCAGCAGCAGCCGCAGCCGCAGCCATTCAACGGCTCTTTGCAGCTCGCCGAACGGCTGGTGAGTGAGTGAGAGAGTGAGTGAGTGAGTGAGTGAGTGAGTGAGTGGCTGGTGGGCATTGTTTGCAATGGCAGATGGTGTGGGCGTTAGTTAGTAGTTAGTTAGGAGGGCGGTGCTGTGTGCGATGACCTTGCACTGAGGAGGCCGGCTTGGGGGTTCAGGATAACGATATGACGGCCATACCGGGGGGAATATTGGGCATACGCATGGGCTTGCGTAAATCCCATACCACACCTCACCACACCTACAGCCATGACGTGCTTTGCGTTCCGCCATTGGCGCCTGGTGGCCCACACAGCCGAGACCTCCCAACGCGGCAAGGCACCCGATGAGACGCACTTGGCCCGCACTGCTACCGTCCATGAGCCCCCCAATGGCTTTTACGGACACCCTCGCACAAGTGCTTGTGCGGAACTTGTAACTTGCTACCAAAGTGCTCAACTGCTAACTGAGCCCTGCTGGGCCCATCAGGCTCTTCCCATACCGGTGATCGATCCCCATATGTATCCTCACACGTGTGAGCTGCAGGTGCGGGAGGCCGCCCGCCAGGTGGTGGATCGATACACGGTCGCCGCCGCCGCTGCGGCTGCTGCGGCTGCTGCTGCTGCCACCGCGTCAGCAGGGGTAACTGCCCCCTCAGCAGCCGCACCTCGCTCGGAGTGGCGCCCCGCCGCCGTCCCCCCGAGGGGGGTCCCCGCGGACGACGTCCCGACGGTGATGGTGACGTCGGCTGAACGGAGCCCCGGGGCCTCTGCAGACATGGCCATCGTTATCTCTAATCCTAATCATGATGATGATGATGATGATGATGACAGCAACGGAAAAAGTGATGTGGACAGCAACGGCGGCACGGGCAGTGGCAAAGGGAAAAGCGCCGCAGACCCAGATACCACACAGACGCGAATCGATATAGCGGAAAGGGATATGGACAGTGCTAGCGACAGGGCCGGCATCCGTGCAGCCAGGCTCAGCCCTTCACCGCCGCAGACCATTCGCTGTTCCTCTACCCTGTCGCTTTGGGAGCCCCACAGTCGCCCCCAGCCGCCGTCGCAACCTGGCAAACACGAGTTGCGGCAGCAGCAGCAGCAGCAGCGAATGCAGCAGCGGTGGCAGCGGCGGCTGTCGGGGCGACATCGACATGGATCACTTCTACCGCTGCCGTCACTTAATCCTGATCCTAATCCAGTTCCTCATCCTCATGCACAACCGCAAACGTGGGCGCAGCTGAGGGCGCTCACGACCCCTGACAAGCCGCCGTGTAGCCATGGCGCCACCCCGGCAGTTGCAGCGGTTGCTGCTGCTGTTGCTACAGCTGCTGCTGCTAGCAGCCCTGAGGTATATCCGCAGTCGCACCAGTCCTATGTTGGGATCCACAGCCCTGTCCAGGGAGGGGCTTCCAACTGCAATGGCAGGGGTGGTAGCTGCTCCATGATAGCACCGGCCCCACGACTTAAAAGACCTCCTCCTCCGCCTTCTAGGGACGGCACTCCGGCTCAGGCCCCCGTCCAAGTTTTGCAGCGGCCCCTATCTGCCACAACCCGGATGGCATTTTCTTCATGGAATGCTACCAGTATAGCTCGCGGCGACCCCCTTTCCTCCATTCCTCTGGAGCTGTTTCCGGAGCTGGCGCTGGGTCCGCCGCCGTGCAGGCGGCTCCCAGTCAGAGCTGACGAGCTGGCTGACGGAGCTGACGAGCTGGCTGACGGAGTTGACGAGCCGGCTGACGGAGTTGACGAGCCGGCTGACGGAATTGACGAGCTGGCTGACGGAATTGACGAGCCGGCTGACGGAATTGACGAGCTGGCTGACGGAGTTGACGAGCCGGCTGACGGAGTTGACGAGCTGGCTGCTGCGGCTCCAGCGGCAACGGTAGCAGTAGCAGGTGATGTGGGTGTTGATGAGCTGCAACGCGTGGGCTTCCCGGTCGTATGGGGTCGGGTGTACGAGGGCACCCTGCGGGATATTGACCACCGAATTCGGCAACGTATTCGAACCTTCCGCTAGTAGGCGTAGTAGCAGACGTTGGGAGGTGCAGTTGGGGGCTTTGGGAAGTGGCGGCGGCAACGATGATGATGACCGTGCCGGGCCCAGGACTGAGATTGTTTCTGATGGCTGCTGAGGCAACACAGCGAGCCGGCCGCAAGTGTGTGACGGGAGGAGGAGGGGAAGGGTGGAGATAGCAGGACTAGGAGGAGGAGGAGGCCTCACAGAGATGCGGAGACCCCTGATGAGATTCCCATGTGGCGCACAGATGCCGATCATCACCGATCATCCGTGGCCTAATAAAAATGTCACCGTTTCAATGTCCGAAGATGCATTTGGAGGGTCGTGTAGCAGCACAGTGCACACACCACCGCGTGCAATTGTTGGATTGGATGACAGCCATGAACGTTTCGTTGCGGGTCTTACCTACCTTCATTACCAGTGCACTGTAGTAGCATCGTTAGATTGGCCACCCGCTAACAGCCAACATTGTTTTAATACTGCGATATGTTTACATGAAAGGAATAAGAACAAGGGGTTTGTTTTACGGAGACGGCTGGCCCCCCTCAACTGTGTGCTGGGGCTGTGTGTTGGGCAAGTTGATTTGTGTCCCCTCGAGTCGCTCGTACCAACCAAACCAACAACCTATGGAGGTACTTCGGCACCTACCTGCACAGCACAGCAGCGGGGAAGCCCTACCAGCACCATGTCCCCAGCAGTTGTCCCCAGCAGCTTCTGACGCGCATACACAATCACCGGGCATTCTACCAAGAAGTGTTTCTCATCCTCAATAGCTCCGTTACTATGACACACAGCGCACACGCGGTGCTCGCTAGCCCTGTTGCTCTCGCTGTTAATCGCCAAGGCGGAGACACACAAACGAAAACGGAGTAGGGCACGATGATGCGCCGGGGGATATAACCCGTGTACGGCTTCGGCAGCCCCATCCAGTGCTTATGCCGGCACATCTTCACGCCGGGCTTCCTACCGTCCGTAGCGAAGACTCTATGGTCCACAGCCTGCCTGTCATTCGCCCAGTCGTCGTTGACACACGTGCCCTAAGGGTGCCCGTCAGCGCTTCGACATCAAGCTTGCATGCCGAGTAACGTCTAACCCTCACGTCAATGCTTCCCCCGACTGCTTCCTCCTTTACCCCAGTCATGCTCTAACTGGTTAAGGATACGAATGACTTAGGGATCCCCAACCATCAAACTGCAAATACGTTACTAACGCCAAACGAACTTCCTGACGGAAGGCGCTGTGGTATACGCTACTAATGTCCTCCACCAAGCTATTCCAGAAGCGAAATACGGATTCAGCCCAGTGCAGCTGTAGAGGCATCTGCCCTAGCTCCCGAAACAAAAGCTGGAGGGCTGGTACGGAAGTCCCTGCCAGTTGTTTCATGAAAAAGATCTGGAGCTTGACCGTTCGGTCTCGTACGGCCACATCGAAATAGCATGACCGCGGTGCCTCTTGTTAGCCGGATAGCCCTTTTCTAACATCGCGAGAACCTGGTCAGCCCCCCACACCTGCGAGCCGTACGATAGGACAGAACGCACTTGCGCATTGAAACACTTCATGCCGACGCTAGGTAGCAGCAGACCCTGCCGGCGCAGCTTGTTGCGCAGAGCAAACATGGCCCGTTGGCCAGCCGAGAACAGCTCAGCCGTGCAGGACGCAAAACCCGAGTCTGGTCCGAAGTGCAGCCCCAGGTAGCGGGCGCGTGTTTTCCAGGTAACCGGTTGGAACATCGGTAGCCCCTCTTCAAGTACACGCATGGTGACAAGGTCATGTGCGCTGAGAGCATAGACCTGCCTTCTAACCTGACCGGAGGAAGGATATACCCCTGAATTGGTTCGGCTGTACGATAGTACGGCAGGAGTTGTTCCGCCTATGCGTTACAAGTAATAGTAACAAGGATATGTTAGTCATAACCGTAATTAACGGAATGCGCATAACAATGTCTGTGGGGTTTGTGGCGTACGTGCTCATGTGAGTAATGCCAATGCATTACGTAAATAGCTCTTGAGTGCTATACGCGGTGATCTTGTGCCTACGTGTGCATTTGTTCGATGGTACATCTTGGGCTCGCACAGGGACGTGCTTAGTTTCGGTGGTGTATATTTGTGTGAAATTGAAGGGTTGCTGTGGGCAAAGTAGGCCATGTTGTGGTGGCCCACCCCTTCTCAACCGACCGCTTGCGCACAGCAAATATATGCATATATAACTCATATGAGTCACTTTTAGGACGAAAGCTCGACGAAAGCTCGACGAAAGCTCGACGCAGTTGCCTAATACTCACACACGTAGTAGCTTCTCGTGACACAACGTCGTTAGCTTGCAAAAGATGCACGACAATCAAATTGTAGTAAGCTACATTTCCCTTACAACATTTCAACGATTACTGTTAACAAGAACTCTCAACGATTCGACTCAAGAATCGAACATGTTTCGACTTTCGACACATGCCTCGAACATGGCAGTTGATCGTAAGCGAATCTAACGGGCTGCAGCCCCAGCTGGGGCCCCGGGCCTCACCGACATTATCCTAGTACGGCAGGACCGTGGTAGCGAATCTCCGGAAGGTAGGCCGAGATATAAGCTACCCGGCCGGGCGGGGTGCTCTGGCCAGACACTGAAGTATCACGACTACCAGGTGTTTGGAGCTCAAAACTCCGCTGCCGCCGAATAGACTTATTCCTTAACGGTACACATATCGCACGCATTGTGCTTGCATTCGCCCATAGACCTATTTCTTAACATGGCGAACAAAAATGGAATTTTTGCTCAAGTCGTTCCACAACTGGTAAGATCACTCACTGCATCGTTCATTTAAGGAAGCACAACATTTTGTCTTTTTATCGATGAATTTATTTTCCAGAGATTCCCAAGAACAACCTGGCTCGCCTGGGACTCCGAAGACGCTACGGGCAGGTGCCTCATCCTCATTGCCTTCACCTAAGAAGTAAGTGAATCACCATTGCCAACGTTTGTTAGCAGTATCCCAAATTTCCCATCTACAACTTTACATCTTCTCATTACCCACAGGACTCCGGTGGAAGTTGTCATCATCCTAACAAAAATTGTGGGTCGCCACCCGCCGCAGACCCTATTAGACCATTTACCGGCCGAACTCCAAAACACCAGAGCCGACATGCTGGCTGCCTGGCGTGCGGGAGCCTTTAGCAGTGAAATCGCCCTTCGCGGCGGTTATGGAGCAGGGATAATTCTGATGGGTAAGAAACCCCTGGCGAATACAACTATGGCGGTGCTTTACAGGTATGATCGCGAGTTCAACGTCAACTTATTGCAGTATGTACTTCTACCAATGCCTTCACTTTTTACAAAATTGCTCGCCGTCTTACTCTTAAGTACATGTGTTTAACCCCTCCTTTGCGTAATGAATATCAATCCAACTCCTGTTTTCAGGTACAAATCGCAAAACCAGGATGACGAGATCATCCGAGTCTTTGTCGATCTCCTCACCGGCGACATACACTTTTATAACAGCGCGCTTCTGTTTGAGCGCGCCATTCCGCTGTCCAACCCGCCGGACAACATCCACGGGATAAATCGATGGTACGAGTTGGAGGACTTCACCTTCACCGTCCTCGATTCTTCGACCATGCTGCATAAAAAATATACGTAAACGTAAGTACATAACCTACAACCTTCCCCGGATGTTAGTTCACAGTTCCATCTTTACAGGGAGTCTCCACGTGGACGTTTGTTAGCGACCCTTTTAAAAATTCTCACCCTGGACGTCAGGTTTGCACGTTCTGTTTCGCAATATGACATTCTATATAAATAAATGATAGAAATGCAAAAGGTTTGACGGAAGGCGGAGGGATGGCGAAGAACGGGGGGCCCACGTGGAGACAAGGCCATGTATTGCGGTATCAACAATTACTTGCCCGTAGCCCAGAAGCCATTGAAAACAAAACCTGCCCTTAAGAAGACAGAAATAGTAGCGAAGGCACAGAAGGAAACTGCGGAAAACGCCGCCACCAAAGAACATGTGCCCTTGCTCCACATGCAGCCTGATCAAGACGAAGGTCCTGTAGAAGAGTATTTCTACGCTGATCGTATACATGATGATGTGAATGCCGTGGTTGAGGAGGATGCATCATCGGGTGAGGGTTCGGACACCGATGAGGATGATGGGCCTGCCAGGCTCATCATCCTCAGTGAGGACGCGAACTCCCGCCAGCTAGTGGCAGAGGTATACTTTAAACCCTCACCCGATGATGCATCCTCCTCACCCACGGCATTCACATCATCATGTGTACGATTAGTATAGAAACACTCTTCTACGGGACCTTCGTCTTGATCAGGCTGCATGTGGAGCAAGGGCACATGTTCTTTGGTGGCGGCGTTTTCCGCAGTTTCTTTCTGTGCCTTCGCTACTATTTCTGTCTTCTTAAGGGCAGGTTTTGTTTTCGATGGCTTCTGGGCTACGGGCAAGTAATTGTTGATACTGCTATACATGACAGCACAACTACGGCCCAGTATACTTGAATAACATTTCTTTATACTGGAGGACAGCACCGGGGTATGGATTACAGAGAAGGAACGGTTCGGGGAGTACGTTTTGAACCGTCGTTGATCATTACACCTAATAAGCTTGCAGCTTTTACAGCATCAAAACGTTTTGGAGCTGCTGAAAAAGTACCAAACAAAATTGCAAATTGTTGCGATTTTGACGGGGAGGGTTTACGTTCCCCGTGTGAGGCCTTGCACCGTTCGTTTTGGGGTCCCCGTTCCATGACTCTCACGTGCACGGGGACCTCGCTATAGCTCCCAGTATCCTTACAACATGGACTAATCTTGCGGTGGTAAATATGACGGTTCTCTTCGAATAAGCAGGGAAACCTCAAACATTTTTACACGAATTTATTGTAATTAACATTATATCCGTCCCCACAGATGCTGGTTTGGCACGCTGACGGCGCTTTCTCGTGCTTGCCACAAATGCTGAAGTTGGCGGCGGACCACAAACAACCAATCCTGTGCTTTGGGGCACGCAAGGCAGGTATGTACGCAATATGGAAACGCAACCTGCATACAGTAAGGCGACACAATGCTATCGTTTAACAGCACAGTAATTTTCAACACGCTTTTACCTGACATTTAATCGGACAGGTTTCCAGCAAAGATTCCAGCATTCAGAATTTCCCACCCGTTTCCCACGTCAAACTCTTCCCACAGAGTTCAACGGTGTATCCCGGGCGCAGTCGACAAGTAAAACGCACATCCTCCTGAACAGGGACGTCGACAAGGATGACGAACTCCTAGAAGCTTGCATGCCGGAGGACTACAACGTGCAGACGGCATTCAACGCGGCGCAGGCAACAACTCGCAACAACCTTGCCGACGGCACCTATACAGGCTCCGTCGTCATCGTCCAAGACCTCATCGATCACATTCAAGGCCTGGCAGACATCCTGTTCTACAGGTACGTATACTTGAGGTTGCAGGTGTTTAGTGATTGCGCCCCCGCAGGTGTTGTCGGTGCACCTGAAAGAGTTGTGGTAATAGCCGAAAAGGGTGCAGTTGTAAACGTGATGAATAGTAAGTATTATTGAGTGAGCGGCTGGGTGCTGGACTTTGCTACGAAGCAGCAGGATGTGCAAATTTGAGGTTTACTTGGCGTGGCAGTATTTATTCAAGGGAAAGACGAGTCTAAGACCACATGTGTCAAGTATACGTACCTGTAGAACAGGATGTCTTCCAGGCCTTGAATGTGATCGATGAGGTCTTGGACGATGACGACGGAGCCTGTATAGGTGCCGTCGGCAAGGTTGTTGCGAGTTGTTGCCTGCGCCGCGTTGAATGCCGTCTGCACGTTGTAGTCCTCCGGCATGCAAGCTTCTAGGAGCTCGTCGTCCTTGTCGACGTTCCCGTTCAGGAGGATGTGCATTTTACTTGTCGACTGCACCCGGGATACACCGTTGAACTCTGTGGGAAGAGTTTGACATGGGAAACGGGTGGGAAATTCCGAATGCTGGAATCTTTGCTGGAAATCTGTTCGATAATCGAAGTTGCATTAGCTCTGTGGGGCAAATTACGGCACGGGAACAACGGCAACCCGGACTTGTACCGCGCCCTGCTTGACGGCCTAGAACGGATCTTGGGACGCTTGAGGCAGCCAGTACAAGGCGCCTTCGCCGTCAACAACGGCAACATCCTTCGGTACAGCGCTGCAACGGATCCATTGGCCGATTCCATGCTCGGAACAGACCAAGACTCCACCCCGACGCCAAACGAATTGGCCACGCACACCCCTATGGCAGCAGCAACATCTGCCGTCACCGCCGTCACAACCACCGCAACGACACAAATTACTGGACGCCGCCGACACAACGCAACAACATGCGGCAAGGATGGTCCCTGCAAACAACTCTCTGGCGCCTGACTAACGTGGATGAATTTTTGAGGGGACCAACAGGATGCGCCGCCCTGGTTTATCATCGCACCCGCGCGGCAATCAATGCATTTGCGTCAAGGAGCGTTCAGGAGACCACATCACAATTATGGATACTGCCATGCGGTCCGAACTTATTGCCTGGGCTGTGTGTGGTCTGTCTGGATAAATAGTGATGGCCAACATTCATAGATGTGTACGTTTATAATAAGTTGCAAAGAGACAATGCTCGCTTTTTGTGTGAGTTCTAAATGCATCCGCGTCTTGTCCATTGTAGTGTGGCAACTCTCTCCCGGAGTTGTCAGGTCCATGCCTGCCCGAACGGCACAAAGTGACGTACACGAACTTCCCGTACCTCGTTTAAAGTGAATTGTGTAAGTCAACCCCGTGTCTTCTGACAATCCCCGATGGCGTTTCTTGTTAAAACATAACTTGGGAGTTACAGAAATCAGACCTCGCGACTATGCTAGGCAGGCCAAGTAAGTAGAGATACCCTGTGCCGGAAGTAGTGTTACCGGTCATTCTTGGTGGCGCCTCTGG
This sequence comes from Volvox carteri f. nagariensis, assembly GCF_000143455.1. Taxonomy (NCBI): domain Eukaryota; kingdom Viridiplantae; phylum Chlorophyta; class Chlorophyceae; order Chlamydomonadales; family Volvocaceae; genus Volvox; species Volvox carteri. Next base: position 1,820,346 of record NW_003307558.1, read on the forward strand.
CGCGGCTCTTACTTTATTCGATTCGGAATATTTTCGCATCAGTGTTGTGTTAACACAGGCTGACTATTCATCACAGCTGGCGTGGAACGGCTCAAGCAACCAACCCGCCGCTGCGCTAATTTTTACGGCAGAGGCAGAGTCACAGTCGGTACTCGACCTTTATGAATATGTGCCGCAAATGGTGTAACAGCCCATGAACCAATTGCTATTCCTTTACGTTATACACATCACAACAACGTGTCGAATACGACTGCATGTTGCCCAGCCTGGCAGAAGTGCATAGGCTTCTGACTCAGAAAACGCAGCACGTCTAACGTGTCCGCTAGGGGAACCAGCAGCCGACGACTTGGAATAACTTGGAATTTCTTGTTAGAATCTCGTGCCCTTGTTTCAGCGCGACACACCAATCACATCCTTGATGTGCCCGTCATTTCATGCATTTCTCTTGACATGCAAGTGAGCAATCACCTCGGCCGTAACAACCACACACACCTCGGCCGCGGAAAATTATTAACACCAGTATCGTCCACGACTTCTGATCAAGCACCCGATATTCCTTTCAGCCATTCCTTTTCGCATAAGTACGTCCAATCCTTCAACTCGCATTATAAATATGTACGGCATTGAAATGCATCTAGCTACCTTCCTTCCATCAATGCACCACACTAATTGCACCACACCCATTACAGGGGACTTTGGCAATTCCTCTTTTGGGCAAGCCCTACCTTACGCGTAGCGTGTGTCGTTTTACATGTGCGATAATGCAAGGTGACAGCGCGGCCAACATCATCGGTTAATAGTTGTTACTTTGGCTATTGGTAATGCATAATTTTCATCTTGCATTCTTAAACATGTGTGGAGTTGAACGGCGCATCCCGTCGACGGCCGCGGCGAAGGCGACCGCAACAAATAGCGACAAATGGTGATAACAGCGGCTATTTTTTATGGACTAATAAGCATCGCGATCACTTTAACGATTGGGATTCCCTTTCAGGTCCCGGCGAGAGGGTGTCTAGTTCAAGGGTTAGGGTGTATTTCCAGTGCGGATTAAGGCCGGGGATTAGGGCACGGAAGTCCTTGGTACGAGCTTGAATGTAAATGCTCGTCGCTCCGTACCGGACTAGCGTGAAGTGGGCCTTTGCGTCCAGCCTTACACCCGATCCCAATGTTTAATCAGGCCACACCACATCCCAATGCGCTTAATGGGTGGGTGGGAGGGTCTTCGGCTGGTCCGCAAGTTTTAAGCCTTGGGTCCGGAGCGGCGGTAAGATGCTTGCATTTATGACAGGGAAAATTATTGGCTACTCTTGCGTCTTACTGCGGTCTCCAATGCGCGTGGGCGATTTACGCCCTGTTCATCTGCCTACTTGCATCGCGGCTGATCTCCTTCTCCTTAGGTTTAGATTAATTAGATGTAAACCACTGATTCCCGGTTGTCCTGAATGTGCGATCATTCTGATGCGTTTCCGTACCGCTGTCGTGCCCAGGTCGATGGCTTTGCCTTTCTTGGCACTGACGCGCCTAGCTCCGCGCAGCCTTCCTTTGTTCCTGGATGGGGCTTACGTGGCGTGGTGAGGTGTCGCCGAGCTATTGTGTTGTCCTTGCGCTTGCGATAGACGGGCCCGTCTCCCCGCAGGTCCCTCTTCGCACTGGCGGCCTCGGCCTTCATGGGGGTCCGCTTTCCTTGGTTGGATTGTCGGCTCCATCTCTCGAGTCTCCGCCTTTGGCGCCTTCTGTGGGTTATCCGTTTGCTGCCCCCTGTTCTGTGTGCAATGTTGGCTGATTATCGTGTCTCGCTTGCCGTAGGAGTTCTTTCTTGGCCCTGGGGT
>NW_003307558.1:1822588-1841504 GCF_000143455.1 Volvox carteri f. nagariensis
CGGCCAACAGTGAGGACCCCCCTTTCTGCATTCCGCGTACTCTGGCTTTTTACATGTGGTCTTGTGCCCAGCCTGGTGCCCCCCCTGGGAGCGCTGTCCAAGACACGCTGTTTCGCCCGCTGACGGCGGACCAGCGGGCTTTCAAGGCGGAAGCGCTGCAGAGCGCCACTCTTGCCGCGCGGTTACGGCTACACCTGCGGGCTGCTCAGTTGTACGACGGGGAAACTGTGCACAGTTTCCGCCGTGGTGCCCTGCAGGCCGCTGCGTCGGCCGGTGCGGGAGTTCCCGCCCTGATGGAGTTCAGTCAGCTTCGGACTCCGGCGGTGCTGGAGCGATACCTTGATCCTCATCGTCACGACCGCAATGTGCGGCCCCGCAACTGAGTGCCTGCTTCTCGCCTTAGCGGGTCTTGCGATTGCTAGGACGATTTACTTTAGATGCCGGGGTCTCAGGGCGTTACCTCTAGGGGGGTTGGTTGTGTGGTCTTGTCGCTCGCCCCACCCCAAACTACACCAGGGGGGGGAAAGGGAGGGGTGTAGTTTGGCTGGCTCTTGGTTGTCTCTACTCGCTACCTTAGCGAAGAGACGTTAAAATGATATTGAGAGAGAGGGACTGAATTGCGCAGATGCTCGGTATGTTGGAGTTCACTTGCTGTCGTACCACCGTTGTTGCGAGCATTTAAGTCTCTGTAACTTCCCCACGCCTTCTATCAGCACATTGAAGTCTTAATGCCTTCCCCGATTCAGTTGTGAGCATTCCTGATAATGGCATTGCATCCCGCGTTCCGACCCTGACCTCTTCACCTTTTGCAGCGCGCACAAATCACCATCCCTCACGGTAGGCAACTTTTACCATAAGTTGCGCTTAGGTATAGGTAATCCCAAAGCTATTTAATTTGAACTTCGTTTAAGACGTTAACTGCGTTCTAGGTTCCGAGCAACCTAAATTGAGCACGTGAGACTGCATCGGTACCTTCCGTGACGGTTGTCCGTCGGCCGCCGACACGAGCTCCAATCCAAATGAAAGCCGTCGTGCTTACCGGAATCGGCGAGGCCAAGAAGACGCTCGAGTGCCGCACCGACCACCCGAAACCTGTTCGAAAGCCGGGGGAGGTCCTCATCGCCGTGAAAGCCTCCGGTGTCAACCCTGGCGAGTGCCACATGCGAAAGGCAGGTTGGCCTTGCCTTGTAGTTAGCCACCCTGGCTGTTCAACTCACATTCGCATCGTCCCACCTATCCAATACAAGTTACAAGTTCCGCACATAAGTGCGGCTGTGTCCGTAAGGGCCGGGGGGGCCATGGACGACGGGGGGCCATCCATATGGAAGCACACAGCGGCGGCGCCAGCATGGCCCGCTCGCCAAATCTGCGACCAACACAGCCACCATTTCCACCCTTCCTAAGCCACTTCTATCTTCCGCCGGTTTGGGCCCCATGCTTTTGTGCAGGCCAAGTTGCCAAAGGCCATGATTACCATCCCGCAGGTGCGATCTCATCAGTGGCATGCCGTACGTAAATGCATGTAGGCGCTGTAATGACGAAGCTGTTCTGCTAGTGCGGCAGCTGGAGCAAGTGTCAGGGGTCCAGGGGGGTTATGCCACTACCATCGTGCCAAATTAATAGTTCTACAAGTCATTATACGTGTTTCGCGCGCACACATACACACACATACAGACACATACGTGCGGGGGTGTCCGTAAAAGCCTGAGGGTAATGTGTAATGGGCCCTCCGGGCTGCGCCAGTTCTCGGAGTGCATCTGGTGTTGCTTACATAAGTAATGTGCCGGAGCGGCGGCAGCGCCTCAACTGAGGCGCTGTTTGGGGAACCAGCTGAAGCCCCGTCGCAGCCTGCGTGTTTTGTGCTGCTGTACTGCAGTCTCTCGTGCGAAAAATACAACCAAGGCAGCAGACCTCCGGGATCGAATGGCCGTTAATGCTCTAGAGATGGAGAAGGGTGTGGAAAACGGAAATACGGGGCCGCGCACCCTCGTCGGCCTTCACCATCACGCCGCTGTTCTGTCCTGTCCTGTCCTGTCCCACCCTGTCCGCCAAACAGATCCTTGGATGCGATGTGGCGGGTTTGGTTTTGGAGGCCGACCCCTCCAGCAAGGTGGGGGAAGGTCGGGAAGGTGGGAGGGAGGTAGTCGGGAAGAGGCCACTCCACGTAAGTGGGGGTTTGGAAGCGGTTGGTGGAAAGGAAGTGGTTCACTCTATTCACATATTAGTGCATATTTGTGCGGCGGTCATCGTACTGCTCTCCTGCTGACGGCAGCATGTCGTGGTGTTTGCTCGCCCGTACACATTGCGCATGCTGCTGCTGATAATGATGCTGCACCTGGCACCTTGCTGCAACCCACCCCACCCCCCAGTTCAAGGTCGGGGACCGAGTGGTTGGATGCACCGGTCAAATTATGGATCGCTGGGGTGAGGTTTGGGGCTGTTGGGGGAGGTGTGTGGTGGTGGGGGCGGGGATGGGTGGGCGCTGGGCAGGGTGGGTTCAGGGAATCGGCCAACAGCCTCTGTATGCTGAGCCCCGTCCAGCTTCTTGCATATACATGTGTATATATGTATGTATGTATGTATGTATGTATGTATGTATGTATGTATGTATGTATGTATGTATGTATGTATGTATGTATGTATGTATATGTGTATGTATATTAACGATTCCCACCCCTCGAGATCACCTCTCCGCCCCAATTACATCCAGCTCTCCTTTCCTTAAGACCTCGCCCCGGGCGGGCCCCCTTTGCCCTACCCCACACTCGGAGCCTTAGGCACCTATGCCGAGTTCGTGTGCTGCCGAGAGAACCTGCTGACAGCCATACCGCCGGGGGTGAGCTTCGAACACGCGGCCGCACTCCCCATGGCGGGTATGACTGCCTGGCAGGCACTGGCGCCCTCCATGCCCCTAGCGGGCAAGCGAGTGCTGGTGCTGGGGGGTGCCGGCGGTGTGGGGCACTTCGCCGTGCAGGTAAGGAAGGGGGGAGGGTGGGATTGGGTTTGTGTGTGTAGATGCTGTTCCGGAGATGTGAGAAATTACTGGTAGCAGGTATCAGAGGTGCTGCAGAGGTCAAGTTGGGGGTAATGAGGGCTTCGAGGGCTTCACCGCCACCCCGCACCTTGAACCCCTTCGTCATCCCCACCACCTCTCTGATCTACATGGACGCGCATTTGCCCGAACCCACCCCCGGGGTGTGGAAATGTTCGGCAAATGACACGATGACATGATGGGGGGGCCCGGACAGATAGAGGGCGTGTGGGTTTCACCGCCGCGTCCGCTCTCAGAATGGCCGGACCAGTGACCGCCACACCCCCTGCCTCGTCCCATTCCCGCTCATTGCCTCGAAACCCGCCCACCCTCACCCTCGCACCTCACCCGCCCACCCTCACCCTCGCACCTCACCCCCCTCACCCGCCCGCCTCACCTCACCCCCCTCACCCGCCCGCCTCACCTCACCCCCCTCACCCGCCCGCCTCACCTCACCCCCCGCACCCGCCCGCCCGCCTCACCCACCCACCCGGCCGCCGGGGTTCCCAATGTCCGAATCAGATTGCCAAGTCCCAGGGTGCCTACGTGGCTGCCACGTGCAGCGGCAGAAACTCGGAGTTCATTACCCAGCAGCTGGGGGCGGACAAGGCCATAGACTACACACAGGCGAGGAGATATGCGGGGTGTGCCGGGGGGGAGAGGAGGAGGAGGAGGAGGGAGGGACCCTTCTCTCAGACGCGGCGATGGGGAGGGGCCACTGAAATGGGAGCACTCTTGCTAGAGGCCGCCCTGGACGCGTTCTGCGGCCCTCTTATTAAGAGTTGAAATTTGGGTGGTGCGGTGTGTTGGAAGGGGTGCCACCATAACTTCCTGCCCATTGCTGGCGCCGTCATGACTTGCGGTGCATGCCCCCACGCAGGAAACGCTCACGACAGCAGCGGGTGATCCGTACGATTTGGTGGTTGATCTGGTTGGTGATGAGCCCTCCTGCTGGGGATTGTTGCGGAGGGACGGCCGCATGGCGGTGGTGTCATTTGACAAGATCATGCAGGGGTACGGGGGCAGGGGTGCGGGGGCAGGGATGGCTGCTTGGGGGCGCTTGACTCCTGCGAGTGTGAGTGGGAGCAGCACCGCCACAAAGCGGCCTTGTAATTACAGTACCGAGTCACACATCGCACGGGCCAGCATGCAATCTACATGTTTCTGTACTGAAACCACGTTTGCGAGTAGCAAGCCACAGTCAGCGTGTATGGATATTCTGGTAGTGTGTTTGGCGTTCGTTGCGACTTTGCGTTGCGACTTTGACACGCAGGCGATCAAAGGCATCATTGCCCAATGGTTGCAGCTGGGGAGGGGAGGGGAGGGGAGGGGAGGGGTCCCGGGGAAAGCGGGGAGCATAACACGGCTCCAGTAACGCCTCTGACCTGCGTCCACCCTTACGGAGAAGCAACAGTCTGTGTATGTGCAATTGTTAAGTTGGAACGAAGCCATTGCCACGAGAGAAGCGCCATAGTGTATATATACGTGGATTCGGGTTTGTTATGTATGTGTGTCTGCTGTTGTTTGTTCCAACCCAGGCGGAACGGCATATGGCTGGTGCTGCTCATCATGGGGCGAGTGATACGGCTAAAGCTGGCGTCGGCGCTGGGTCTCTGTCCCAAGTATGACAGTGTGATGCAGGACCTGGCACCGGAAAAAGGACTAAATCAGGTGTGTGGGGGGGGTCGGTCGTGCACCAGAGCGACGGGAAAATAGGAGCCGTACATACGGCGTCGATGACACGGTTGCGTACATACATGTCATGCCGGATAGCAAAACGCATGATGTGGAAACCCAGAAGCGGATAGGAGCATGGGAAAGCAGGTACGGTTGCGGTACTGCGGCCGGGTAAAGGAGGCTGCACATGGGTTTCGGGCAACAACAGCTTTTCAACCCCTGGTCAACCACCCTCTCCCCAACGCCGCTCTCATCCACCTCTGACGGCAACCTAAACCCTAACCCTTCTTCTTCATTTTCCTCCCCCCCCCCCCAAACCGCTGCCTCTACATCTACCTTAACTTCCTTACGGCTTTGCTTTGCTGCTTTTCTTTCGCGTTTATCTTAGTCTTGGCGGCTAGGTAGGTAGTTTTTCCGACATCTTCTTCACTAAGTCATCCCGAGGTCGCCGCACTTCAAGAACGCCTTTTGGTCAGTTCTACGTCTGGTACACTCTTGCCCTGGCAGCACCTTCACTCGTTCGTGGTTCGTCTTTTCTCCCCCCCCAAACCGCTCCTTTGGAAGTGTGTCAGGCAGGGGCTCGTGCCGCCTTGCTCCCGCTCCCCCTGGCCCCCATTCACCACGGGCACTTCTACAGCCCCGCAAAACAAACAGCTCATTTGCTGCCCTTCTCCGCTCCCCCTACAGCTGGCAGTAATTGTTTGCATTTTGCATCGTGTAATTCCCAGCCTGCCCTTCACCTACCCAACCTGTCCCCCTTGGTGTGTGGCTTGTCTTTCCCCCTTGGACTGGTAAAATGTCACAAGCTTTTGGAGCTGCTTGCTGAGGGCCGCGTGCGGGTGCATGTGGAGCGGCAGGTAACCCTGGAGCAGGTGGTTGAGGCACACGAGCACGTGGAGCGAGGCAGGACGCGGGGCAAGGTCGTGATACGGGTGGAGGGATCCTCTGGAAATGAGTGAAAGCGCGCCGCTGCATGCTTATGCAGAGGAGGGCAGAATGAAAGTGGGCGGAAAGTACTGAGTATGCTACGGAGGGATGAGGACAGCTGGAATGGCAGGTAGCTTTATGGGATGGGGAGGGACGTCATGTTGGGCGCTGCTGAAGACAGCAACTGCAGCTGCGCAGTTGCTTAGATGGCAGGTAGATAGGAAGGCAGGCAGGAGGGAAAGGAGGAAGGCGAGAAGGGACGGAGAGGTGCGAGCTAAAGTGCAGGCTGATTTAAGATCTGGTGAACCTGAGGCGTTCGTGGGGGAAAGGGGTCGAAAGGACCTGGAAATTCCCCTACAAACGGCACAAAGGTGGTACATGACTGGATGACGTTCTGAGAGGGCCCGGTCGAGGGAGAGAGAGAGCACCTGACTCCTGCTTCTGATGGCCGGACCGGAAAATGAACCGCAAGAGGAGGGAGGGTGAGGGGGAAAGGAGAAGGGGGGGAGGGAGCAGAGGTGAAAAGACCTTAGGTGAAGACCTGCCTTTGTTGCACCTGTTGGTGAGAAAGAGCAAGGGAAATAGTTACCGCTGTGCACGGTAAGCGTGCGCCCCGCGGCGCCGCGCTTAAGGGTAAATGTGCATGCCTCCAAATCATCGCAGTGTATGGGCGAGAAACCCTGAGCCAGCTTAGAGCTTGACCTGAGCCATGAAAGAGGAAGTACCGGCCCCGAGCCTCTAAGCAGCTTGCTGCTTTCCTGACCTCCTTAGGATGTCTTCACACCCGAGACAGTACCGGAAATCCGATGTCCGACCATTCCTGCATGGTAGCGTAACCTACAATACAGAGCAGTCATTACGGGGATGAAGGTCAACGCTGATGTCTACGAGCAGACACCATAAAGCAACCGCGCCATGAGCTTCAGCATTAAATGGTCATTATTTTAACCTCTGGAACTATTATGCTGTCAGCCTGGCAGCAGGATTTAGCCTTGTGGCAGCTGTCTAATTGCAACTATCGTACGACGATTTCACACAGCATGCGCAGCAGCAAATGGTATTACCGTGCTTTACACAAGTCTGCGTCATAACCGATAACCTTAACAAGCTTACTTTTTCTTGAGTCCACATAAACTATGTCAAGGCCGTAAAAAGGCTATGTTTAAGATGCAGCAGCCACCTTTGTCTACGGGGGCTTTGTTTCGCGTTGCAACCACCCCATGCGGACCTGATGCCAAAGCTCCCATAAGTGGAGTGTTCCAAGTGCTCGGTAAGTTTAAGAAGCGAAATCTTGCCCGCGCGCGCAATTTTTAAATTGACACGGTTGCCGGTGGAGTCCGTAGAAATCCGTCCTGTCGCATTCAAGGAAGGACAGCCGCAGCCAAATAACAAGCCGCGGTTCCGACTACGGCTCGGCGATGGGAACTATGCACTAATGTGCATGCTGAGCGCTCAGGTCACTGAATTAATTGTGTCGGGTGCTCTCACCTCTGGTGCCATCGTCCAGATATCGGATTTCATCATAAATCAGGTTGCTGCAAAGAGGTGTGTGTGTGCGTGTGCGTCCATCTCTCTTGTATGGGAAACGCTGTGCTTGACGTGTGGGGAATTCGGGGATTAGGAGGACATGTGAGGGCAAGCCTGGACAAGATAGGAGTCGGGATTCGACTGGAAGCGGCTGGCATCTGCTCCGCTGCCAGGTCACGGAGACCTGTTATCTGCGCGATACCATCAATGCGTGCATGCTTTCATAACGCTGTTCCACCCGCCTAGGCACCCGCGCAGTCGGACAATCACATGACTATTTCGGTATTTGCTTGCAGGATATTTATCGCGCTCAACTGCCAGGTCCTGGAACAATACGGCACTTACGGACCTGCCATCGTCATCCCGCCCTTTACGGAGCTCCTCGACGCTCAGAAATCTGCCGAGGAGCAACAAAATGGCCAGCTGCCGGCTACTGGTCAACAGCAGCAGCACGGGTACGGGGGAAATACCGGGGGATACGGCTCTGCGCCACCGCCTGTGAACGGCGGCGGTATGTATGGTGGTCCCCCGCCGCCCGTCAATCAAAATTACAATGCTAATCAATACCAGCAGCAAGGGGCCCCGCCTGGAAGCATGTATGGCGGGCCGCCGCCTCCGGCAAATGGGGGACAGCCCGGCGGCGGCTATGGTTCTAGCAGCGGTCCTTATGGCGCGGGCGGAAATTCCTACCCCGGCGGTGGAGGTGAACAGCAGCAACAGCAGGGCATGTATGGGGGGGGACCGCTGCCACAGCAGAATGGTGGAGCCAACGGGTACGGCGGCCGAGGCGGCGCTGCACCGCAAGCCGGCTACAACCCATATGTGGCCCCTGGCGGTGCCGGTGGCGGAGGTGGGTCACGGCCACCTCCACAGTATCAGGCTCAAGGCGCCATTGCGCGGGATGAGGCGCCGCCTCGTATTATGCCCATCTCTGCCCTCAATCCATACATTGCCCGCTGGGCCATTCGGGGGCGAGTCACCAGCAAAGGCGAACTGCGCAGGTGAGATGGGCTTGAGGTGGGGTCGGGCAAATGCAACACGGGAGGTACTGCACGGGCGGTACTGAGAGCCTGGTCATTGATATCTTAGAACCTTTCTTGCCGGGGATACTCAAGGTGATGGATATGCTCATGCGTCCGGAGCTAGCAGCGATGCGTGCTGTCGTCTGTCAGTGTCCCCTGCATCATCTACACAGCGTACGCAACTGCAAAGGGTTACGTACCGGCCTCGTGTATCAATTCTCTTCAGACAACCTCTGCATTGCCTGCTAGCTTTTGTATTCTATGTTCGCAATGGCTGTGAACTGGCGGCCAAATACTGGTGGGCTCCCGAGCTCAGGTGGACCAACGTGAAGGGCGAGGGCAAGGTGTTTTCGTTCGACCTGTTGGACCTGGCGGGCGGGGACATCCGGGCAACGGCGTTCGGGGCAGAGGCGGACAAATTCTTCGAGACTATAGAGGTGCGCGTGCTCAGGGGTCCCCGTGTCGCGTGGCAGAGGTGCGCGTGCTCAGGGGTGCCCTTGTCGCGTGGCGACCGCGAGGGGAAAACGACCACGCTCAATGACACGTAGTGTTTTAGATCTTTTGGGGTTTCGGGGATTTCGGCGGAATGCGCCATGGCCCGGTTCCGCAGCGCAGGTATTTGCAACATGTGTGACCCCTAAGCACCTCGTGTTTCATCCCTGCAGGTGGGGGCCATCTATCAGATTAGCAAGGCCAGTCTGACCCAAAAAAAACCGGTAAGTAATAGACTGGGTGCGCTTAAAGCAAAGGGAGGTTATACGTGGAGGTTCTCGAAGGGAGGGTTACTGCCGACTTTGGTCGGTAGGGAAACAAAGGCGCCAGAGCAGGCGCCAGACAGTACCTGGGCTGACGGCATGGGAGGGAGATGAGGTTATGACTTGCAAGAGGAACTTGTGCAACTGCAAGGCGTAGGCGTTTTAAGCCGATTGGCGTCTTAAGCGACGCGGATTGCACAGGCCCTGGATGGTCATATCGCTAGGTCCCCACCTATGTAGCTACCTCCCCTCCGCTTGCCCTTTCTCGCCTGCAGCAATTCAACCCCACCAGCCATGATTATGAGATTCGCCTCGACCGCAACTCACTTGTGGAGCGTGTGCCTGAGGATAAGGAGACTTCGCAAATCCCTTCCATCAGCTTTAATGTGAGCTACGCCGCACTGTAATCTGGGCCTTGGCGTAGGTACATGGGACAAGGCGGGGGGAGGAAGTGCTTGCGGGATTGTTAGGTTGCAATGGTGTTAGGCGGGTTTATTGAGCATACTGGCAATTGGTTTCCCAGGAAGCACCGGCTCAGGGGCAAATTTTGGGCCTTTCGGATTGCTGATTTGGGCATAGTCTTGGGCTCCTAGGTTGCGTACTTGTGAAGTAGCTATCTCTGCGGTTCCATATCTCCGCCCTCCGCCGGTCTGCAGTTCCGGCGGATTGCCGACCTTGAGACGGCTGAAGCGGGCAGTATGGTGGACATCATCGGGTTGGTGGAGACGTGCGACGCCTGGCAGGTAGGTGCGGGGATTGCTGGGAAGAGAGCGTTCTGCTAGGGAAGCGCGGCTTTGTGGGTAAGGAGAGTTCGGCTGGACGACGGGGGGTGGGTGCGCTACGCGCAAGCGGCAGCTGGGCCCGTGGTGCAGCGTGGCTGGGTTTGATTTGTTGCTGAAGGCGTCGTTGCTCGCAGGGTACTGTTAATCTAGGGCTCATAATAACGACCTGCTGCTGTAGCTGCCTCAGATGCCTACGATATGACCCGTCTTGGGACCTTTGCCCCCCACTTTTTCCTCGACCTTCTTAATCACCATACATGCCACCCGCCAGTCCATCACCCGGCGCACGGGCGAGGAGACTCAGAAGCGCAGTATGGTGGTCCGGGACGAGAGCGGCCGGTCCATCGAGGTGACACTGTGGGGCCCGCTGGTCAACAATCCTGGAGACCAGATCGAGCAGGTGGGGGTTGGGTACGGTGCGGGGCAGGAACGCGAGGGCATGCGTCGCCTCACCGTGCCGTGGAGCAGCGGCGCCGGGTTGGAGTCAGACCGGGGGCGACAGACCGATTGGAGGTTGAGTGGCGGCACCTTTTGGACCGTACCAGGAGGGAAGTGGCAGAGGAGAGGAGGGGTTTGTTTGAGGGCAGTATTGGAGGTCGCATGGATAAAGTATGTTTATCAAACCCGTGGTTTTTCAAATGTGTGGAAATACGTAACCCCCCTACTTCACACACAATCATACAGTTATTTAAGAACAGGGAATATGTACAGTAGCTCGAAAGCAGGGACTTGTGATTACAGGTCAAACTTTTCTCCTCTTGAAAAGCGTGCGCCAAGTGCGTGGAATGGGGATTAACAGCACAACGTAGGGTTCTGTAGACACTCCGACAGTGGCATAAAGCTGCTGAACTCGCCGATTGATGTTTCCCAGTAAGCGCCTTGAGCGGTAGCGCGTATGTCTTCCCGTCAGGCGACTACTCGATGTACCTACTCGCGTAATGCTTGCCACGGTACCCGTTTTGGCACCGGTGTGTGTCACAGACCGACCCGGTATTGGCACTGATGGATGAATTTAATTCGCCATGTCGATGCTGCGCTTTTCACCCCGTATTATACGTTGGATTACGCAGATGGTACGGTCGGGTGCGCGGCCCGTGTTTGCCGCCAAGGCGCTGCGAGTTGGCGACTTTAATGGGAAGACGTTGTCGACGATTGGGTCATCCGTGCTGCGGATCGACCCGATGGACCTACCAGCCGCACAGCGGCTACGTAGCTGGTGTGTTGGGAGAGGATTGGCACGGGGGTGACAGAGGGGTTGGGTTGGTCTCGAGGCGCGCTTTGCAAGAGGAAAGAAGCTTTGGGAGGGGGGCGAAGAAAATAGAGAGGTCTGGAGAGCGTGAGAGGCGATGGAAGGCCTTTTCTAAGGCGTTCCTAGGTGGCCGGCCCTCGGAAGAGGAAGGGGATGGCATCCAAGATTCTGGTCAGCTGGTTAGCATGGAGGTGTGTTCGCCAGCATGGCGCTGGAGTACCTGACAGATGCGGATCCCCGGCTACCGGCACCATGCGAGACAGCCGCGCCTCCCTTGCATTCCCTGTCGCGGATACCTGTAGCGAATTGTGGTGGTGGTGGTGGTGCTGTTGCGTTATTGCAGAGAGCGTGAAGGCGGATGAGTTGTCTGACCGTGTGCGTTCGGCTGCCCTTCCATGCACCTTCCGTGTTACACCAGGTATGACGGCGGCGGGCGTTCGCAAGCGGTCAACTCGCTCAGCAGCGCAGGCATGGGCGGGGGCGCTGGCGGAAAGGCTGACCGGCGGACAACTTTCTCCGCGATCAAGGTACATGGGACGCTCTAGGATGCATGGGGATCATCGCCAGGGGGCCCCCTGTCCCCCAGGGTTCCCCGGTTAAGCCGCCTGAGCCGTTTCGCAATCTGGGGGCTGCGAAATAGGAGAACGCGCTCTCACTCTTGACAACATGGTACTAACATTCATTTGCCCTTGAAGTGGAACAGCGGGCGGGCGGACGGAGTCGTAAGATGCTACTTGCGTTTTCACTGGCCGCCTCAGCCATAGCCTCCCTTCCGCAACCCACTACACGGAATTTCCGCAATCCCCGGCCAGGGTGAGCACCTGGGCACTTCGGGCAAGCCCGACTGGATTACGGTGTCGGCAGTGGTGGACATGGTCAAGACGGACAGCCAGGGCGGTGGTCCGTCCGCGGTTGTGTATCCCTCCTGCCCCCACGACTTCAACGGAAGGTGTGTTCGCGCTGGGCAGCTGGCTTAGTCGCTTGTGTCTAAAGGCTGGTGTGGCAAGCGGTCCCATACGCCGTGGTGGCGGGTGCAGCTAGGGCTTGGCGAGGGATGGCGGCCGGGGTTGACGAGGTGGTTTTGGTATGTGCGCTGGAGGAGAAGTGCAAGACAGCTTTGTTCACAGCCATGGGGGCATGGGCGCGTGTGTGCTCTGTGGGACGTCATGACGCACCTGCTGCACCGTTGGCCGCATATCCCCCCTTTACCAAAACGAGGACGGAGCAGGTCCCACGTCTGCGACAAATGTGTCGCCGATGCTGTTGGTGATGTGAAATCTGTTGTATCGCACCGATGCCACGAGAGCCCTCTCTTTCTCTCTCTCTGTGTGGCTGTAAGGCTCCCGTGTACCGCTCCCTGGCAACGGCCTCGACGACCTCGCGCAGGCCATGCCAGAAGAAGATGATGGACATTGGCGGTGGCAACTGGAATTGTGAGAGATGTAACTACTCCACGGAGAATCCCGCCTGGCGGTACCTGGTACGTATGTATGTACGTACGTACGGGGCCCGTCATGGTGGGCATACCCCGAATGCACATACGTATCTTGATGTGCAGCTATTTGCGCTCCAGGCCATGCCGCAGCTATTTACTTCGTTTGTACCGTGCCATCAGCCGCTTTCCGAGTTTCGCTTCTCTCTGCAAGACATTTTCACTTCATCTGCGTGAAATTCCCGCTAACGTGCATGTCGGGACGTTCGCGTTGCACGTTATTTACCTCTCTCGACCTCTACCTGCATATCCACCTGCACCGGTGGAAGCAAAGTGCTGGCCCCCTTCAGTGCCGGCCTTTGGCGTTCCATAGGAGTACCGCTTTTGCGTATGCGAGTAGGGTGTGCTGCTCACCTGCATTTCCCAACCGTTTCTTGGCCTATCGCCAGGTGTCCATGAGCGCTTGCGACCACACGTCCAAGCAATACCTGACTGCGTTCGGAGATGCGGGTGACGCAATCTTTGGCCGCACGGCGGCTGAGGTGCGGCAGCTGGAGGCGGAGAACACCCAAGTAGGTTATGGCCGGCGCCGCCTCGTGGCAGCGCGCTAGGACTGACGAACTGAGAGAGTCCAAGCGATTAAAATGCATCCACCACCGTGCCTTCTGTGTACCGTAGGGTGCCAAAGTACTAACGTTTGGATTGTGCTTCTTTCTGTGGTTTGTTTCCTTGCTTATAAATAGGACTAGGAGTAAAAGTAGGTAGGCGTTTCGGAAGGCTGCGGGTCGAAGCGGTGGCTGCACGTGTTTTTGTGAGCCAGGGCTGCGCACTGAGGTGGCCGACGAATACCTGCCAATAACCTTTCGATTTACTTTGCCATACTGCTCCCTGACTGCCCCCCCTTTCAGGAATTCGACAGGCTCACAGAATCCATTCGTTTCACGTCCTTCATTTTCCGGCTTAAGGTGTGGCAAAGCGCGCCAGGGCTTTGCAAAAGGGGCAGCGGGAGAGGTTGGGTTCAATTGAGGCGATTGGATTCTCAGCTTCGCGACGAAACGCGAAGCTGAGAAGAACAGCATAATTATTACTGCACCGTTTCTACGACAACCAGCCATCGTGCAACTTTTACAAGGAAGAAACCAACCGCTGTGGCTCAGAGGATGTGTATCCAGGCCTTGCGCACTCTTTTCTCACTCCTCCTGCCAAACATGCGAATTTCAACGGCCTGCTTGTATCTGCTTTTGCCGCCATTGTCGTTCATCCCCCGTCCCCAACATCGCGTCCCGCTGGCACACCCAGTCGTGAGCCGCTCTCGCACACCCACACGCTCCTGTCCATCTCCGTGTGTGCGCAGGTTGCGGAGGACCACTATAACGACGAAGCGCGGATCAAGGTGTCCATTTACCGCCTGGAGCGTCTCACGGACTTCGTCAAGGAAGGAAATCTCATGTTGCAGTACATCAAGGCCCTGGAGAACGGGCAACCCGTCCTTTGCACGGGGGGACCCAGTGGGTCAGTTGCCGCGGCCGCAACCGCGGCTGGTGTAGGGGCTGGTGGTAGCGGTGGCGGCGGTGGTTACAACCCGCAAGGCGGTGGCCTGGGAGGGGGCCAGTATGGCGGGCCGTCAAGCAGCATGTACGGCACAGCCCCGCAGGCAACGAACCCGTATACAAGCGCGCCGGCGACCAATCCCTACGTTGCACCGGCGACCGGCCACGCAGGAGGCGGTCCGCCTCGAACACCACCTCCTGCAGGTGGGGGCGGCGGGATGTACGGTGGGCCACCGACGGCGGCTGGCAGGCCACAACAGAGCAGCGGCGGTGGCATGTACGGCGGTCCGCAGCAGCAACAGGGCGGGGGTGGTGGCTACAGTGGCAGTGGCAGCGGGGCCGGCTATGGGGGACCTGTGGGAGGGGGTGGCTATGGTGGGGGCGGCGGGGGGGGCTGGAATGGAGGTGGCCCGCCGCGTCAGCAGCAAGGCAGTGCCGGCGGCGGTATGTATGGCGGACCGCCGCCGGCTCAACAACAGAACAATACCAACAACAGTTACCAGGTGCCGCCCAACGCGTTTTGGTAAGGGGGGGGATATGCGGCCAACGGCGCAGCAGGTGCGTCATGGCATCCCACCAGGCCGTACAGGGAAGCAGGGTTGGACACCACAGGGTTGAGTGGGGAGGGTGCTGCAAGCTGGCAAGGGTCCTGTTGCAAGCCACAAGATTGCAGAATGCTGTTGCGGCCAACGTCTGGCGTGCACATGGTGATTGTTGCGCTGGGTGCTGTGCGCATACTCTCCGAAGGTATGTCGAAGACGCGCACGTCAAGGCTTCAAGAGCCGGTTTCGTCTGTTGATGCGATGCAAGGGAGTGCTGTTTGCCTCGCACCGCCCTTGTTCATGTTTAGGTTGTTTTTTTAATTACTGTCTGTCTGATAGTCCTTAAAAGGGTCCAGCTGTTGGGATTGAGTTTTCGGAGTGGTGTTGTGCAAGGGCTAAGGTGCAGCAATGCGGTTTGCAGACGGGCCTGGAGAACTATAAACCGAATTGGTCGGCTGTAAGAGGACCGACACAAACTGCTTGGCGATGTAGAATTGTATGGCTCTGCTGCCTCTTGTGCTTGTTTGGAGGCCGGATTTCATTATATATCTATCCACTTAGCGGCAACGTCCGTTACAGTCGATCCCTCGATTATGGAAACCTGTCACGTCAATCAAATCAAGCGACCTGAAAGGACAGCATGGAGGCGTCTATTTGCTCCGTTAAAGTGCGCCGATAAGGCTTTGTCACAGCAGCTTACAGGAAGGTCGCGACGGTTGAAAGGAATGTGCGTCCAGTCAAAGTAGTTGGATTACACGCATCAAAAGCACGCGGTATAAGTGCTTTGCGTCGCTTTCTGTGAGGCTTGCAAAGTCACCCACAAGTCGCAAGCAGCAAGCAAGTCGCTGGTGCTGTCTGTAATCATGGGCCGTTCGGGTCACGTCCGTGCTAGCAGTCAGGTGTCTCAATTTCAGCTATTACCGCTAAAGCAAGCATGGACTCGAAGGCTCCTTCAGCTGCATTGCCCCAGGAGCCGGGATATCCGGTGGGCTGTCGTACAGCTCGGTGTTCAATGGGTTATCGCCGAGGTAGAGTTATGTGTTGCGAGATTATGTATGTTTATGCTGACATTATAGAAACCTTTTGGACCAGCATCGTTGGCTCCCGGCTTGGTTACCTGTTTCGACCATCAAGCTATCCACTTAGCCTGAGTTTTATGCAGCACCATACGTGTCATTCTTATAGATACAGGCATTTGTCTCGTTAGGGATATCTTAGCACTTTGCACTGCGCCACAAGGTTTCAGCTCTTTCAGTGGCAATGCACTCGAAGGTGTGAAGAGGCGCACGTCGATTTGCTTCCCCTGCTGATTGAGCTTAGATATGGCAGGGCGAGGCCCTGCAGTGGGTGGGCCTTCGAAGGTGCGTGGCGCTGAAGGTCATGTGAACTGGCTGGCGTGCAAGGTTTGCGTTGATGTTTTATACCTGACTAATCTTACAGGTAACTGTCTAATTTATATAACCCTGCAATGGCTCAGAGCGAGGGCGAACGTTTTGCTTGCCGCATGTCCTTCCACGCAGCACGGCGCTCTAGTCTTTCCCGATCTTCCTTGCCAAGCAAGACTTCATACCCGTGTAAACACTGCAGGCACAACAGGATCAATGGAACGAAAAAGCAATGCAATTGATGAAGCGGCACGACCAAAATGGCGACGGCTTGCTCGATCCCCGTGAAATGGCGTCCGCAATCAACGAGCTATGCGGGACCCACGGCTTCAGCGCAAGGAGCTTAAGTAAGCTTACGTAAATTATTTCGACTGGGATCTCACGCATCACGACAGTAGCGCTCTCCATGCCGCCATATTATCCAAGCACTACAGCAGCAAGATCCGTCCCGGAACCCCAGTCCCCCCGATCCTTCAGATCGATAATGCGGGACCTGGCCCCCCTCACCACACCGTCAGTCCATCCCGCCCTCGCCTCTATCCTCGGACTCCTTGACCAGACCCATCCTTGCCCCACCCACAGCCAACCTATCTAGACAACATATGCCGGCTACACCTTACCTGGCTCACAGTTTACTGACGTGCCACCACCCACAAAGCCAACCCCCCATCCAGACTTCCCCCACCACAACACACACACACAGACACGCACGCACACTGCCTTCCCCCTTTCCATCTCCTCCCCTCCCCACTAATACCCCCTCCTCCCCCCACTCCCAGCCGCCGCTCTGGGTCTGGACTCCAAACTGGACAACAGCTCGTACCGCTGGTCCCCTGTCGAATTCTGTGACATGTACCGGAGGGCGATGTTGATGGCGGATGGCGGGGAGGCGGCGGGCGGCGGCGGCGGTGGGGCCGGCGGCGGCGGTGGGGGAGGCCGCGGAGCGGACCGCCTCCTGGGCCAGGCGGTGGACGCGTTGAGAGACTGTGAGTGCAGCGGTAGTCCGGGAGACGAGACTGTGCGTGTGTGTGTGTATGGAGGCGGGGGGTAAATTCCGCTGGTGCTGGTGGTGACCGTGTGGCCTGTGTGGGGTTTGCAGCGCTGAGCTTAATGGTGGTGGTGGTGTGGCGGGGGCCAGCAGAGGGGCTCCCGATGTGGGGCGTCATCATGTGCAGGGGAGGGGAGGGGAGGGGAGGGACATGTTGAGAGGGGGGGGCGTCCAGCAGCCCACACCTCCCCCCGCCCCCGCCCCCATGCATCCGGGCTGTGCCGCCTCCCTCAACCCCTCAACCCCCCACCTCCGTGCAGCCATTTTCATGTGGCCCCTCTCGCCTGTCGCCTGACGCCTGACGCCTCTCCTCCCCACCCTTGCTCTACGACCCTCCGCACCGGAACCACGTGTGTATGTATGTATGTATGTATGTATGTATGTATGTATGTATGTATGTATGTATGTATGTATGTATGTATGTATGTATGTATGTATGTATGTATGTATGTATGTATGTATGTATGTATGTATGTATGTATGTATGTATGTATGTATGTTGATTACCCCTCCCTCTCCTCCCTCTCCCACATTAACCCCTCTTCCCCCTCCGGCCCCCGGGCCCAGTGGACGCCAAGTCCGAGGCCTCCCTGAAGCAGTGCTACAACAACTACTGCCGGCTGACGACCGGGGCCGCCGCCAAGATGATGATGGACGGCGACTTGAAGCTGTCCTCCGCGCAGTGGCACCAGCTGTGCGCGGATGTGGGGCTGGCGCAGCCAGTGGGTGAGTAGTGGTGGTGGTGATGAGGATGAGGGGGATGATGATGATGATGATGATGATGATGATGATGATGATGATGATGATGAGATGATGATGAAGAAGAGGATGATGATGATGATGATGATGATGATGAAGAAGAGGAGGATATAATGGTGGTTATATTAATGATGGTTGCCAATGCGATTGTGATGTTGATGAGGGTGTTGGTCATTGGAATAGGGGTTTACCTCCGCTCCCCCTTTCCTCTCCCCCCACCCCCGCCACCTTCAGGCCCCGTCTCCCCTACCGATCTGGCCAGCATCTTCTCCACTGCCTCTCAGCGCACGAGCGGCCTCAGCCTCAGGCAGTTCCTCACCGCCCTAGCCATGCTATCACCTGACCTGACGACCTTGTGCAATCATATGGTCGCGCAGCTGGGGCCCCAAATGAAGCCTAGGGCGGGCGCAGACGCGCCGCAGCCAGCCACGTTTCCGCTCCGAAACCTGGATTTGAAGGCCACCACCGCACAGAGCAACTGGGCGGCGGCGACACACGTCATTTCGGCGGCCAATGCGTTTATGAAGGCGGCCGGGGGAGGAGGCGGAGGCGGAGGGGGAGGGGGGGTTATTCCGGCGCAGGGAGGGGTTGGCAGTACGAACAGCTCTTTCACGTCGGTGATGGCGGGAGCAAGCGGAGGGAGCGGCTTTGCCTGTGAGTGGGTTGTACATGTACACATGTGTACACATATATGTGTGTGTTAATAATCTGATCCGAAATACGCCTTGTGTTGATGTGTTGGTGTGTGTGCGTAACGTGGGGTTGCACAGCAAGGGGCCTTTGGGGCCCTGTACAACATCAGCCCACAGCCCGCAGCTACCCCTCGCGCGCACCCCCTCAACAACACCCTTACCCCGCAACAGCACCCTTACCGGTCGCAGTCTTGTACACCGCCGCTGCGGCCGCTGCTGCGCCTGCTACTGCTGCTGCTGCTGCTGCTGCTGCTGCTCCTGATCTTACAGCTGAACCGCATGTCCCACTATTTCGCCTTCCCTCTTCTCCCCCCCCCCCCACCACACACACATCGTGTGTGTGTATGTACGGCTGCCCCCAGTTGAGGTGGAGGAGGCGCTCTCCCGTGTCGGCCGCTTCAGCTCCCCCGCCAGCAGCCGCACTGCGGGCTGTCCCCCCGAGCAGCTGACCCCGCTGGTTGGCGGCCCCATCACCGCCAAGCTGGGGGGGTCGGGCGTGAAGAAGAGCTCCCTCGCATCACTGGGGGGCCTGGGCCGG
>NW_003307558.1:1842532-1843150 GCF_000143455.1 Volvox carteri f. nagariensis
GGCGGGGGGCTTTTGGGGGGTTCTCCCTGGCTGCAGTGGGTCCTAGGAGACCAGAACAGTCATATATACTCACGCACATCACCCCTTCACCCCCGCCCCTCCCCCTTTTCCCCCCCCCTCCGGCAGTTGACCCGGGTATCGCCCGGGGCCGACGCCCCGCGCCAGGTTCGGGAGGTTCGCGACAGTGTTGAGATGCTGAGCGATCGAATGGAGGCGCTGGTGAAGAGTTTGGAGCGGGCCAGTAAGCGGGCGGACGCGGCGGAGGCCACTGCCCGGGCGGCAGAGGAGCAGGTGCGGGCACTGCAGGCGCCAGTCACGGAGGCGAGTGCATCGCTGGCGTCACTGAGACAGGTGCGCGGCTGCGTGCATGCGTGTGTGTATGTGGGGGGGGGAGGGGGGGGGAATTGAGGTAAGGGGTGTGTAGAGGTTTTTGGGGTTTCGGGGTGGGTGTTCTTAGGGGAGTGGGTGTGACAGGGGAGTGAGGGAAGGGGGGGAGGGTTTGGATGGTTGATGAGGACTAAGGAGGTTTATCCCCCCCGGAGGTTCAGTGGGGACTTCCGTTCCCATGCGCACATGCGAACCCGCTTCTCTCTCTCCTCCCCTTTTCCTCCCGACTGG
>NW_003307558.1:1843477-1846291 GCF_000143455.1 Volvox carteri f. nagariensis
AAGGGGTTGCGTTGGTGTATGTATGTATGTGTGTATGTATGTACATGTGTGTATATGTGTGCCGGGGTCGCCGTGGGGGGAGGGGACGGTGTGTATCTCGCAGGAAAGGGTGATGGTGGGGGTGGGGTGTTGATGTTCTCCCCCTGCCGTCGTTGGTTCTTTTGTTGTTATCTGAGCAACCCACTCCTCGCCATGATGCTCGCCACGTTGCCCCTCCCCCTCCTCATCTGACACTCTCCCCCATTCTCCCTGTTGGTCTGTCTGTCTGTCTGTAGATCAAGTTGCTGACAGAGGCCATGGACAATGTCAAGCGCCGTCTCAACCAGATTGCGGGGTCCAACCACCTGAACCCCATCGACTTCCCCACTCGCAGCGAGCTGAGTGAGGTCAAGAGGGTGAGCAGCGAAGGGGGGAAGGGGGGGAAGGGGAGGGAGGGAGGGAGGGAGGAGGGAGGTGGGGAGCCTGCTGAATGGGGGAGGAGACGAACCACGTGAACGAGTGAAGGTGATGCCAAGGAAAGACTAATGCGCCAGAAGTAAGGAAGGCGTAACTAACCAGTCGGCGGTTATGAAAAAGAAGTCCTCGCGGGGGAGGGGTGAGGCGGGGATGATGACGCTACTTACCGGCTCCCACAACCGCACCCCTTTCTTTTTGTTTGGAGTTGCGGGCCCCCCGCTACCCCTCCCCCGTCTTGCGTGTCATTATGTTCTCCGAGCACAGGGGGCCCCCTCGCACGGCCTTCGTTGACACCCCCTCCTTTCCCCGCACCCCCCACACACATACACACATCTCCCCCCTCCCCCCTCTTCCCCCGTTCCCTAGGTGATCATGTCCGATATTGCCGACATTGACTCGAAGTACATGAAGTAAGTGTACTGGCGAAAGGGGGGGAGAAGGGGTTCTAGGACCATTAGTAATTTTGAGGTGTTGGATCCCTTAGCGGACGCCGCTGACTGAGTTAGTTTCTTATTATTGCACCAAAACTACGGGCACCACCACCACCACCACCACCACCAGCAAATCATTCCCCAATCCTTCCTTGCTTTTTTTCACTACTGTTGTTCTTGTGTTTACGTATGTGTATGTGTATGTGTATGTATGTACATACAGAGTTCAGAAGGAGGTGGGCGTTCTGTCCTTGAAGATGCCGGCGCTGGAGAAGAAGGTGGAGGGCTCCGCCTTGGGCAGCGGTACGGAGGTGGTCAACAGGCTGGTGGCCATGGGGATTGCTCGGCTGGTGGACGTAAAGGTGGGGGGGAGGTGTGGGGGGGAGACGAACCACGAGCGAGTGAAGCTTATGCCACGGAAAGGGGGTAAGGGGGGTTACGCATTTGTACGGCGAGCTGGGGGGAGGGAGGTCATGGCGGGGAGGGGGGGGGTCCTGCGATTCTCCTGCTCCCCTTTCATCCGCACCCCTGTGCACCCGGGCTCTATCTCCCACACACATACACACACACACGCGCGTCATACATATGTTGTAGATACATACACCCATATACATACACATGGAGCTTATTAGGGTTTGGCACTACTGGTAAGGCGCGATCATTGCCCCCGGGAGATCCCGGGATCGATACCCGTTAGGATTAAAAGTCCTTCCAATGATGGAAGACATTGCGTCCCTAGTTGATGGACGGTGGTGACCTGGGATAAAGTTAACCTGCGAGCCGACCAGGAATGGAGTTGGGCCGCTGTCGACCCGGCAGATTCCGTTGGATGCTGGTGGTGGGTGCGGAACCCGAGCGATCCACTGAGAAGTTGACTAGGGTGACTGGATGAGGGTGCCCCGAAATACCGGGGAAGGCAGGGTTTCGCAGGGTAGCTGCCACGGGCGAAGATACACCCCCCTGTTTCACACATCATACACACATACATACACACACCCATTCCTGGAGACACCCTACCATGTCGCTGCATTACGATGCGCACTTCGGTAAAGCTTCTGATATGACCCCCCCCCTCGCCACTCCTTTTGCGCGGCTCAGATCGTGTATAAAACACACGCGCACATACACACACATGGATAACCCCCCACACCCCCTCATCCCCCCCCCCGCAGGAGACTGAGAACTACCTGGTCGACCGAAGTGCGGGTACGACAAAACAGTTTGAAAACCTGAAACGGGACATGCAGGACTTCCAGGGGGATCTGCAGGTGGGTGCGTATGTATGTATGTTTGTATGGTATGTGTGCTGTTACACATCGTGTGTATGTTTGTATGTATGTATGGTGGGGGAAGGGAGGAGAGCGGGAAAGAGTTGGATTGGTGCGATGAAGATTGGACTGGTGCGTAACCGTATTTACGGCGGTACGTACGTTTGTACATATGATGGGGTATGGATGCATGCATAGCCTTCATTTGTATGCCTGTATGTAGACCTGTCATGTGCCGTATGGAAATGTGCCATGCTAACTGTAACCCCCCCTACCTCCCCCCTCACCTTCCCCCTACTTTCCCCCCTACTTCCCAACCACCAGGCGAACATGGAAAAGTTAGTTACCCAGTTCAACTCCATCAACCGACAACTGATTGAGGCCAAGCGGGAGGCCGCAGCACCGGGGGTGGCAACGGTGGCTGCAGCAGTGGGTGGGGGAGGGGGTGGAGGCGCGGCGTCCGCCGCTACTGCCGCCACTGCCGCCTCCGCGGCCGCTACTGCCGCTCAGACCGCCTCCGAGGCCAGGTCGGCGGTGGAGCGAGAGAGGTCGGATCGGGAGCGCGAGGTGAGAGGCGGTAGGGGTGGAGGTGGTTGATTTTGTCACGGTCGTCCTGTGTCGTACGGATGAGGCCCCTCGTGGATTCGCGTTGACCCGCC
>NW_003307558.1:1846747-1847553 GCF_000143455.1 Volvox carteri f. nagariensis
GGGAGCTGGGGGTGAGGGAGGGGGGTGAGGGGTTGAAGGTGGGGGGTGAGGGGTTGAAGGTGGGAGTGAGGGGGTGAAGGTGGGTTTTACTGGGGGGAAGGGGAGCCGTGTTGCTGTTGTTGGGGGAAGAAGGGAGAGAAGAAGTTAAGGAGGTGGATGGGGAGGAAAGGTTTGGGGGGAGGAGTTGGCGGTTAGTGGTTAGCGGGTCGCCGTACAGTCACCGGCCAGCAGTGGGCGGGGTTTGGCACGGTGGGGAGGGGAATTGGAGGCTATGAGGTTGGGTTCGTGTATGTATGTACATATGTATGTATGTATGTATGTGGGAGGTCTGGGGCGTTGAGGAGGGGAACTCGCCACCACAGACCAACAAACGCTGACTTGGGCCCTTGCCCCCCGGCCCCTTCCCCGCCCCCGGCCCCGTCCTGTCGCGTCTCCTTTCTGGCTCTTCCTTACCCCCCAACGTACATACATACACACACCTCCCTGCCCCCCCTCCTCCCAGCTGACGGCGACGCCATGCGGCTGGTCCGGGAGTTGGAGTTCAATTTGAAGTCCGCCCTGGGGGCGCTGGAGAAGGCCTCCGGCGACCAGAACGAGATGACGGGCAAGGTCATAATGAAGGTGAGGGGGGGGGGGAACTGGCGGGGGTGTGAGTTGTATGTGTGATGTGTGTGTATGTGTTTATGTGTGTATATATGTATGTGTGTACACGTGTGTATGTGTGTATGTGTGCGAAATGCGAAAGGAAAACGTTTGCCGATCTCAAGAGCAAAGCAATACCACCCTGCCGGAGTCCGCTGCCGAAG
>NW_003307558.1:1848076-1850358 GCF_000143455.1 Volvox carteri f. nagariensis
GGGGGGCGGTGGAACCATGACGTCGGAGGGAGGTGGAGGTGGTGGTGGTGGTGGTGGAGTGGGGGGGCGCAATGTGGGGGCGTCTCCCGCCCGCGGCATGTTGGCCGCTGACCCCCCTCCCGCACCCCCCAGCCGGGTGGGGGGAGCCAGGTCCTCCGAAACGGGTGCGGGCGGGCGAGCCGGCTCCAGCGGGCGGTGAGGTGGGCAGGGGGGAACGGGCGGGGGGGGGGGGTTGCGTGGGTTGCGTGTGTTTTCTTGCAGCTATGGGTTGTTTAGTGCGGATGTCGGGAGACAGAGATGCGGGACGAGTAGCTTCATTTTCGTAATCGCATCTATGTATGGCATCTGCCACGTGTGTGTACATCTGTAAATTGCACGTGGATGCGAGAATGCATGAGTCTACGGACACGTGATGCCGTCACGTGGACACATAGACGTAGTAAACACCGTACGGTGCCGCACGTATGTAAAACTTAGACATATATGGCCACCGCTTTTACGATTGACTTGAGGTGAAGTGTGAAAGCTGTCCATGTTCTGTACAAATGACGAACTGTGTGTGCGAGTTGCAGAAAGTGGAAGTAGATGATGCATTCATTCCTCATAGGCATTAATGAAGCATGGTGTGAAACTGCTCGCCGTGTGGACCTTACCTGCTGAAGAGCGTCGCCCGCGGGTCGGCTGGTGGGATTGGGATGTTGGTTGGAAGCAATGAACCACATGCAGATTCCTCATCGGTTTGCCTTTGATTTGTGGTAAGATGCATGGCGCCAGCTGAGTTCGTGCAGCTGGCAGCAGTCGCGCTGAGGCGATCATACGAAGGCGAGCAATACCTTCCGTTCTATGTTTACGTTGGCGCATTGTATATGTAGTTGTGCGTTAATTTGTGAGCTGTGCGACTATGTCCGTTCACGCATTTGCGATGACAACCAGCGTGCCTGGGACAATTATGCTTGCATTCACCAAATGCCCTTATCTTTTGACAAACTGATTTCTGTACATAGATTTACATTCCTTATTGGTGTTTTGGCGAATCACGTCGCGCAATTGTTGTAACGAACTAAACAACAACTAGTTGAGCTGCTAAGCTGCAAGCGGGTGCACGCTAACGGGCAACTTGCATACTACTTTGACTTTAGCGAAACTACAATCACCTGTTTTAGCTAGGAACGATTGATTCCCGATGCAGGCTGGCATTCGTGGCCCTCAACGGTGTTCGCAACGTCCGAGCCTAGCCAGGCCGCGCTCCACGCGTCCACGTAGCGTCATTACACGCGCTGCTTTTGGAAGCTGGAGGGATTATTTTGCTGATGAGGGCCCGACAGCAAGCGAAATTTTCTTCCAGGATGCTGAGGAAGCATCAACTTCCAGCGAACGCTTTTCCGCTGTCCGTTTCTCCGACGGAGTGCTGCAGCGCCGTTCTGGATCTTCCTGGTCCGCGAAGGAGAAGGGCTCGGAGGACCGTGAGAACGACTACCTCTACGACATCGGCGCGAAGCAGCTTTACAACATCAATGTGGACCACGGTGCGTCCCCAGCACCATGAAGTGCAACGGCACTATGCCATGTATTGATCAACCGGCTATATGCTGCAGCATGCGCCTGTCATGGCTCAGGATCAGCTTCGCCAGCGCCAGCGCCAGCGCCAGCGCCTGTCTCCCCCACACCCCCTTCCCCACCCCCGGGCACGCGGTCAAACATCCCCTCCCCCTCCCCCTCCTCCTCGTTCCCCCAGTTGCTGTGGCCGGCCATCTCCCACCCCCTTTGAATAACCCTGTCGATCGTACATCCTCCTCTAAGAGTTAGACACCCCCCCACACACACACACACACGAACACGCACACGCACACACGTGCGATCAGCCGCAGCCAAAGGTGCAGTCCTTACTGCTCGATAGGGCCCTGTGCATGCACATGTGTATACGCGCATGCAAGACAAATGCAGGCTGCACCTTCCCCCATCTTTCCAGCACCAAGCACCCCCTCGCAATCTCTCGTGAATTTCCTCTCTTCCCCCCAGTTCCCCGGTTTTCTCAACGCCCCACCTTTCCGGCCTTGACCCTCTCCTATTTCACTCCCCCCCCCACCTACACCCCCTTGCCGTACACCTGCATGCAGGCCAAAACGTGGAGCATCTTGACAGCTTGTTGCGGGTGAGGTGCTGGGCCACAAATCCGATATTGCGGACGGCACCCTGCGCGCGTACGACTTCCGTACATTCAACAACATAGTGGGGGACTACTACGTGGCACCAGCGTTCCTGGAGAAGGTGGCGGTGAGTGG
>NW_003307558.1:1850408-1852773 GCF_000143455.1 Volvox carteri f. nagariensis
ATGGGGTGGGGAGGGGTCCACCGTGTTGTCCGCTTACAGCCCGGTGTCCCGGGGGAAGGCAATGTTACCCCCTTCCCCCCCTTCCCCCTCCTCCCCCTTCTTCCCCTTCTTCCCCACCTCCCCATTCTCTGTGTTTCACTTACCCCCGGGCCGGGGAACCCCCTCCCCTCCCCTCCCCCCCTCAGCTCCACATGGCTAAGAACTACTTGTACGACCTGGGGGCCATAGCCAGCAATGTACGAGTGCCCCTCATTCTGGGAATATGGGGGGAAAAGGGAATGGGGAAGACGTTTCAGACGGAGCTGGCGCTGAAGCAACTGGGGTGAGGTTTGGGGGGGGGGCCAAGGGGGGGGGGTGTTTGTGCGTGTTTTGGGGGGGGGGGGATCGGGGGGATTGGGGCGTTCGGGATGGGTCGGGTCGGGTGGGGGGAAGGGGTTCAGCGAGATGGCGGGGGTTGGTTTTAGGGGACGGTGCTGGGGCGGTGGGTGAAGGCGGTGGGTCAGGAGGCGGGTTGACGCCCACCTACCCACCTACCCCTTCCCCGCCGCCCCCACCTCGTTCCGCAGCTTCGGCTTCGACCGTCTTTACTTCGTCTCATCATTACAAGGTGCCCCCCGCCGCCCCCCAACCCCTCCACCACCACCACCACCCACCGTTCAGCTCAACCAATTCCCCTCCTCCCGTCCTCCCCCCTCTCTCCGTTCTCTCCCCTCCCCCTCCCTGCCCCCTCCCTCCCTACCCCCCGCCCCCTCTGATGATGATGATGACGATGACGATGATGATGACGTCAGCGCGGAGACGGTGGTCATGAGCTCGGGGGAGCTGGAGCACGAGTGGGCCGGGACACCGGGGAAACTGATCAGGGAAAGATATCGCAAAGTACGGCACGGGTACGGGCAAAAGTACGGGCAAGAGTATATGGGTCGTTTATTTCTGGTTCGCCTGTTCTCCCCGTCAACACACACATACATACATACATACATACATACATACATACATACATACATACATACATACATACATACATACATACATACATACATACATACATACACACCATCAAATAACTAGGGATAGACCTTGCCCTCACGCCTACCTGACGTGTGTAAGGGCCACCCCTCCAGGGGACTGAAACAACACCCCCCCCTTTGGTGCGGCCGCGGCCGCGGGCTGAGGGCTGAGCGGACCCCGGGGGGCGCTCAGTCGCACGGACGGAACTGTGCCGCAGCGCGTGCTGCTGAGGTTGTTTGAGAGAGGGCCTTGGTAGTGGCCACTGCGCTCTCTTTCCCCTTGACAAAAGGGGAAACGCGAGGGGGGGGTGCACGCCCTCAGCCGAGCAGGAGCACATGCGCACACATACACACGCACACACATGCACATGCACACACGCGTCCCTATTCCCCCTGTCCTCCGGTAACATGCGGTAGGTAGGGCGGTAGGTAGTCCGCACACAGAGCAGCAGCACAGCGTCGTGGCTTCAGCGGGACCCCCGGTCGGCAGTTTGCGGCTCCCGACGTGTTGGCCGTTGCCACCGCTGCACTGCTGGCACGTTTACGGCTATTGCACCACCACCACCATCAACATCAACACCAACATCAACACCACCATCACCACCACCAACATCCAACATCACCACCATCAACACCATCAACACCGCCACCACCATCAACACCACCATCAACACCACCACCACATGAACACCCCCCCCCCCCAAACCCTCTTAGGCTTCCGAGATGAGCAAGGTCCGGGGCAAGATGACGGCGCTGCTGATTCACGACATCGATGCGGGGCTGGGCCACTTCGACCATGTGCAGGTGTGTGTGTTTGTATGTATGTTTGTTTATTTGTATGGATGGGTGGAAAGAAGGAGGGGTGTTGAGAGCTTCCGGGGAAAGCGGTGGCGTCTTCATTGTCGTACATGTCGGGGGGTAATCGCGACCCGTGACCTGTGTGTATGAGTATCTGTCTGTGTGTGTGTGTGTTGTAGACATCCTTACGAGGGTCTGCGTGATGACATCAAATTTATAACCCTGGTCCCCCCCCCTTCTCCCTTCCCTCTGCCCCCTCACCTCTCCTCTTTATCATACTCCTCCCTCCCCTCCTTTCCGCCCCACCCACCCCCCGCTTCCCCCCCCCCCCCGTTTAGGTCACGGTAAACAACCAGATCGTGATCGGCACACTGATGAACATCTGCGACAACCCCAACGTGGTCAGTGTCGGTCAAGACTGGCGGAGTGAGGATCGCATCCGGAGGACCCCCATCATCGTGACGGGTAGGGGGTAGGGGGGAAAGGAGGAGGGGAGGGTTAGGATGCGGGGGGGGGGGGGCCGGGCGGTTTTTGAGGACACAGTACCCCAACCTGCC
>NW_003307558.1:1853560-1855921 GCF_000143455.1 Volvox carteri f. nagariensis
ACACACATACAGACCCACACGGCGTTTCTCGCGCTATCTGTTACGTGTCACGTCCGTTACCCAACCGCATTCAACCAACCACCTATCTAACTGCTACCTACCTACTAACACGCCATGCTGTACGTACGTATATACGTATGTGTGTAGGTTCAAGCGCCAGCCATTGGACTTCTTCGGCGCGCTGCGGGCGTCTACGTACGACGAGCAAATACGGCAGTGGATCAGGCGCGACATCACCGGTGGGTTGTGGGGGGAAGTGTGTGTTGGGGGGTGGGGGTTTGGGAGGAGTGTGCTGCTGCTGTGCAGCAACAGGGTTATGGTGGCGGTGCTGGCGGAAGGGGGTAGGGGGGCGCCACTTCCCGCACCCGAACATGTGTCGACGGCCCCCCCACCACATACATACATACATACACACGCACCAGGCCCCTTGGCGGTTCCTTTGGTACGGGCCTCTCTGGGCCCCCACCCAACAACCTAACAACCCAACCGCTCAACCAACCAACAACGCAGGTCACGAGTTTTCGGCGGAGGACGCCAATCTGTCGGCGCTTCACCGGCGGCTGCTCAGCACCGACAAATCCGGCCTTCCGCGATTCGAACCTGTGCGCCTGACTGTTGATATGTTGGTGGCGGAAGGCGAGCGGCTCGAGAACGAGCAGCAACAGGTGCTGAATCACAAACTCAGCGCCGATTATTTGCGGCATGTGGGGCGAGAGAAGGAGCGCCAGGAGAAGGAACGAGAGGCGGCGAAGGAGGCGAAGAGGGAGCGAGCAGGGGCGGTGGGGGGGGCGCGGCGGGGGACACGGCCCGTACGGCAGCCGGGTTTCGGGCGTTAGAGGGCTCTCCCCCTTTGTGTCTTTTCCCCCGAGATTGTGGGGTCCGTGTCGGGGTCTGTCTCCCATATCATCCAATCTCATTGGTGGGTGAGTGGGTGGGTGGGAAGGGCATTTGTAGGAGCCCGGTAGGTGGGGAGGGAGAGGAGGTCCAGAGTCCAGGGAGAGGAGGGGACGAAAAAGGAAAACGGGGGAATAGGGGTAGGCAGGTTGCGCATTGAGGGAAGGAGGTTTCGATTACTCGATATCCGGAGTTAGGACCTCTGGGGTTGGGGTCGGGGGTGCGGTTTGCGGGGTGGGATGGGGTGCGGGGTGGGATGGGGTGGGGGTTCTGTGTTTTGTGTTTGACACGGAGATGGGGGCGATTGAGGGCCTTACGAGGTCCGCAGAGGGGAAGGGGGGCGAAGATGAAGAAGATCGCGATGACGTGACGGCGATAATAAGTGATGACTCAATTTAATGACCGACACGATTTAGTTCAAAATGTATTTTGCTTGTCTTGGTGTGTGATGTAATTAGGTATCGTGTTAAGCACATTGTGCCGACATAACAAAACTTCCAGAAGGAAGGAAAAATATATACAGGTATATAAATACACAAGCATAAACGAAGCAGTATGCACTCGCACTTCGTCTAGAAGTCGAACAACAGCGAAGCATGTGTGTAAGACGAACACCAAACACCAAACACGCGAGTAAACAACAACACGGAATAAACACAGATTATACACATTGATATATAAGCTAAGACGATTAGAAAAGACGGTAAAATGAGCGTGACGCTAAAATGTCGTGACAATCGGTTATACATTGAGCACGTTGTGTCGTACAGTACGGTTTGAGAGGTATGCGGGTAATAAGGAGGTGGGACAGGGAGAGGGGGGTCAGTGACCAGCGGGCCTAGAGCCCGTTTAGCTGTAGCGCTATCAACCCGGTGGGAAACGCTGCTTGGTGCCGGGTGTCGTACCCGTCGTACGCACGGTCTGACCCGGGTATGGGCGGAATGCAGCACGACACTAACCAGCCGTGTGTGTCTGACCCCCCCGCGCTGTGTTTCGGCCCTGGCCACCCCCCCGGCTTTTAAGCCCACAATGTAATCAACGTCATACATACATACGTACGTACATTCACTTGTCTTTCGTCTACCATTACGACCGAGTGAGTGAGCGAGAGATTACTATCAGACGAAGAACCAGCTGCTCATTGCCGCCACCACCGTTATCACCATCATGGCCGCAACCACCATCACCATCACCGCCATCACCATCACCGCCATCACCATCCAAATCAAACTGAGCGATATCGAGCACCACAGAGTAGTACGGAAAACCGCACGGCACTCACGCTGGCGCATACACACATACATACATACTTACGCACACGCACACGCACGCGCATGGAAAGGCTGCACCAGGGAATGCGATGATGCGCCGGCGCCTTAGGGGATGCCCCCCCCCCACACACACACCTAATGGAGGGTTGGTTACCGCGCCGACCGCCGCGACAAACCCCCAGGCTCTCCCCCCTCC
>NW_003307558.1:1856234-1857670 GCF_000143455.1 Volvox carteri f. nagariensis
CCAACGAGGCCACGTAACGCCAACAGCCGCCCACTTGACGCCGCCGCCAGGAGCCCGCTGCCGCTGCGGCTCCCACTACCGCCGCCGCCGCCGCCGCCGGAGGCAGCCAACCCGGCGGAGGCTGAGACTCGCCTCAGCTCCAATGCACTGCCAAGATAAGGCGACGGCAACGCTGCCACCGCTCCTTTCCCACTGCCGTACAACGACAAATCCGGCTCCACCACGTCCGCCGATGCCGCCGCCGCCGATGCCGCAAACGCAGATACGACAGCGCTGCCGCCGCTACCACCACCATTCCCACCCGCCGCCGCCGCCGCCGTAGCGTCGCTGTCGAGCAGCGCCGCCGTCGTGGCGGAAAAGCTGCCGCCGCCAATGTAGTCGCCGCTGCGTACGACATAAGATCCAGGCGAGGCCAAACCCCCGCCCCCGCCCCCTAGCCGGCCCACTCGAGGGGTGAATAGGCCTGTGGACAGCACCTGCCGCAGGCGGGGTGGCAGCGACCCCGCCACGGCCGCCGCATTGACTCTCTGACTCTGCAGATTATCGATGAAGAGATCCGTCTCGTCGATGATCTCCTCCTGCCGGGGGACCGCAGGACAGCGTGTGTGTATTGGGGGGCGGGGGGGGGGGAAGTGGACTGGAGTGGGGGGTTGGGGGAAACGGGACCGGAGAGGGGGAGATACTACACATACACACACACTCACACACAATACACGGGCGGACGTAAACCTCCACTCCTCCACTCCTTCGCCGCGGACCGCACTCTCCCCCAACGTGCGCCCACCTCCACACCTCTTTCTCCCCCCCACACACACATATACACGCACATACGCATGCATACGCACACATACATACACACATACATACGCACATACATACGCACACATACACACATACCTGCAGCAGCTCCTCAATGACGTCCTCAATGGTGATGATACCCACAGGCTCCCCCTCCTGGCCCCCCCCTCCTCCCCCCCCTCCCCCTCCCCCTCCCCCTCCCGGCCCCACGTCCTCAGTGAGGGCTGAGTAGCCGTCCCGACTGTGGCTGCCGTACATGGAGTTGGTGGCGGTAGCTGATCCCAGGCGGCGGGAGGGGGCCCCCCGGGGATGGGTTTGCCAGGAGGCGCCCACTGAGGAAAGGTGTGNGTGTGTGTGTGTGTATGTGTGTTGTGTGTGTAGGGGGGGAGAGCGGGTGGAAGAGTTAGGGGACCGGCAGGGGCGGGTGGGGGGTGGGGGGAAATGGAGCGCGAAGGGGAGCGGAAATGTGGGTGGCGGTTTGGGGTAGATGGGTGGGCTAGGTAACGTGTAATCATTGACCAGATGCGTACCGAGCACCACATGTCCGTACGCATGTCCGTATGTCCACAGTTCCCTCCGCTACACCCATCCATCCATATTGCGAGTGCTACGGCCGCTGCCACTGCTGCTTATTATCC
>NW_003307558.1:1857720-1859689 GCF_000143455.1 Volvox carteri f. nagariensis
GTCCCCCCCCCTCCTCCCTTCCTTCCTGCCCCAGGTAGACCTCCCAGACACCCACCCGGCTTGCGGCCCCCCTGTACGGATGCGCCGTGTGCCAAATCCACCTCCGACCCCCCCCCGCCTTGGTGCGTGGCGGGGTGGTGGGGACTGAGGGGGCCACCTCCGGGTGCTCGTGTCAGTACGGCCATGTGGCTCTTGCCGGTTTCAAACAGCTTGAGCATGTCGTACATTGGCGTGTCAGCTGCCAGTCGCGGCAGCTCCCTCAGTCTCAACGACGACACGGGGACGTTATCTGCCGGGTTTATGAGTACGAGCTCCTTCACCAAAATGAGGCCGGTGATCACCTTGCGGTTGCCCTCCCTGGCGCGAGCTCCGGTGGTTCGGGGGGGGGGGGGGGCCAGGGGGGGGAAAGACGAACCCCGTGAACCAGTGAAGTTGATGCCAAAAAGGATATAGACTGAGGTACCCCAGAAGTAAGGAAGCAAGCCCTAACTAACCAGTCGGGGCGTGTGAAAAAAAAAAAGTCTTTTCCCGATGATGTTAGCAGTAGTCATATGGCGATATCGGAAAACTATTAACCTGGCCGCCAAGGCTAAAATAAAACGCGGAAAGAAAGCAAAACACCCTCCGTCGGGTTCTAAAGGTAAATGCAAAGGATAATAATTCATCCGCATAGGTAGATTCTGAATTTTACCGGCCCCCCCAAGGAAGGAAGGAACGAAGGCAAAAAATCTGGCTGGTAGGCTGTCGGGAATAAACTGCTGGTAACCAAACATGCAAGTGCTCCTCCCCACCCCACCACCTAACCCGGCCCTGACCCGACCGACCCAACCATCCCAACCCAGCTATAACCGACCGACGCAACGGTATTAACCGACAAAGCTCTCGAACATCCTCGGACTCACCTGGCGGCCAGGCGGCAGAAGAAGCGGCAAGGGCAAGGGCGCATTCGAGGCAGAGAGCACGAAAGGTTGTGAGGTTGGTGGGGGGGGGTAAAGGGGGGGTAAAGGGGGGGTAAGGAAGGGGGACGGAGGGAAAGGTGTATGTGTGTATGTGTGTTGGGGGGTGGGGAAAGAGAGAACGGGAAAATGAGCGCGTCCGGCACCGTAGAGGTGTCGGGGGTAAGTGGGAAGGGGAACACAAGGTCGTTATCGGTGGGGGCCGAGGGGTTTTAGGGTTTTAAAACCCCCCGTTTTCCCCCTCCCCCCTCCTACCTATGTACGGGTATCCTGCTGTGCCCCGACAAGAGTATGGCCCTCAGCGTCCCCTCATCGAGACGGTCCGCCGTGGATAGCATGAACACCTTGTCGAGAGGGGTCATGGACTTGCACGCGACCTGCACAGCGCCCCCCCCCGGGGCGGGGGGTGCGGGGGGTATCAAGTGGGGGGAGGAGGGGGGGAGAGGGGAGGGATGACGAGCCACAGACGAGTGGTGCTAATATTAGGGATAGGGGCAGGTGGGGGGAGAGGGGGAAAAAAAAAAAAAAAGAGAGAGAGAGAGAGAGAGAGAGAGAGAGAGAGAGGCGTATTAGATCAGAAGTGCAAAAGGGCCCGGACGTTTTTGATGAAGCTGATGTGCATGATTACGTGGCGCACAGTGAGCTCCGCTTACAAGCTACTTTGCACCCCCTTGCTAATCCTACTCCTACTACCCGCGTCCGTCCGGCTCCGACTCCTTTGACTCCTCTATTCATACACGGCACCCCCTTCGCACCCCCGGGGTCAACTCAACACACACCCCCGGGACCCACCTTGTTGGTCAGGTCCAGTGCGCCTCTGATGACGTGTACCTCGTCTTCACTGAGGGTGCCTCCGAAACCCGCTCCAGTGCCGTGCAGGTCTACCAGCGCCTTCAGCTGGGCGCGGCGGAACAGGGCCTGGAAGGGGGGACAGGGGGAAGAGGGGAATGAGAAGGCACAGGGGGGTTTAGGTAAGACCCCCCGCCCCGCCCTGCCCCCGCCTTGTCCCGCCC
>NW_003307558.1:1859930-1872511 GCF_000143455.1 Volvox carteri f. nagariensis
CCCCTGCCCTGCCTTTCCCGTCCCGCTCGTCCAATGCGATGGGGCACTCTGTTGACTCCATTCGTTTGGGAAAGGGCGGCATGCGCCCCTTCAGGTCGCCATGATTACATACAGAGCCACAGGTCCTTGAAGGTCACCCATAACCTCGTGAGGAAGGCCCATTCATTTGGACAGCCACAACCCCGAGCACCATCCAGGTCCGCATCCCCCGCCAATCCCCCAACCCCACCCGGTAACCCCTAACCCTTCTCCACAGCGACCGCCATCAACCCCCCCCCGGGGTTGTGGGAGGGCACTGCTCACACTGTGATCGGGGCCGAGCATGAAGTCCAGCAGCTTGCCGATGGGCCAGGCGATGGGGCTGCAGATCGTCATGAGGATTCGCACAAACCAGGCCGAATACGCCCCCACTTTGAGGCCGTATCGGCTACAGACGGCTTGAGGGATAATCTCCCCGAATACGAGCACTACTGATACAGACAAGATGACGGCGGTGACAGGGTCCGCCAGCCGATCGATGAAAAGGGGCAGAGCCTGCAACGTTGTCGGAAATGGGTTTCCTGTTCAGCTTCGCAAAACAGAAATGATGTTACTTGAACTTATTGGTAGATGGTATACTAAATGTCAGCCGCTTTAGTGGCGTGTATATGCGACACACTAAATGCAAGTTATACCTACCTCCGTCGCTGCCGCATTGCATAGGAGTAAAGTAACAAGCAAGAAATGTTGATGTTTAATCACCTGCAATCGACCCAAAGGGCTAAGGAGTAAGACAATTTTGCTTGCGACACAACGATTTTTCGACGCTCAACATACCGGCATAATCTTTATCGCGCAGGCACGTTCTTCCGGTGTACCACTCCGCTTAAGGACCTGCAATTTACCATAATAGCTGTCACGGGTTTTGGCCAGGATACACTTGCTTCAGTTGCCAGGTCCAACCTCAAGCTCCACGGTATCTAGCGACATCAAACCAAGCGTTAATCCACTCATCAAGCCAGCCATAAGGACTAGAAATAAAGCGATACATATGTAAAGGGTGAATAAGAACTCGTCCTCTTGCGCACTCCCGCTCGAGTCGGGGGGATCTTCGCCACCCAGGAGTCCTCTTCGGAGGATGTACATTTTGCGTCTATTGATACACAGGAGCAACAGCAATGACCGGCCTGTAGGATGTCAGCAGCGCGTTTGAGTACGGCACCATAGGACGAGCCTTACGAAGGTAATGTAATGTTCTTGATCGATGCACTGGAGCCCGACAGTCCTGGGGCAACGCTTGTACACATCATTTTCATTATTTTCAATATATCGTAGCTACGCCATAGGTTCAAATTAATTACTTCTGTTCGGCTTTCCCCTTTCGCGCCAGTTATTTCATCTTCCCTTCTTATTTGTCTGTTGACTGCTTTTGACTCTTGTCTATTATGCTCCTGGCTCGTCTGGCCTGATGAGCTCAAGTCTGATAGGTGCTGTTCACGGATGACCGGCCCTATTTGACTTTTACTAGCAGGAGGCGATTTCCTTGATGGTGTAGTATTTTCGAAATCTGTTAGCATGGTTTTGGAAGGTTTATAATTTTCACATAATATTGTGAAATTGCAGTGCATTCGGGCCTGTAGGCGGGCCGTATTCTTGCAGTTCTATGACGCGGCCTGCGGCCTGTGGTCAAAATAGGGCCGGTCATCCGTGAACAGCACCGATACCCAATTTTAATAATTTGGTATCCGCCTTGGGGCCGCGCGGCATGTCCTGTAGTTCTTCTGTTTGTAGGATGCGCAAAAATGTTCGTGCTACTGCTACGTCCTAACATGGGCCATACGCTTGGCCCTTATAACCTTCCCATTAGCGGCTCACCCTGACGAAGCACACCTTACCGACAACTGGCAAAGATGCGGCGATGTTAAATTGAGCTTCATTTTACACGACGCCACGCGGAACTTAAAGGACTTAACAGGATGCAAGGCATACAAAGCTTTTATCCCGGTGTGCATGTGTGCATGTATATGTGCGTCTTGAGGGCGTCCGGCGCTTTGCTGATTCTAACAGTGACGTCTTGTGTCTATGTACGACAAAGCCAGTGCTTTTTAAGAAGCAAGGGATACGACCCCGGGGTGTTGCCCTAGCCCAGCACATGTGCTTCTCGACAAGGCGCCCATGTTTAAAAAGAAGGCATGATGCCATTCCTTTATACGATAAAAGATAAGGTGCAGTGCACGGTCAGACGCCGCCAGGTTGCAGCCCGCCCCGCCCCGCCCCGCCCCGCCCAGCCCAGCCCAGCCCAGCCAAGGCCTACTTACTCGGGTCCCGTCGTCCAATCCAGTGTGTTCCAGTGCAGTGATCAACGTCCTAATCAAGCACACGTCGCAGCCCTGCTGAGCACACACACACACACACACACACACACACACACACACATGTAGCCATTCTCCCCAAACTAACTTTAGCAGCAGCAGCAGCAGCACCAAAGCACTTTCAGCAAGAGGGCCGCAGGGAGCTCTTCCCCGGGGAGCCCATCAAGCCATACACGGCACGCAGGCCCCCGTCCGCTGCTTGGCCCCTGCTAGCTGGTCCAACAAAAAAATGCGATCAGTCTTTTTTTTTAATGTTCAATTGTCTCGACATGTGGAGAAGCGGAGGGCCACCGCACGCATATTAGGCAAACACTGCGTCGTCCACTGTACGGTGAAGGCGGAGATGCGAGCGAGGTAGAACGAAAATGTGCAAGTACAAGCGAGCAAGATGAAGTAAGAGACGGCGGCAGTAGACTCGGTCATCGGCCACCTACGGTATCGGTCCCCCATTCGCCCCAGCGCATGTGCACTTCTTTGAGGGGGCCGTGGGTCCGCATCCGCGCCTTGTTCAGGTCCCGAACGGTGGCGGCCCTTCTGGAAAATGCCCTCATCAGCCTGCCTCTCAGCCTGCCCTCTGTCCCTCCCTTTCCGGGCCGGGCAGGGGCGGTCAGGGCGGGGCGGGGCCCATCACCCGGGTCCAAGGGTGACCTAATCACAAGCTCGTGTGTGCAAGGCCGAATTGAATAACAGGCAATTGTATACAGTATACACAAACACACACGTATACGAACAGTTCCCTTTCCCCCGCACGCACGCATACGCGCACACACACACGCACACACACACACACATACGCACACACACATACGCACATACGCACACACACACGAGGTGCAATGGCGGCAGGGGCGGCATCGAATGCCAGGACAACGGTGACATTAAAAAATACCAGCAGCAGATCATATGTTTTTCCATAAACAACGATTCCCAACCAGACCTCCCTCTCTCGCGGCCGGTAAAACTAAGCCCAAGCCCCGTCCCGGATGGGTTGTCGGGCCACAAACCTCTCGCCCAAACCGCCTCCACGTCATCGTTTCAAGTCATCATGCCGGTCCACGATCGACCCCGCATGCAAGCCTCTATTTCCGACTCTGACTGCTCCATCCCTGTCCAGAACTGCTGTGTCCACGCAAGGTTGGCCAACTAGTAATGGCGATTCTCCGGTTGCCAAAAGGTCCATCAGATCGCATCCAGAACCCGCATCGAGACTATTGGGTGTAGTAGGTGGGGTACAGGGGGCAGCACGTTCTGGAAGGATCGAAGATGTTGATCCTGGAGGCGGAAGGTGGAGAGGGTGCGGGAAGGAAAACGGGCGCGGAAAAAGTAGTGGGTCCAGGAGGGGCAAGAAGGAAGGGTACGCCAGGGAGTGTGGGGGAAGAAGGAGGGAAGCGGTTTAAGATTTAGTAGGGAGGACGAACTGCAGCTGAACGCATGATGCCGACTTTCCATCCCCCAAAGCACTCAGCGCCGATCCAGCCCTCCAAAGATCCAAAAAGTTTACCTATCCCCACTTAGATTCCACCCCCCACCCAACCCGGCCTCGCCTCTCTTCCAATCCACATTGTCAATTACCCCTCTCTTTTCAACCGGCACCCAGACATCAACCACCACCAACCACCACCACCAACAACCATTAACCATCACCAACCACCACCAACCACCACCAACCACCACCAACCGCCACCCCTACTGCCCCCCCGGGCCCCCACCTACCAGCACGTGTTGGGTGTAGGTCCCAGGCACAGCGTATC
This sequence comes from Volvox carteri f. nagariensis, assembly GCF_000143455.1. Classification (NCBI taxonomy): domain Eukaryota; kingdom Viridiplantae; phylum Chlorophyta; class Chlorophyceae; order Chlamydomonadales; family Volvocaceae; genus Volvox; species Volvox carteri. The sequence goes on from NW_003307558.1 coordinate 1,864,033, forward strand.
CAGGCTCACACTGCGATCAACCTCGACACAAACATGCCCGCCGTTGGCCTGGCCCAGGTTCCAGCCGATGGGCGTGGCCTTGAGCGTCTCCTCGCCCTTACCGCCCCAAGAGGTGGAGATGTTCTTCCACTCAGTTGCCCCCGCGGCCCTCAGGCTGAAGCCAAGTACCTTGGTTCGCACCGCCTCGTTCGCCCAGAACTCCACCTTCTGGAAGGTAGTGGCGTTGGTGCAGAATTGCTGTATTGCAGCGTTGCATTTGGCCGAGCATCCAGCGTTGGTTTCGGAGTTTGAGTCGTCCAGGGGTGTGCCGGGGGTAGGCAGGGGGGTAGGCATGGCGAGAGTGGAACGTGGGGACGAGGCGGTAGGGAGGGGGAGGGGGGGGGAGGGGGAGTGAGGGGGGCCTCAAATGGAATTTTGCCCTCACAGCAGAAAAAACTGTGGCTCAGCGCCCGTTCGGGGGAGAATGCTTCGGAGGTCGTTCCCGTTGGGGTACGGTTAGGTGCCCCTGGCCAGTGTCAGATTGATGTGTAGTTATACACACGCATATACACACACACACACGCGCGCGCGCACACACACTCTTTGCAGAGCTCGGAGTTGCCGCGACGTGGCTGGGATGGAGTGGGAGCCGACCACCCAATCATTTCGGTAGTGGGTGGCAGAATGCGTCCCACACATCATACACAAACACAGAGACCTGAGCCTTGTCACGCACCACACGGGACAGGACCCATCCAGCCGACTACCCCCAACCATTCCCCAACCGTGCAAGGGACTCAACTCCTAAGGGCGACATGCTTACCCCCGGAATGGCGTCCACCACTTTAAAGAGGAAGCAGTACAGAATGGATCGGGATCGACGGCCCGGTAGTTCTGTGATGAGGTCGCTCGGTGCGAAGGGCGATACCCCCTGTGTGATATTGCACCTGCAGCAGCGGCAGTAGCGACACCAACGGCATCAGAGCCCGAAACAACAGTAGCAGTAACAAACTGCAGTAGAAAACAGCAGCCACAACAGCAGTAGCAGTAGCAGCGCGATGCAGCCACGGCCACGGCGGCTGCGGCTGCAGGCCACCGTAGCTGTGAGGTAGCGGCTGCGCCATATCATGTAGCAGCTACAGCTACCGCTTCGTTGCGTTACGTGAGCACGGCAGCCCCCCGTGATATAGCAGCTGGCGGCTGCATGAATTTCGAGGCCTCTACGAACACCTCGCGATGCCGGTTGCTATCATTGCAATGCGGTATGTTGAGATGTGCCTGATGTGTGTGTGTGTGTGTGTGTGTGTGTGTCTGTGTGTGTGTGTGTGTGTGTTACATGGTTGGGGGTGCGTGATGGGGGTGCGTGATGTTGAGATGTGCCTGATGTGGTTCTAGGCGCCGGAGTTGAAGGTGTGCTTGGAAGGGCGGGCGACAGGGGGGCCTTGAGTCCCCAAGGGTTTCAGAGTGATGTTATACAACATCATGTGAGGTATGTGCGGTGTGTACCCGAGCCGATCTCGCACCACCACCCATGAGTGATCGCGGGTTTGTTTAGCGGCACTGGCAGACACCCTGCTGGTGCGAGTGCCGTCATCAATTCGGAGGCCCGAATGTGAAGCAGCTGCTGGGTGTGCGTGCGCGTGTGTGCGTGCGCGTGTGTGCGTGTGCGTGTGCGTGTGCGTGTGTACGGGTGTACGAGTGTACGGGTGCAGGTGCGGGTGCGGGTGTCTGTATGCTTGATCACGCGCATGTATGGGAGGTGGGATGGAGTGGGGGATGGGGGCTTGCATTTTTCATACAGCGGCCCCTCTAAACCCCAATCTATGGAGTCCACAAGCACACCGGGATCGAGCAGTTGATGTCCCGCTCCCCGCTCAGGTAAATTTCCGCATTCCAGCTATTCAGTGTAATCGCCTTCCTGCCATTAGTAAATATGTATCTTCTGTGGCCCTCCCAAACCTCGCCGCATGCCTCTTGCCCTCTCGGCCTCGTCGCCTCTCTGGTCGACTGCTACCCGCGGAACCCCCGGGCCCCCAGGCACCCAGGGCACTTCCGTTTTTTAGGGTTCATGTAGCTGTCCGCAGCCACACCGTGCGGTACCCGCGCAATCACCAGCACATCACCAATCCTCAGCCACCGTCGGCGCCCGGTAATCTGTAAACCCATAAATGCCGTGCATTGCGGCAACTGCTTACACGTGCATCATCTGTACGCATGCCTATACGTTTGTTTGGCTGTCTGTCCGTCTGTCTGTCTGCCTGCCTGTCTGTCTGTCTGTTTGTCTGTCTGTACCCATGTATACTTACACACACTTAGGGAAGGGGAAGGGGTTGGGTTTGCAGGCTGTGGACTTTACTGCGTCCAGGCAGCTGGGTGGCAGAGATCCAATATCGGTGCCGTTGCCACCCACAGCCACGGAAACGGTGTAGTTGCTGAGAGCCACCGGGCAGGAAGAGCTCAGGTTGCCAGCGACCTGAGACAGCCACGAGATTGCCATGTCGTCGATGAAGGGCTTGAGCTTGGCACCGTCCGCATCCGACATGAAATCGCCACAGATTTTGACTTGGGTTCCCTCGCACGACACCAATGAAAAGTTTGTAGAAATGGCGGCGTCGTTGCCGTCCGCCTGGTTTTTCATGTCGTTCGCCACTACGGTCGCCAGACTGGCGCACTGGCTGGGGGTGAAGCTGTAGGGGCGGCTGATGGAGCCGTACGGCGTGAGAGAGAAGTAGACGCAGGTCTTGCAGGGGTTGACGTTGACCTCTTTGAGGGGGCAGCAGTCATCCAGGGTGTCGAAGAGGGCGGCGGAGCAAGTGCCATTGGGGTAGCCCGGCGGCGGCACGCAGAGCTGTTGCAGTGTGGTGCAGCCCTGGCCAGCGCGGTTGGGTTTGAGCGTGATGCAGATCTCGGCGCCGTCGGCGGTGGTGAGGTTGAGACCCATCTGGGTGAGCTTGAGAATCATGGCGCTGGGGGGGCCCTGGGATGCCTTTTCAATGACGGGCGCAATCTTGGTTCGGACACCGTTGACCGTGGCCACGGCGGATACGCCCGGGACCTTGCAGTCCGGGTTCACGTTGAGCTGAGTTACCGGGCATGGAAAAGGGGTCATTGTTGCGCGGAAGTTAAAATTTTTTGGAGGAAATTTGAGTTTCAAAGCCGTTAATTGCTGGAACCTGGAATTGTGTGTCCGTCCCAGGCCAAGATGCATTAGTAATGTGCAGCTATGTCAAAGCTGACGTTCATTCGTCACCGCGCTGACTAAGCTATGCCAGGATTTACAAAATGATTTCCGCTTTAATCTGGTGTGGTTTGCGGAAGAGTCGGTATATAGTGCTTGCATGCTGGCGTTCTTACAGGGCATGCAAAGAGCCGCGCACTAGGTAACTAACAATTGGATTGTTAATGCAGATAGAAGTTTACATAAAAATGTAATATTTATGCATGTAATGCAACAAATGCTAGCAAAAATCCACCGGGCTATTCTAGGGCCATCCACCGGGTGCCGGACGACCGACACAAATTTGCCCTCGGCACAGAGTTACCTCAAGCTTCTTCAGGTCGGCCCTTGTGCAGCAGTAGCTCGTGCATCCTGATGGAATTTTAACCTTCACCTTAAAGCAAAAAGTGTCGTCAGCCTTGGCCACGACTGCGGGCTCCAGGCTGTATGCTGCCGGCAAAGATGTGTTGCACTGGCAGTAAGGAAACAATGGGAACTTCCCAGTCTGTGCATGACCTTGATTTACGTAATACCTGAATAAATAGCAGAGCAAGGCGATTGGGGCCAGTGCTCATTGAATTTCGGTAGTGGTGCCAATCGGCAAGAATCGTGGACCGTTACAGACTCCGAAGAGCGACATGGTGGCAAGTGAGCAAAAGATAATGCAAATGTTATTGTGGTGCAGACGTTCTAGGGATTGTTAAAGGAGCACCGCTGGGACGCCTCCGTGCCGGTCTGGCATCTGCCTAAGGTACGTGCACAGGGAGCGCTGGAAAGCAGGCTAGGACAGCTGAATATAGATCTCTACATGGCATTAAGCCAATTTCTTAGAAGATATCAGGCTACTTGGGAGGAATTTACGAGCGCGGTGGTGAACTCACAAGATGCCAACGATGGCAACGGCCACTGAGGCACGAAGCTTCATGGCTGCAAATCTTGATCCGTAATACAATGTTTACTCTATTCTGATTTGAATATATCTGTGTAATAATGCAGGACGGCGGGCGACGGCGGGCGCCGTGTCCGCCCGTACTGCGGTTACATGGTTCCATTTCTATATCTACTTGAGATTGCTATTGAATCCATAAGAGAATCACTAGGAAATCAGAATAAAACTAAATACTATAATTACCAAGGGATGGAGCGAGAATCTGGCAGCAGGCCTGCGCGAGGCAGAACACAAATCGGAGACTACCGACAAGCTTAATATAATGCAAGCATGATTTGACATAAGCCTTAGTATAGTAGTGCTGTAAAACGGTTAATGTGCCGGCTGGCTTGCCACATGTTAACCAAAATGTCGCCTTGCCCCACTACAACATGTACGATACTTCGTACCTGCAGCGTCAGAGCTGGCAAGTCGGCAACATGCTGCTGGGCTCTCTGCCTTCAAATATTTTTTACGGCTTTTACTCCTTCCATTTTTGCGTAAGGGATATGTCGTTTAGCACCTTGCCTCTCTCCTAGAATCTGTTATAGAGTCGCGTTCAATCTTTGCCTTGTACTCTGTGCCGCCGGAGAGTAAAGCGATTCATGAGCATGGGGGTTTGTGTGCCCATGAATCCAAGTCATATCCCGCATGGCCCTCGGTTGACCAAATGTCGCTTTGCGTCATTACTACATGAATACCTACATCGTACCTGCCAAAATAGGGTACACAGCGCCGCTATAACTAGCTGGCATATTAGTTAATAGAACTCATCGTCGATCCCGTTGTGATATCCAAGTATTGAGTTTCCATCATATCTTATACGGTAACTTGAGAACTTCGTCTTAATCCGCGCGCTTTTGTTCAACATTTCCGAAACTCACGAAAACGAAAGGATTGGAAGCTTACAAAATTGACAAAATCTTAGCGAGAATGCAGCGGGATAAGGAATAGGTATCATCCAACTCATCTCCCTACGCCTGTTCGTACAGCGCGGTTGCTACACCCGTTCTGGGCGTTTGCATACGGTGTAAGCGAATATGCAAAACTCACCGAGAATGAGAGTGGCTTGAGCTAAATATGTTCCATCTTTCCAGTTCACGAAAGCCTGCAACGTCCGGAAAACGAGGGGACACCACGCATACTTAGACTAGTTACTACGTGAATGCCGACCGACCGGGCAAGAGTGACCCTACCAGCAGGAAAATGGAATCAACGCCGTGCTATCGCGACAAGCTGGCAGGGCGTCCAGGTTTAGCCGATAAGGCTTTGCTATCAAAATAGCGGCACTTTCTGAACTTGCCAACTGTTGCCGGCGATGTGCGTTTCGCTGCGTTCATAACTTAATGCTTGACTCATGACAACCATCACAAGCATTACAAGCATTATTAAGGCAATGAAATATAAACAAAATCGCTATGGAATGCGCATGCTGAGGGCCCTCCAAAAAAACAAATAATTGTTAAAGTTTTTAATATTTTTTGTTTTAAAATAATGATAATAAGCAGAATTATAAGAATAACTTGTTAAGTAATTTAATTTTTGTGTTTTTTGGCTTACTTTACTACTTATTTTTTTATAAAATGTACTCGACTTTGGTTCCCCTTCTTCCCCTAAAGGGAAAGAAAACGAAGGGAAGAAAACGAAGAAGAGACTTTGGGGATGACCTAAAGGAACAAACTGTTATTGGAATATCGTGCTGCTGCTGCTGCTGTTGCTGTTGATGGGGTGTTACACTGTGGGCGGCTCGCCCCGAGAAAAGGACGAGCACCGGGGGCCCTGACCGGGGGCCGAAACACAGCGCAGGGGCAGGCGCGCGGCTCTACGTCCGTCTGTTCCTCCGCGCGCACCTCACTCCCTCACTCACGCCAACCGGGACGCTCTCCCAGCCCCTGGCTAGGCAACACAGCGGCGCAGAGGACTGCGAGCCGAACTAAGTGAGAGCCGCACGAGGTGCGCCACACCACCTCTGGGAACCCTAAACAGGCTATCTGGCCCCATTGCGCCTGGCCAGCCTAGTCGCGCGCTCTATCCCCTCTAGACCGCCAAAACAAGGACAATCAGAAAACACCACCGGGGGCAGGGGCTCTACTCAGGGGGCTCCACTATACACTCAAAAACCGAGGCAAGGTACGGCCCCTCAGCAGGCTCTCCTAGTCAAGGACACCCACGCAGCCAGCAAGGCAAGAGATACACGGAGGACCACGGGCCTGAGACGCCAAACCACAAAAGCTGAGACACGGTTGCACCGAGAAAACAAACACAACGCGGACACTCGCACACTGGTCCTTTAAGGCCAGCTGTTCACCTACCACTAGCAACGGACACTTACCGAGGACGGCCAACACTACCTCACTGGTCCACTCACAACCGAGGCAAAAAAAACTGGTCCGTACGGTTGCGGGCTTCCGGGCGCAGCCCAGCGCAAGACGAATCAAAAACACCTATTGCCGCGGGGGGGATGACAAGCCAGCACGGCGCCCCCCAATAAAGCCCGGAAAAGGCACGGCTCACAGACGCTGCCTGCTCCCGCTAACCACACCGAAATCCCTCCCCTCCTGACCCTGACCGGCCGGAACCAGCAACACCTGTTCTCCACCTCCATATCACTCTTCTCCACCGCTTTCCCACCTCCTCTCCACTCCCACAAGCCACCAACGTGTTCTCTACTCTGATGCCAGACAGCACAGAACCCATTCCCCTCACTCCGACGGGCCCCAATTCCCGGGGAGAGGGCAACCACACGAGTACACAAAACACACACAGCCCGGATCCTCAACTCCCCCTGCTAGACCACGCTCAGGGCGCTGCCCCCTCGCCCTGCCCTCCACCTGCCCAGGGCCTCCCTGCTCTCCTCGCTCCCTCACCTATCCCTACTCCTGGCTTTCTCACCCCCTCCCTCACTCTCCCTGCTCCCTTTCCAGTAAGACCTCGACCCGACTCTATCTCGGCTATTTAGGCCGTGATCTCCACCGGTGCTGCGCACCGCATCCGTTCCTCCACGACCGCCAGGATGGGGTGCTGCGGCCCGACTCTGTCCCAGCCGTGTCTGGGGGTCTCCAGCATTGCGAACGAGCGCAGACGCGCCCAGAAGTCTGCCACCGCCCGGGCGCGTGCGCGGGCCAGTGGCGAGGCTCCTGTTGCGCCCGCTGTTGCTGCTGCTGCCACCGCCTCGCCCCCTCCCGCCCCTGCTTCCTGCGTTGGCCCGTCATCCGCTGGGGCGTTTAGGGTGGGTCCTTCTTGCTGCATTGCACCTCCCGCCGGGGTGAAGAAATCTGTGATGGCCCGCTGGCGGGATCTCTGCTGCTGGGGCTGCCCCATCATCTGTCGCTGCTGCTGCTGCTGCTGCTGCTGCTGTCCCGCCGTTGCTGTCGCCCCCCTCCGTCCCTGTCGCCGGGTTGCTGCTCGGAGGCAGCACCTGCCGACTTCCATGGCGGATAGCGCCGCTAGGGCGATTACATCCCAAGGGCCCTGCTCACACCCGGGTGGCGCTTGGGCAAGCCAGAGCTGCTGCCGGGTGGTGGTGGCCCCTACTGTTGTCTGAGTGTGTGGCAGGTGCCTGTCGATCTGCTCCCGTACGGCACGTGCGACTGGACATTCCCAGAAATGGTGCAGACGCGGTGGGCAGGGTCGGCCGGCGGCGCCCCCATAGGTCCCACACCCGCATGGCTCAGTGGGCACCCGGGCTAGGTGCGTGTTGCCAGGTAGGGGCACGCCATCCACGGCGAGACGCCACATGATCTCCTTGTTCTCATTCTCCCAGCGCACCCCATGCCACAAACGTGCCAGGGTTGCCTGAAAGCGGCTAACCTCGGCAGAATTGTCAGGCTGGGCCTGGGTCTCGGGCGTGTTCAGGGCCTCATGCACGAAGTCGGTCATCAGGCGTATTCGCCGCTCGTCCACATGCCCGTTCTGTAGCTGTGTCGCTAGACTGACCGTTAGGCGGCGGAGCGGCACAGCGTCCGTCGCCCCAGGGAGGCGCCACCCCAGGCGCCCGATGATCATAGCCATCACTTGTGCGCAGTCTGGCAGTGTCGCTGCTGGTGCTGGTGGCTGCTGCTGGGGCCCCTCCTCCTCCACTTGTTGTTGCTGTCGCAGCCTGATCTCCACCGTGTGTGCTGCCGCCAGCCAGGCCGGGCTGATGTCGCTGTGCAGGGCTCCAAGAGCTGCAAGGGCGGCATCCTTGTCCTGCAGCTGGGCGGGGTCTGTGGCTGGGTCGAGGTGCTCACGGGCCCACGAATGCCAGGCTGCTCCCTGGAGGGTGGTGGCTTGGCTAGTGTTTACCGCTTCCCACACCCGTACCAGGTCCCCCACCGTGCGTAGTTTCCTGCATGGTGTCAGTGCTGCGTGGTATG
>NW_003307558.1:1872571-1896160 GCF_000143455.1 Volvox carteri f. nagariensis
AGTGGGGTTCTGCCAATGTCCTCCAAAGGCGGCAAGTGACCCAGTGCCCCCACGATCCGGCTGATGTCTGCGGGAAGGTCGCTGCTGCCGAGCCACGGTCCCGTGGCCCGGGCGGTTGTCAGAGCCCAAGGCTGGAGTGCAGGGTGGGTTAGCTCCAGGTAGGCGGACAGCGTGCGTACCCAGGGGTGTAGGCCCCGGGCCTCACTGTTGGTTGCCGCTGCCACCTCCTCGTCTCCGCCTGCTCCCCCAGTTACTTCCCCTCCCGCACCCCTACCTTCACAACCTGCCGCCGGTAGTGCCTGTGCAATGAATCGCACGGCCCAGACTGCGTGGCGAGCGTGGATGTGCTGTCGGAGCGGCAGCAGGCCGAAACCCCCGGTTGACGGATGGCCTACTAAAAGGCTGCTGGGTACACCTGTGAGACGCTGGCCTGGGTCTTCTGGGCCCTGTTGTCGGTCGACCAGGCGGGCCGTCAGCCGCTCGATGTGGTCCAGAGTGCTGTCTGGAGGGGGTCCGCCATGTTCCATGTGCCAGGTGACCGTCTGCAGGCCGTAGGCGGACGTGGCGGTGGCCCTGCCAAAGGCTGACAGTGGGAAGCGGGCGAGCCGCTGCATCCGCTTGTAGGCGCCTGCCAGCATCTTGGGCCATTCGGGTTGCGGGGTTGTGGGCCGGTTGTCTACCGGCAAGTTCAGGGCTGTGGCGGTGGTGACCACTTTGAGTCCACCAATTGTCTCCTGCTGCGGCTGTTGGTGTAGTGGCTGCTGCAGCTGCTGCCTACCCGCCGGTTGTTGCTGCTGCTGTTGTTGCTGGTTCTCAGCACCCACCTTCAACAGCTCCACCTTTTCCACATTGAGGCGCTGGCCTGATGCCCTTGCGAAGGTCTCCATGGCTTCTAGGAACGACGGTACTGACTCCTCGCCCTCCAGCGCCACTTCAGTGTCGTCCGCGAACTGGCAGGCTGTGACGCGGTCCTGGTCGTTCGGCCGTAGTTTGACCCCCACATCTCGGCTCCGGAGCCAGCAGAGCAGGGCCTGGGCGATGAAGAGGTACAGCAGAGGCGCGAGGGGGCACCCCTGTCGCACGCCTGCCTCCATCCCAACCAGCCTTGATTTAAAGCCATTGACCATGGCTCGTGCCTGCGTGTTGCTGAGCAGCAGCCGAACCCAGCTGCATAGCTGCGGGCCCGCCCCCATCGCCTCCATTGCAGCTAGCAAGAAGTCTCGGTCCACCGTGTCATATGCCTTCGCGAAGTCCAGGAACGCCAGGAGACCCCGGCGGTTCTGCTTGCGGAGGAGGTGGGATAGGTGGCGCAGGAACATCACACTGGCCCCGATGAGCCGTTTGGGGAGGAAGGCCGACTGCTCGGGGGTGATGATGCGCCCCAGGGCCGGCTGTTGCTGTTGCTGTTGCTGTTGCTGTTGCTGTTGCTGTTGCTGTTGCTGTTGCTGTTGCTGTTGCTGTTGCTGTTGCTGTTGCTGTTGCTGCTGTATGTGGCGGTTCACCTTGCAGATTGCACGGGCAAGCAAGGAGTTCCTCGGGGTGGAGCTGTTCATCGTGTCCCTCCGTGCTATTCAGATCTCTTGATTATTGCAGACCTCCAACAGCAACATGTAAAAACAGTGCGTCGGCATCGACATATGTTCATCTGGATCGATTGCCAGCGCCAGACGTCGGATCACCATGATCCTCCTCTGATTAGAAGAACCCCTTGTCGCCAATTACAGTGCGGTAGATTGTTTGGTCGGGTGACACCTTTGTGTATTTGATCCCCGGTCAGACCCCCGACACTGTTCGGGAGGTCTAGGTTTCCTAACGCTGCTGAGTTGTGGAGATGAGGCCTAATTGATGGACTAAGTTTCGCATGTTAAGATGGTGGTGATGGCTGTCATGGTCTGATGGCTGGATGGTCTCAACGGATGTCGGGTGACTGGATGAGGAGGGGTCTAGGTAGCAGGACCCAAACCACCATCGGTTGTACGGTGTAATCAACTTTCAATATACATAGTCCATGGCCTCCCGGCTTTCACAGCCCCCCGCACTCGTGCGGCACTTGTAACTTGTAACATGGCGATAAAGGGATGTCTGATACGCTAGGATAGGGATACGCAGCCCTAGCAGCAGCCCCAACCACTTTGCCGGCTCCCAAGGCCCCAAGGACAGGTTAGTCAAGTTAATCGTTCCATCGTCCGAACAGAAGACAACGAACAACGGTAAGATATTACCGAACAACTCCGAAGAGTCACAGGTGGCTTCTCCGCTGCTGCTTACCGCTACAAGGACACGACAAACACGGACCGACACGCTATAAGAGATCGTCTAACGTCTATTTAGCGCTGCAATGCCGGCTGAGTTCGCGGAGATCGAGGTGTGATTCACACCGTGTGAAGCTGTCTCTCAGGACCCACTCTGAGTGGATGTTTGGCTCCGGTGGCTCATGCGCGGGACATTAGCTTAACTGTGCTAGTCTTATAGACTTAGGGTTTAGCGCGCATGTAGACAATCACGACACAGTCAAGCCCTCGCGGCTGCGATACATGTTATAGCACTATGTATGCCTCAGCGACGTGTCCTGCTAATTTTCCCGTGACAGACTCGGGGACGGTGGGTAAACTGGTGCTCCAGTTCGAGCACCTGATGTTGTTTGACACTGCGACTTGTATGTCGGCGTCCTCGAAGCCGGAAAAAGGGCGGGGCCCCTCTGCCTCCGTACAGACCGGTAGCTAGGGCGGCACGCGTGACAATTGATGGGTACTGTCAACGTGGTGGGAGCTGTGCTTGTTGCAGCAGTGCTGATGCTGTGGGAGGTATGCTTCCGCCCCACAGTCGCGAGCTTCATCGTGGCACACTGCAACTCTTCGAAGGCATTGGCCAAATTAACTTTACAAACCATCGGCTTGCGTATTTCATAGAGAAATGAAAGCAAATTTGTCGGCCTGCTGGTGGCAAGTCGGAATGCCCGTGCGGGCAAATGGTAACGCAAGCTGGGTGTTCGAGTTATCATACGCCGTCACCTCAGAATTGTATTATGAGATACGCGGCACCTTTTGAGATTAAATTTAGCCCGAAAGGCGTTGATGCGACCTTGGCCTCGGTCAATGGAGGCAGCCAAACTTGTTTGTGCTCATACGATTTTTGTTGGCTACAGGCGAGATATCTTGCAGTAGAGAATGCAATATATTACCAATGACGCGTTTAAGCCGGCCGAAATATTATGTTTGGTCCCTTCCTACAGGGCGGGGCCCCCCTGGGCGCTTCGCGCTGGAAAGAACTGGAAAAAGATTAAAATTACCAATTCTGCAATTTCCTGAAAAATTCTGATTTTTTGAGAGGGCCACGCTGGGGACACGTCTTCCTTGCATCAAAAAAACGCACGCGAGGGGGAGGGGGCGGGGGGGACAGCCGCCAGCAGATTGGATGGTCACTGGGCTCCAGAATCACAGAGAATAGAGCCAGGGGCCAGTGGGCCGTGCACTGCACCTGAGACGATGGATGTGGTGTGCGGGAGGACCTCTCTGCAAGCACAGCACGCGCCCGCCCATCACATTCTTTCGGGTGCACCGTACCGCCTTCCCACAGCCCACAGAAATGTGAGCGCAATTTAAACAGCCGCGAACACAATCGGCACGCCAGATGTTACTCGTCCAAGCTGGCCAGGTTTCTGCTGCTGGTTGTTGGAAGAGACTGCTCACACCGACAGCAATCGCCAAACCCCCGACCAGCTTTAGTCGCGTCGCGCCTCCTGTAATACCGACATATAACCCCTGTGCAATCGAATCTTCCTAGCCATGGAGAGTTTTCGTGTTCCAAATAGCACGGCGGTTCAGAGCGGCGCGGCAAGGTACAATACGCCTAATACATTGTGGTAGGAGCTGGGACCCGGCTCATGCCGCCACCAGCGCCTATATTTTCCGCCAGAGGCATGGACTTCCAAGAACAATCAGTCTGGGAATAAGCCATGTCGCTGTGTGTCTCGGCCCTGCCATGGTCCTCGGAAAAGACGAAAGCGAAATGCGTCGTCGGGAGGACAAAACATCAGAATAACTTAGCTTTAAAGTTATGCTCGTAGTGATTAAGGACCACGTCTACTGGTTCTCGAGGTGTAGGAAGGTGCCGTCGCTGATATTCAGCAGCATTGCTTGCATAGGGCAATTACATGTACATTCACAGGTTCTTATTCAACTTTATTATGTATCTCACACTCCGCGGCGCAACTTCAAGAGGCCGACAAGAATTTCGTTGACTCTATTGATTTAACATTGTAAAAATGAACACTTAATTTGAATATGCCTTCATCTGTAATGTTTTGCAGTTCGTTAACGCAGTTGTTAGGTGCGGCCTGGTTCCCTTTCATCATCAGTTACGGCATTCGGGTTAACTGCAGGCAGGGATTGGGGTACCACCTGACCTTTATAGAATATTCCATTATAATCCGATCCATCATACGCATCGATGAAGCGCACTGATATTTTTGATGTCGTTGTCTATTAATTTTCATTATCTTTATGTGAGCATGCGTCTGGCTGCTTGTTTCTTCGATGCCGTGTGTGGACAGCCTATGGACGGAGAGTCGGGCGGGACGGAGATGCACGGCAACTTTAGCCTACCAGCTGCCTACCTTTCACTGGCATTAATCAGTTAGTCGATTAACTGCCCAGTTAAAAAACAGGCGACTCTCTACTCCTCTGTGTCGCCATTGCTGGCAGCTGACGACCTGGCTTCATGGCGCCAGTTCCCGACGTTCGATACAACGACTTCATACAGATTATATACGTAGGAATGAAGGAAGTGAAGCTTGCCTAAATATGATTTTACAAGTTCGTTATCATCTTACGCTTTGGGTGTCATTTGACTGCGTAAACCGGGTGCAACCTGCATTCGACATCAGGCATAGTCATTCTGTCAAGGTCCATGATACAACTCGGCTTATGCATGCACAAACACAAATATCGCGTTTACATATTGCCACAATTTGGAAGGAGGAAGAATAGTTCGGAAGATCGGCTAAACCACCCATTGCAAAGCATGGCGGGCTGCCAGTGAGGTGTGGCATCGATACCTGATTGGGAATGAATCGTCAGCATCATGCGCACCTCCGTGTCACAAACACACCACGGACTTCGTCTTTTCCCCAAATCCATGTCATTGCCGTTTTAGCTGATGACGATATATGTACATTGCGCCCGATGCCACAGCGCGCAAACTGGAACTGCAGGGCAGCTTGGCTGGGCTCGCTCGAGCATAGTTCAACCTTCCAAGGCCGAACAATCACGCAGGCAGCAAGCACGCGCTGCCCCGCAAGCGCCTCTTCAAGAGCAAGTGCCTCTTCAGAGATTAAGAAGCCGATTCGCCGACGGCTTTCAAAGGAAGCATGATCTTGTCCGGTTGGGAAATTCTGCCGCTTGCCCTTCGGCCTTACAGCTTCACAGCCTCGCAGGGCCTTTCCATGACGAACGGGAGGGCTTCTCAAGCATTCATGGATGGCCTTCCGAGGGACGATTCCGACATCTGCATGGAGGCAGTACGGATGGTTAGTTATCCTCTTGACATCGGACATACATACAATCTGCAGCGCAGCTTAGCTAGCTACGCTGCAGATTGCATGTATGTCCAATGCCCCAAACGAGGGCTATAGCCATCGTGTGGGGCAATGTGTTGGGCCTCTTGCTGGCTATGCTGTGATGGCAGCTACATGTGGTCATGAATAGCATTGAAGTGTCACTGAGGGCATTATGTGTATACCGCGTGGTTGAACACAGCTGTGCAGACGCAGGACCTGACGATATGACAGAGAAACGGAGGAACAGATGCCGTCGGAGGATGCCGTCGAGTCCTCTGAGATCCCTGGGGTGGCACACGGCCGACTTATGTATGTGTGCCGGCCTGGTGTTGTCTGACATGTACTCCGACATGGAGAAGCCGTCTCTAGCCTGGTGATGGGTTATGTTGGAGTAACTTCAATCTGCAGCCTTTAAAACAAGCTTCGTTAAACCAGCGTTTAGCGTGATTTTGGTGTCGATGGACAATTGAGTTTAACTGGGAACTTCAGATCCCACTGCGACTTTTTTTTGTAGCGTCCAAATGCAGAGGCCATAATTATTATATCTCCCCTTACTAGCGCCGGTGATCCAGCCATTTCCATTCTTCATTTTCTTATTGATAAGGCAGCAGGCTTCTGTCCTGCGCCTACGTGGAACCAGCGCGTGTCGTACATCACGTGAAAACATGATGAGCCGTACGGGGCAGGTGTGCGTCACGGGGACACTGACTGCTGCTGAGTTGGCTGCTGTGAGCTGTGGCAATCAGCCGTGATGGGTGTGTGCGATAGACTGCGACTGCGGTAAGGCTGCTGGCACAGTCATTGCTGGTCCAAGGATAACGAACTTCTAGCGGACTTCTGTTAAGCAACCCCTTCTGCTGTTCAGCAAGCCGCCTTCGCGTGCTCTTGCACGTATCTTCTTCCGTTGCGGTCACTATTGTAGTCGTGTGTGCATCATATCCTTACGTAATCGTCAACCCATACACACGGCGTTTTTGGGCGTGTGTACAGTCTGCCCATTACGGGCGACAAAACACAGGTTGTGATGAAGATGAAACAGCTTCTGCCCTTCATATACACAACAAGCTTATGATTCCCAGGCAATGCACGTGCTTACCATAATAAACAAATCATGAATAGGCCGGGGAGATGTCTATTACCGGTCCAGAGAATCGGCTCGTACGACGGCTTGCCGTCGTACGACTAACCACGTGGCTAGGGCAGCGCCACTCTCAGGAGAACCGCAAAACTTAATACTGCCTTTCAGAATTTTCATTGAGTCCCCAGTCCCATTTATCCATTGTACAACATGCCGTACATACGATGAAACTGCAAAACATGCGAGCATGCTAGGAGAACTCAGTTCCTGGGGAAACATCATACCCCACACACGTCCCCTGTGACTTCACGCCACCGGATGTTGTCACTAGTGCTGCGGGTTCGGATGCTACATGCACAGATCCCTACTTGATTTCCTGTAGGGTTTACACATGCAGCCGCCGATTACGTGCCACCACAATGGCGATTTCCCATGCGTCCTTGGCGCGATGATTAAGAGTAACGCACGCACACATGTACCAGTTTTTTTCCGCGCCAAACAAATGCAATGATTTAGCCTGCAGCTTTATGCATCGCTGGGGCCGCAGAGGCCTGCCACGACACCCGCATCCTGCTTCTCCAGTTGCGAATCTACCTGTGTGCCTCATGCGGGTCGATCAAACAGTAATGCAATGATGACAGCAACAACCGCAGCGTCAACAACATCAACAGCAGCGGCATCAGCTGCTGCTGCTGCTGCTGCAACTGCTGCTGTACCAGCAGTTCTGCACGGTGGCGGCTTCGGGGTTACCCTGCCCATGAGAGCAGTGACCACATCACAGCCGAACTGCTGCTGTTGCTGCTGCTGCTGCAAATGTTACTGCGGTGATACCTTGGCGCCTGCTGAAGCTACTGGGGCTGCTGTCAAACGGCTGGCGCCCGAGGACGGCCGCTCAAGTGCTCGCGATGTACAGCGGGCAGCACTTCAGGGAGGTATCGAACAGCGCAGCCCTACGGAACAGGAAAGCAGGGGAGAAGGCGGCGTTGATAGGGGCCAGGGGAAGTGGGGTAGCGATTGGGATGCAGCATGATGAGGCATGTGGTTGTGAGGCATGTGGGCACGGTTAGGCCTGTTGGCTGTGTGCAAGTGGTGCTACGGACGGCGCTTTAGACGTCTGTTGCCCCCTGGATGGATGAATCTGAATTCTGCTGATCGACATGGACATCTAGCCTCAACTCGTGCACGTGTTCATCTCGACAAACGCGCCTGCCACGGCCACCTCGCCCTTTCCTTGCCTCTACAGACTGCTCGAGACTGCAGGGCCTTAAAAAACCCTTTGTCCGGGCTCCTCCGCCGCCCTCCCGCACGACCAAAGCCCCCCGACACCCCTTATGCGTTTTCCCAACCAATCACACCGCTTCCCTAGCTCTCAGTCCTACCTAGCGCACCCCCATCGCGGCTTCGCTTAGCTAGAACGCTGCCACAGAAAATGAAGACGGCGTGTGCAGCTGCTCCCCATCCGAGCTCACACAGAAATACGACCGCACTCAACGTGCCACTGGTGCCCCTTCTTCCGTCCTTTTGTCTAATTGTGTCTGGTTTACATAGCTTGGTTTCCACCGTTTCATCATTTTGCCATCATCTGCCACAAGCGCAGTTCTGTAACTTTTATAAACAGCACAAGACTGATCGGGGAAGCAGTCCCAAACATCCCCCCCCTTAACTCCGTTCCCCTCCTTTCCAGCCCACCCCCTCATTCACTGTGGCACACCAACAAGCCTGCATGGGCCTCGATCGCCGCATACCGCCCACTCCCCGTGATGCGTGCCACCATTCGCCTCACCTTACTTTGCTGCGGATCTTGCCGACGGTAAAACCCCGTATACCTACAACATCTCAATTCAGCGTTTCCCTTTGCCACAAATTAAGAAGCCCTTCATCCTCGCACGCCCCTGGCCCCCTTACAATGTTCCGTTCACTTACCAGCAGTGTCCAGGCACCTTGCCTAGGCAGAAGTCGGCCATCGGAACGGATTTGTCCAGGTCCATACAGATCCGAGCGCCTCTGGCCTGGCTGAGGCTCCAGTTGAGATTAGAGACCTTGAGAGTCAGGTCACCGCTGGTGGCGAAAGAGGGAGCCAGCCAGGTCATGCGGGTGGCATCTGAGGGCTGCACGCCCACTGAAGTCAGATTGCGGCGGTATGCGTCGTCCACCCAGAACTCCACCTTGGCGAGGGTGGTGGTGCTGCCGCAAGGGCCCTGTGGGGCAGAATGGAACGTGGTTAGAGAGGGGTTAAAGAAAAGTGTGTTGCATCGGGATGGAGGTCGGGTCGGGTCGGGTCGGGTCGGGTCCGGTGGGGTGGGGTGGGGTGGGGTGGGGTGGGGTGGCTCTGCGAGATCACCGGGCACCGGCATCTGTGGCCTCCTGCTGCTACAGCTAATGATGCAACTGCTTACTGCTGCTGCTCCTGCTGCTGCTTGCTAACTGCTGCTGTTGCTATTAACAGTTCAGTTCACGGGAGCGACGAGCCGCATACGGACCGGTACTGCAAATGTCGATGACTCATCATCACACCGCTATCCACCGCTATCAACGCCATGACGCATGCGCTTGCCAAGGAAGAGCACACACACACATACACACATACACCATCCTCCACCCAGTGGCCCTTCGTACCATCCTCAAGCCCCTCACCTCCCCTGGAACCTCGCCCCTGACTTTATTGGCCCCCATCCCTCCATTTCCCCTTTGCAAATATAACATATACACATGTGTACACACACACAGACACACACAGACCCAACGGATGGGCCACCCTGCCTCGAGCAGATTTCCTCCCTCTTCCTCCCTCTTCCTCCCTCTTCCTCCCTCTTCCTCCCTCTTCCTCCCTCTTCCTCCCTCTTCCTCCCTCCGCAACAGCAACCGACTGAGAACCCCCCGCCCTTCCTCCCACCACTATGGAACTAACCCAACCCCAGCATGCCCTTCCCGCCCTAGCCTGATCTAGCTACGTAGGTCATGCGGATGTACGACGTACATTGGGGAACTCCGGGGCGATGGTAAGGAAGTCGAAGCAGTACATGTTGGTGTTCGCAAATCGGCCCTTCTTCTCGGTGTATACGGGCACCATGGCGAAGGGTGTGGCCCTCTGCCGGCTGTTGCAGCTGCAGAGACGAAGGAAGGGGGGAGGGCGGGGAGGACAGACAGCGGAACCCTAGTAGGAAAACACGTCAGACACGGACACCAAATCAGATGGGAACTAGAATGTATCAAAGGCGTGTGGATCGGCATGTGGAGCCGTTTGAGGAGCCGTTTGAGGAGCCGTTTGAGGAGCCGTTTGAGGAGGAGAGGAAAGCTTAGGAGCCGCGGCATCCAGGGGCAGCTGGAGGCGAGGCAGCGGGATGGCGCGGGGGAGAGCCCGGAGTAAGCGTGCAGATTGACACGATGTACGGCAGACGTACAGCGCACTGGTGTACATGCCAACCCACCCTATTGCAGTACAATGCACGGTGTATATATGCCAATCCTGTAGCTCACAAGGGATCAACCCGGTATACTGTTTTCCTCGGCTCGCAACTAGGAAGGCGCACTGAACCCCAGCCATCTGCCACCTCTCCCGCATAAAGCACAACCGCCGCGGAATAATTCAGACCTTCTTTCCTTGAAGTCACACCTCCCAACGTAATACGCATCAACCCCAGCCAGCAAGCCAGTCAGTCAGACAGACAGACAGACAGACAGACAGTCAGACAGACAGAGCTCCGCGGCTAGGCTCAACTTACTCGCAAGCTGGGCCATCTGCCGCGGTCGGTAGTGAGCAAGCCGCCGCCTTGGTAACCGAGACACCGCAAGATGGCGGCGGGTTAATTGGATCACCGTCACCGCCGATGTTGACACTGATGGTCTGGCCGAGCAGGTAGGCGGGGCATGTGCCTCCGCCCAGGGCCTGTTCGAGCCAGAAGCTAGCCAGGTTCTCGAGTGTGGCGGAGAGCAGGTCTGCTGGCCCGCTGTAGTCCAAGCCGCCACAAACCTTCACGACGCTGCCAGAGCAAAGCTGCAGCTCGAAGGGCCGGACGACCGCGCCAATGGACAGCCCATCCATGCCTGAGCTGACAGTGGCAGCGAAGCTATCACAATCGGCTTGGCTGAAGGTGAACGGCACTGCGACCGGTACCGTTTGCACGACGGTGAAGTAGGCGCACATGGAGCAGCCCGCGGGCGGTGGTGGTGACGGTGGCGGCGATGGTGGCGGCACGGTGACCCTGCTGAGCGGGCAGCAGTCGTTCTGCGTGTCGAACAGGGCGGTCGTGCAGGTGCCCGCTGGGAAGCCCTCCGGGGGCACACACAGCTCCTCCAGGGTCAGGCAGCCTTCGCCGTTGCTGTTGGGGCCCAATGTGATGCAGAGCTCCACCCCGTCGGCGGTGCTCTGGTTGAGTCCCAGGGCTGGCAAGCGGAGGATTGTGGAGTCATTCTTGCCGTCCAGCGCCTCAACAATCGTGGGGACGGTCTTGGCCGGGGCGCCATCCAGTGTAGCCCGCAGCTTGATGCCGCTGATATCGCACTTGCGATAGACGTTCAGCTGGGGTCGCGATTCATTGGTTGCCGTGGGGTGCCGTGGGGCAGGGCCAGGGGACAAGGGGCAAGGGAAGTGGGTGAGGCTGGTTAGGGAGCAGTGGTTTGAGTAGCAGGGGGGACGCAAATGGGGCGCAGGAATGGAACGGGAAGAGCAGCCATGCGGAGCGATAGAAAGGGAGAAGGAGAGAAGGGGAGAAGGGGAGCTGAATGGAGAGGGTGGTTTCGGGGAAAGGGCAGATGAAGTACAGAACGGCGAGCAGGCAAACATGTGCCCATAGGCGCTGGTGGTTACTAAGCACTCTCTATTTAGTCGCTTAATATATGCACACTTATAATTGGGCGCACGGGAAGGTGCTAAAAAATATTTAAGTGGGATATCTAGAGGGGCGGAATCGATGTCCGCATCTTTAGCCCGCATAATTATTTCCAAAATCTATCGCAACGGCAGGATTCACTCACTGCACGGAAAGCTGAAGGCACTACCGAACGAATACAAGTGAAGGCGTTGCAAAATTCAGGAATGTATAGGAAATGCGACTGGGCCTCGCTAGATGCTCAAGCACAACGCGGCACCGCTCGCTTGCAATTCGGTCTTTTGCAGTGCGCTCACAGGTCAGAGCTGTGGAGGGACAAGCTGAGCCGTAAGAACACATTATTTCACTTCGTTGCGCTTATCTGGTTTGCATCAAGATGTTTGCACACTCTCGGGATGATTATGTGTGATGGCGTTATAACTTCCTACGCGCGGGGTGCCCACCTCGAACTTCCGAAGGTCTGCATCCTGGCAGCAGTAGCTCGCGCAGTTGTCTGGAACACTGACACGAAGTGTAAAACAGTATGTGTTGCTGCCACCTGAAGTAACGGTGCTTGCAACCTTGTAGGCCGACTGCGACCTCTGGCATGCAACGAATGGGAAGTTCGGGAAGAGCCCTGAACCAAATGTCTGGGCCTCGCTGACGGCCAACCTGTGAACAATAAGGAATGGAATCGGTGAGTTGTTGCGTCGCAGGTAGCAGGCTACCGGAGGGTTAGCATCGGTTGTAGAGATGGCGGCAGGGTGATGTTACGCTGACAAGCAGATTAATGCCCTCGTAACAATTTGAAGTCAATGAAATGGTTGCGATGGAAAAGAAGAGCGCAAGGGCGCAGGAAAGCCTAAGATTTAGGAGATCTCAAATCCCAACAGTACTAAGCCCAGCGCAATATCAGCTAATGTTTATATAATCCATAAAAGCTCTCACAAAGTAGAACCTGCCAAACAATATCGACAATGCCACTTCCAACTCACAGGCTGGCCGCCAGGATTAAGGTACCTAGTATGGGAAGCCTCATTGTGTAAGGGCTTCTACCATATTCACCCTTGCAATACATTAAAGAGTGCACTCCTGCTTTATTTGTGCTCGCCGTTGGATTGCCGTACGCAGGTGGCGGGCGCAGGTGGGCACAATCACTTCGCATCGCCTAAGGTGCGGGGGTTGTTTTTTCACCTACAAAGATATATACTGGTATATAAAGCTTATAATAATAACTTCTGTAATCCTTCGACGTCAGGGTAGACTGGCCTTCAGTACGCACATCGATGAAATCTTCCGCCGATTCGCGGCTGAGTTATAATAAACAAAGTTCCAATCGAAAAATTTGCTCATGAGGCAAAATACGCATGCTTTTATTCGTTGCCACAGGGACCGAACAGATATGTACATCAGCCAGGTTACTCGATTCCCTGCCTGCACCCCCAGGCTGCGACAGGAACATTACATACTTGATACCGATGAAAAGTGTTAAATATATCACGTAACAAGGCTATGGCCTTCCGAATCATGCGTCGTTACAGCAGCAGTCGTCGACATGATGGACCGCTGAGTAAGCATGCAATGAGAAAGGATGGAAAAACGCTAAAGCCCCGATTCGACGTATCGCCTGTCTTTAGGCATACCGGCGGTTGGCGATGGCCAAAACACCTAAGCGTATACCTTCAAAGTTGCTCCTTACTTTGCGACAGCGGAGATGCAAAACGCTATAAAACGGCGACTCGCTTCCTGGTCGCACCCAACGATAAAAAATGAATGTCGCCGGCGTGGCGCGCGCGAGCGGGACGAGTCATGGGCACTAGATGGCTGAATTACCCATGCAAACAAAAAAATGAAGGGCTTGAAAACATATTCTTCCGGGCGCACCTAGACGCCAACCTTACACGCAGGATCCTTTTGATCGGAGGCTAGTCACTTTACAAGCTAAGAGTGCGGTGGGGCCGATGGACGGTGTTGACGTTTCAGTTCTCATCATCGCCGGGGATGCGGCAAGATGTACAGCAGGGAGACGTACACTGCGTACGCGGAACGAGACCGTCGTTTCGGCCCGCGGGCAGTTGCCCATGAGGCCCATTCGACCTGCCTTTTGTCGTCCAACTCGACCCGACCTTAAGCCGTACAAACAAGGCTATAGCAGCGCGCGGTTTCAGGCGCTGAAACCGAGATGGAAAAATGTCGCGTCCCGACGCAGAACCGACCATGAAAAAGGACGGCCAAAGAACGTGGGCTGTGTGGCTTGCGACAACTCAATACGTACCAATGCGTATAATCTTGACAAGGTAAAAACGAAAATCAGGTCTATCTTGGAGCCACACCCAAAATTTGAAAGAAAGGGGGCGGGAACAGTCCGCGGGCTACCTCGCTTCTTAGTGACGATTCGCAAACGAACTACAGCTGTAAAAAGATCTGTGAAGAACTAATAGTTTTCAGTGGTTCAGCATTCTCGAATTCTTTCATGCGGCCGATCGCCCTATGAGCTTGAAAGCGCTGACTAGTAAGTACAGCCTACGATTCAAAACGTGCAGCTTTGTGACGCATCCATAAATAAAGGGCGCTAGAAACTAAGAACTTGGCAAAAGCGCGTAAGAGGACGTATCTGCCTGCCTGCGTAAGGTCCCACCGTAGAGCTGAAGGGTTCACCATGAACCTCGCTCCGTGTCCATTCAGAACCTCGCCGCAACGGCGCGGATTTGATACCCCATGCTGTTGGCCGCGAATACCAGACGTCTCTTTGTACTGTTGCGACGTCATGAAAACCGCGGGACCAGCAGGTTGAGCACACCGCAGGGAAATAAAGGATGCTTGCGAATCCGGAAACATTGCGCGCCCCGTCGATGTTCGAAATGCAACGGACACATTCGCAACCTGGACTGACATACCTGAGCAGGCTTGCTGGCCCTACCTACCTACCTATCCGCACCGGCCGCTGCCCGTGATCCCGCTTCCCATCAACTCAGAGAAGTCCAGAGCTCCCACATAATACAATGACTTCTGGGCCATGTGTTACGACTAACTAAAGTGCCTCCCGATGAGCAACTTAACCTGTTGGCGACAACATGTGACTCTATTGCCTGCTGTCAACGGTGTTGCGTCTATCGTTATGCAGACATATGGCCACCTCCTTGTAAGGCAAAACTGAAAGCACAGTTTTGCCGTAGGCTTTAGCCGCGTGTGTGTGTGTGTGTGTGTGTGTGTGTGTGTGTGTGTGTGTGTGTTACAGTGGGCTCCAGACTCACGAAGAGTAGAGTCAGTGGGCCAGCGAGCCGTGCATTACTGCACGTGAAACGTTCAGGGCAAACAAGACTCCCACCCAGACCAACGCAAGTGTCACCTAGAAAGCAGAAAGCAAATCCAAAAGGGAAGGCTCAGAAACCCGCGATCACGGGGGAATTTGCTATTAAGCTCTCGAATTGGCGAAAGGCCCCAGACCTTCACAAGAAGGCACACCAACAAAAACTGACGGGAACTTGCACGCTGTTGCTGGATGAGGCCTGTTCCCCAAAAGTTCCAAAATTGAAAGAAACCGAACAAAGAATCAGATAACCGGACCAGCTAACAACAGCCGACAACGTCCATTTGTGTCTGCTCCCGCCGTGAACAGAACAACTTGTCCGACACAATACACAGGAAAGGTGATGTGACCCTACATCCCATCACATGTGAATCCCATCCCATTCATGGAATTCCCAGAGCTGCAAAACCCCGAAGGCGGCCCCAAAAGTCAACAAAAGCTCAATCAATGGCTCCTTTCGTAAGACAAGGGGCAGGTAACAGTGCTGGGTCGGTCTCCATGGCTGCAGCCATATGTGTGTGTTACAAGTTACAAGTTACAAGTCCCGCACGAGTCGGGGGGATCCATCAAAGCCGGGGGGCCATGGACTATAGCTATTGAAAGTTGATTCCACTGTACAACCAACGGTGGTTATTGGGTCCTGCTACCTAGACCCCTCCTCATCCAGTCACCCGACATCCGTAGAGACAGGTCATCCATCGCCACCAATTCGCCATGTGAAATCTAGTCCATCAACTAGACTTTATCTCCACACCTCGGCAGCAATCTGTACACCTAAGTAAATATATATACGCCCTAAAGCGGAATCCCAGCACCCCGGGAGGCCTTTTCGGCTGCCAGCTGCTACAAACCACAAACCAACAGCATCGATCGACCAGGCCCCCTCGTGCCAGAGCCTTCTGACAGTTTTTCGACCTAGCAGAAATATACAGCCTATCTATGGAACTTTAAGGAATGGCTACCAAGTCGTCTTGGCCTTCGCCATTTCTGCCAAGCTACGAAAAGAGCTCACCTAGCTCACCAATTATTCATTTTCTGAGGATAGACAAGCTTTTCACTTAATGAAGTACCACCTCAAATTATTAAGTTTTAACGGAGTACCGAAGTTTAATAAGGCAAGGCAGTGGGGACTGGATCATCCTGCAGTTATTGAGGCAGGACCGCTACCTGCCGGCGTACCAAGTCTTGAAGAGCGCTCTCAGCTGGTACTGCAATATGTTTTTTTTGCGTTTTTATCATACAAAAGGACTGGTTCACCGGGATTTGATGCTGGGGTCCCAGGCCTTGAAGTCAGGCCCCGAACAAGCACATAAAGCAATACTTTCAGGGGAGCCAGATAACAAGGATAACACGTCGTACACATCGCATCTTAACCAGTTAACCTCGCATCGGCCTGCTCGTGCTGGATGATGACTTCCTTTACTATCTTCCAGACACATGACAACATGACACCTAATGCTCAAATCTCCATGTATCGAGAACACATGAAAAAGCTCTTCATCCTGCCGTATATGCGTCACGTGTACTAGGCAACTGTGGTAGCAATCGTTACCGCAACTATACAGCTTACGTACATATTCTACGACATCGAATGGCTGACGCTGATGGCTTTGGCCTCCCTTGCGGAGCATTAGTGGCCACCAGCTGTGCAGTTCTTTCCTAACTCAACAAAGGTAGGTCTGTATGATGACCTAGCGCCATCTAAGGACCGTACGCCTTTAATCGCAGCGCGCATGGGACTTTGAGACTTTGAGTGATATATATCTTCTCACTTCCTCAGCATGACGTGGAGCAGCGTTTAAAAGTATAGTGGATGAACGGTGCCTCTCTAGGCAGATCTGCCTCGGATAGGGACCGCGGCCGCGGGGCCGACCTCCTCTTTAAAAAACTTTCATTCAAAGGTTATTACGACGCTCAAAACGCACGTCAAATAACGCAATTTATTAACCTATTTAACCATTAAGCAAAGTTATCACAGATTATGAATGTAGCGCCAGGCAGATGCAATGAAGCTGCGGCTGTGCTGGCGTAGGCTTGATACCTTGCGCTACGGCAGAAGCTAGGTGGCATTCCCGCAGAACGGCGGTACGGTGCGTGCGGCGCGGCGACTCGGCGGCTCAGCGGTCGTCTAGCGAATGTTATTGGGCGGGCGCGAAAAAGCAATTGGGCGCGCAGTCACCAAGGATTGCCACCATACCGGCACGGCGGAGTGAGGAAATATGAACCCACAGGCCACTGATGGCACAGCGGTAACGCCGGCATAATAATTAACCCCAATTTGTCTATATAGGCAACTGCCTGAATCAATCACAAACCTGGAAACGCCCGAATACGCGCAGGCTTTCCTGGCGCCGCCGTGCTCCTCTCGATTCGAAGATTCCAAGCATTCCCCCATCCCACGATTCTAAATTCCCCCATCCCAAGCTTCCAAGGTTTCAAGAATCTCCCCAGTTGTTGCGCAGAGCATTTTTTTGTCAGATGGGTCTACCTGTCAGAATAACATTGCATTGTCGCAAGTTGTTCATAACTTGCAGGGGAGGCGAGCAGCAGGTCGTCTCCCACTGCGGCTTCTTGCGGTCGATCTGGGGGAGGGCTGAAGGAGGCTTTAGGAGTGATGACGAGCTCAAGTTTTCCCAAGAGAAAGAGAAAGAGAAAGGTCTCAATGTACACCGTTCGCAGTACGGCTGGTGGCTGCCGAGTCCGGTATCATCGAAATGCCAGCAAAGTGATTCAACCCATCCATATATTACTATGTGTATATGTCACATTTTACGACAACTACGGACTGCGACGTACGTCTCCCCGCTGCCAGCTGCCGCTTCCCGTGCACCTGCACGCACAAAGGAATTTTGGCCCCATGTGTATGTGTATTCATCGTGCGTTACAAAGCCAAGCAAGTGCACATCCTGGCAGTAAGTTCTATTTGCAGCCAGCGGAAGACGGCACCGTGATGATCGGGTGGGGGACTGGAAGACCCATTGTGTAGGCGGGGGGGCGGGCATCCAGCGGTCCAGGGAGCCCCTGGGGGCCGACCGGTATGGGAGCCCCTGCGGGGATAGCTCACCACCTCAAGGGTCCGGACCATCCGGCACGTAACAAGCGCTCCCTTTTCTGTCAATTAGCTCGTCCACCGCAAAGCAATCCCCCAGCACGCCTGGTCCTACATTCTTGACTACGATCCTTCAACTCACCTACCTCCGTGAAAAGTGGAAGTGGGGAAAAGTCTCAACGTTTCCATTACGGCATTCAGGTGCATAAAGTCAGCAGCCCGGCGACGCTATGGCGGCAGGATATAACACTTAACAAACAACTTCAGATTTGCGCAGCAAAGCAACGCCCTAAGCCGCGTCGGTGATCGACATCTATCCGGCATCTTCACCGCACGACCTGCAGGCCGACGTGTGCACGTACATGGTCTGAAAAGGGTAACCAAGAGCAGTCAAACAACCGACATCGGTCGGTGAAACAACCGACATCGGTCGGTGAAACAACCGACATCGGTCGGTGAAACAACCGACATCGGTCGGTCAAACAACCGACATCGGTCGGTCAAACAACCGACATTCTGAGTGAGTTATCTATGTCTTTTACGCGGTGGCGGCGGTGCTCAAGCCACGCGACTACAAGTAGGCGTGAGCGCGCCAAGCTGCAAGGCAGCAGCCCGGGCAGGAAAGCAGCAGGCAGCGCGGGGTGTCATAACCAAGCAAATACGCACAAAATTAAGACACACTTGAACGGGGTTACCTATCCACCTCCGGCAATTCAATGTGATAAGCTCAGCGCAGTGCTGCAGCTTCGACAGCCCATTAGCAACTGTGTAGTTGGCGCCCAAGTTGAGGAGTACGTGTTGTCGAGGGGGCCGGCAGGTGCGCGCGGCCTACCTGGTGAATTGTGTGTGGCCGTCACCCGGCTGGCACCCGCAATGCCAACGGTGGGCAGATGCGCGGGATGGATGGGTGGATTGGGAGACGTGCAGCGGGTGGAGGAGGGTAGCCTTCCAACCAACTAAAATGCCACGGACCACCTGCCGGACGAGCAACCTTTCGCGCGTGTGCTTGCGTCTTTGGGCGCCCATAGCTAGACATGCAGCTCTGACAATACACTATGTAGCGCAGCATGATCAGCGGGACATGATTTGAGGCGTAAGTGACAGCAGGCCTGTTTGTGGCCCGCGCGGCGTCATGAATATATTTGTCCGATAGCTGCAGCAGCAGGTGGTAGTAGCTAGCTAGGCCTGCTGCCGCAAATCCATCCCCGCAACCATTATTTTCCGGTCTGCGTCCTGTCCCCCTCTCCACTACTACTGCTCCTTCCTGAAATCCTAAGCCCCACTACTTTTCCTTCCTACCGCCACTGCCGATTGAGAGACAATTTCTCGTTAGGCCGGTGTAAGAGAATGCTAGGAGCCATGAATCCAGCGGCGATTAAGGTCCGAAGAATGCCGCTTCAAACAGCGCAACTCCATCGGTCCAGTGCTGCTAGCGTCTTATAGGGCATAAACAACAAACTGAAAAGAAGGAACTGAAAATGTACCTAAAAGAAAAATCAACGGCTGCTGTCTATGGAGACTATCAATCTTACGAGGCTTTAAGCATGTCTCTAAATGTTTTACGTTCATGCTGCTACAAGCATGACCGCATATAACCATATGCGTGTAAAAATCAAGCAATTCACGGCAGGCTACACAACATCGCAAACCATGTGCCTGCGCATTATCGTTTTCAGAGGGCGAGCGAGAAAATGGAGCCTCGCTACTGACAGCAGAAACGACCTTCCTGCCGAGTCAGTGCCGTCCTTATCCTAATCATCCAACCATCGCACATCCATCATCCATCCATCCATCCATCCATCCAGCATCCACGTCCCCGAATAGTAAGTTCTGATGCATCGTTGACCTCCCGCTGGCCTTTCCCGACGCCTCCTGTAGCAGATAACGACTGGCTGTTGCGGCGCTGGTCTCACCCACGTGGCACACAACGTCGCCCGCCCAATCATTTCCAGCTCAAGCTTACAACCGCGAAACGACCAACCATTATGACCCTCCGACTAAACAGCGGCAGCTCGTGAAGTCAAAGGGCTTACACCACTCTACGCTTCATGGATGCGTTTGCGTGTACGGTGCAGGCAGGCAAGCGTTTCCGACCCCGCAATGACACAATAATAATGCGATACATACAACAAGCTGCTAAATGAAGCTTGGCACTGCCCTTGCCTCTCCTCTCCGGCGGCGCCGCACCCGCCCAACCGATCGTGCCATGACTCCTGACACCGGACAGACGGACATACAGCTGCGGCTCCGAATCCCCGAACCCCCACCACATCCAACTCTGCTGCTTAGACCCGACGTCCCGGCCTAAGACCTGATCTCCCGTCTCTGTCATTGCTACCCCAGCCACCGCCCATTCGGTTAGGCTATGGCTGAGGAGGCCTCGTGGAAGGCAGCGGCACATACAGACTGACGCCGCTGCCCTGCCAGGCAAGCCGTCTATGTAGCACGTCCGTACGAGGCGTCACCTGAGGCTGACTTGGCGCACTAGCATGTGAACACCTCTGAGGGCAGGTGTTCTGGTGGTCTTGTGTACGGAGCGGACCAACGAGCGAGGCACCTCACCACGTGGCGATAACCTCGCTTACCATTAACTTGAAATCGTTGCATACAAAAGTCAGCCTTCTGGCAAAAGCCAGGTGCAAAAAATACGTACGCATATAAGTTCGTACAAACGTACATTTACTGCTGGCGGCGGTGGCGGCCAACAGCGACATATGGCGTCCTGGCCGTACGGAAGACGGGGCAGCAGCTGTTGCTGCTGCTGTACACGCTTACGAAGCTGTCAGGGAAGGGAGGGACAGCAGCGGGAAAGGTGCGGGTACCAAACATGTCAGGTGGACGATAGGAAAAGGGGGTTCTGGTGCGGCTTCGGGGGTTTCGGGAGTAACAGGCAGGGCGCTGCTGGCCGCGGAATTCAATGCAAAACCAATGCAGTGACGAGAAGGCCCCTGCGACTGTGCGTGCAAGTGTGCGTGCGTGCATGTACATGTGTGGGCGTCGATGGATTCAGATATCTACCCGTCTACCTGTGGGTTCGCCATTTTCTTTTGATGGGCCAGCAAAACCCCGAAGTTCCAACTTCCAAAGACATACACACTAAAAGGGAAGCCGGTGGAGTGCAGGAGCGGAGTGGCGGCTGGGCTATGATTGCACTCCTGCTCACCACTGGCCAGCTCCGCCGATGCAGAGGTCATCTAATGTAGTCCTTGGCTTCTTCATCTGGAGGCAGACCATACCGCCATTGGCTTGATCACGCGACCAGTTGATGTTGTTAGCTGCAGTGTGGAGATCGGGCGGGGAGGGAGATCGAATAGAACGAAACGATTGCAGGGACGGAAGATGCAGGCGAAAATTGCACATCGCATGGTTGGCTGTTCTTGATACAGTGTAGTGCAGCTGGCTTTGCTAGCTATCACGCATGAGGCCCGATACGTATATGTACGGCAGGAAACTGACATATTGTTGTTACAGAGTTACAGGCTTCTCACCTCTGAGTGTGTTGCTCCCCGAGGGGCCCCACGAGGGGAAAATCGTCACGACATTGCCCGTGCGAGGGTACAGAGAAATTGACTTGATCGTCGAGCTCATATTCTGGACTGCGGGGTACAACGAGGAGTTGGAAGTGGGGGAGCGAGGGGAACGTTAGTCAAGGGCAATTAGCAGAGCCAATGCAAGGTTATGGACAGGTCGCATGTGTTCGTCCACCAGCCCAACATGCATCCATCACTGCTGCCCCATATCGACCAGTCCAATGATGATGTCCACGCGTGTCACAGGCACAACGTCTCGCCATCATTAAGAACCACACCCTGACGTGTGTTCCAGCGCGCCCGTCGACATACACAGACACGGAAACCCAACCTAGCCATGCACATGCGTCCGAGGGCCTAAGCTAAAGGAGTACGGTGCTGTGGAAGTTAGTGGCAAGCAAGCAAGTAGAGTAGCCATCGAAACAGCCTGTAGTAGCTATAGCACAGTACGGCACACACACCGTCTATAAATACGCGCTAAGGCGCTTTGCCAGCCTCCTAAGAGGCCTTTTCGGCTGCCAGCTACTACACATCATAAGTGACAGGACCAGGCATTACAGTAGCGGTGACAGCCGCAGCTGTGTATACTCACATGCGTGCCACTCAATCCTAGCCAAGTTGTCACCCGTCTGCCCACAAGAGGCCTGCAACCATTTTCAGGAAAAAGATGGAGTCAGGGGCCAATGTATTGCAGGTATGTAACACGCACTTACGTACAGCACCTGGCGGCGTGATGTACGAGCGCGGTTCATTGGGGGGAAGGGGCATTCTGCGGTCCCTTCCTTGCTATTTCGGAGTGTGATGCGAGCAACGAATAATGCAATGCTGCGAGACAGCCGATTTTAATTTCTGGATGATAGAAAGAAATTCTCGGTCCCGGTCGTCCCCGGCTGGCTGGCATCCCGCCGATGTGTAGTAGTAGACACACAGCGAATATAGATGCACATCAAGCCGCTAGCTAGCTTTGGCATGGCTGCCAGATAGATAGGGCATCGAAAACAAAGGCTTTAATCTTGCGCCTTTATGTTTTATTTCAGTTCAGCTGCGGCGGGGCTGACGGCGGGATGGTGGCCTAGTGAAAATGCTTCGCCCGGTCCTGCCTCCGGTATAGTCTCATCAACGTACCGGCACTATCTGTTCCGGCGAAAGGGTTTTGACCATGAAGCAAAGGTCGCTCGTGGTCTTGCCCGGCTGGTCTGGAAGAGGGTAGTATCGCGGGTCGATGGCGAACGGCAGGACACCCTGCGTCTTGTTGCACCTGCAGCAACGGCAACAGCATCATCATCACCATCAGCAGCAACGGCAACAGCATCATCATCATCATCAGCAGCAGCAGCAGCAGCAACAACAACAGCAACAGCAACAGCAACAGCAACAGCAACAGCAACAGCAACAGCAACGGCAAAAGCAGCAGCAACAGCAGCAACAGCAATGGCGCCTTACTACTGTAAGGTTGAGGAAGGATGCACATGACGGTTTCCTGGGGATGCGCGCGATGACGGGGTGTGCTTATGTTTCCTTCTAAGTACGATCAGATAACCAATTCCCCGCTGATCAAGCTGCTTCAGGCCGCCAAGCCCACGGCAAGCAACCGTTCCCGTCCGCTAGCCCTCCTCTAAAGGCATGCAGAAACATAATAAAAAAAGGCCTTGGCCCTCACCTGCCAATATGCCCCGAGTGAGCACCACTACGGCAGCAAAGGATGGCTGGACACCTGAGACGGACTGGCCCCTATGTATGTATGCATGTATGCATGTATGCGTGTATGTGCATATGTACGCATGTATGTCCCAGATCCGTCGTTGTTCCCTTCTCTGCCCTCCATCCTCTCTCCATCCCCCGTGCCCTCACCCCGGGGACCTACGTCAAGGTCGGGAAGGGCGCGTAGGTCTTGGCACAGCTGGATGTGGAGGTGAAAAACACACAGGAGTCGTCATTGGTGGTCACCGTGATCTTGTAGCCGTCCAGCTCGGTACTGCAAAGGTCGCCGCCGGCGGCTTCCGCAATCCAACCTGGCATGAGGTCCTGGGTCACATTCACGAGCACCTGGGCTGTTTCGGGGGAATTGAAAGTGCCGCATGTGCCGACCTCGAGCTCGGAGCAGCGCGCCCAATCGGGCTCAAACTCCGAAAACATGGTCATGCCAGTAGCCGCGATGGCGGCGTTCAGGGTGGTGGAGATTCGTTGCTGAATGGCCCCGCACGTGTCAAGGGTGAACCTGTACGGCCGTACGTCAAAGGTAGGCGGACCAGCTTGG
>NW_003307558.1:1896859-1907990 GCF_000143455.1 Volvox carteri f. nagariensis
ATGGCGGTGGCGGTGAAGGTGGTGGCGGCGATGGCGGCGACGGGGATGGCGGTGGCGGTGATGGTGGCGGCGGTGAAGGGGGTGGCGGCGATGGCGGCTGCGGGGATGGCGGCGGCGGCTGAGGGGATGGCGGCGGCGGATTGACCAGAAGCGGTGTTATGGACGGCAACGTCTGTGAGATGGGACAGCAAGTACGTGTGGTGTCAAACATGGCCGCGACACACACACCCGCCTGCGCGCCCGGCGGCGTCACGCACATCTGCTCCAGGGTGGTGCATCCCTGACCGCCCCTATTGGCCTTCAGCGTGATGCACAACTCCGCGTTGGCTGCTGTCACGGCATCGAGCGCCAGCTGCGTGAGCCGCAGAATGGCAGAGCCATTTTGGCCGTTGAGGGGCCTGTCAAATGACGGGCCGATTCGCGTGTATACGCCATTGATGGTGGCTTTGACCTCCGCGGCTGGCTGCACCAGACAGCTGGTTGACACATTGAACTGCGTAGTAGAGCAGGAGCGTGTGTCGTGGATAACGCAACCAACGCAGCGTCGGGACAGGACGGCAAGGGCGTTCGTCGTGAACGCAGAAAATTTTAAAGGATGATATGCTGACGTGGGCATGAGGATGCTTGGATGTGAAGTTCAGAAGTTGTGTGTGTAGGAGGCAGATGCTGCTTTGTAGGGTTGTGCATGGCAAACGGCAGGGTGAATGCGGCCTGTCTGAATCCATGTCTTTCTACTACTCTTCTTTTGCTTCTTCATCAGCGTCGGTGAGGCCCTTCCATGTTGCGTAGTTTATTGCTCTAGGGCTTCATAAGCACTCAAAACTAAACGACTAGTGGCGCATGCCCCCAGGGTTTTAACCGTTCATTTGCAACCTTCGCCCCCTCCCCTCCCCAGGAGCAGGATAAATAGCTGTGTGGTGCATATCGGTATCGGAGACCTCAACTCTTACCTCAATTTTATGCAGGTTCACCGTGCAGCATGGTGAGGAGCAGCCTTGCAGTACCTTAATCGTGAAGCAGTACTTTCCGCCACCCTTCGCCTCCACTACTGGGGCAAAGCTGTACGCCCCAACCGCCCCGGTCTTCGCAGCGCACATATGGAAAGGAAATTGGGGAATGGAACCCGTCTGCTCTCCCATAGAAACGTCGCTGTAATCTGAGTAGTATGAGCCGTCTGAAAATGTGCCATCTTGCTGGGCCCTGCACATCGCCATCCAAACGGATTACATCAGATAAACATATCAGTATCATGTTATTTCTATTTGTATTATCAGAGAAACAAAGCTTGCAGTTTTGTTCGGAAAGAGCTTGCATTGTCTAACCGAAGAGTTATCAATAAGCTATACAGCGAGCTTATCAAAGACATAAAGGATGACACCTTTCATAATCAAACTTAGATGCATGGGCTCGGTAAGGCTAGGGATCGGTACCTAAAGTCGTCTTCAGAGCACCTACCAGGCAACCGCCACGGCTGCCAGGAGAAATAAACCTATTCGGACCATTTGTCTTTATGGGCCGTTAAAATCACTCACAAAGCTCATATTCCTACCTGTATTTATCTCAGTGCGTGCATCATTGGGCCCTGCGCTGTGGCGTACTTCGAATACGCGGGGCGGGCGCAGTACCAGCAAATTCAGGGGTGTTGCAAGATGAGGTCTCTCTGCTAACGAATTCCATGTTAACTGTGAAATTTCATAAAAATTGAAAGATAGCGGCGTGTATTTCTGAAGAACTCATTGTATCACGACACGTGTTGGTTAGTGCTCTAGTTGAATGGCGGACTTGCAATACACCCTTAGCACATTCTCGCTAGGACTGATCTAATCATCCAAATGCAAGAATCCAGCAAGAATTATAAGTCGAAGTCGCCTGAAATGCCAGTCCAGCCGCGCATCCTTATCGTATGGCTACAGTCTTAAGCTGCGGGCAACCTTCCAGATGCGGATACCGTGGATGGATTCGATACCTTTCATGCACGATTTATATTGCGATTAATGCGTCTTTTAACGATTTTGTTGGTACGAATTGTGACTGAAATAACTACCGCCATACATCCGAGCCACCATACATATTCCACAAGACCCAAACGTTTATGGTCTGAGGTTTGACATTTTGCTGATCTATTTAAAGTTTAGAGTGATGCTCGCATGTGCTACTGACGCCACGAGAGCTCGAGCGCAAAGGACAATCGGCCAACCGCCAACTGCGGCAGCAGTCCAAGTCTTGCCTTTGTACCGGGCTTGTAAATATGATGAGGTCAAGAGATATTGCGTGTAACCAATAGGTACACACAGTCAGGAACGCCCACAACGTTGCATGTTAACGGAGACGGCCGTACGTGCCGACTCTTAAGTCGCAGCTGTGGAAATTGCGCCAACACGCGTTGCAGACATCAGCAATAAACACCAATGAATCTCAATCTTCATTGATAATCGCTCGGCCTATGCGTTTACAATTATGCCCTTGCAACACTCAGCAGACATGGCCATGTATCGGTAGAGCGTCTTCAATTGTTTGGTTGGAAGGTGAAGGCCTACCAGCATTTATTTCCATGCAAGATAGCGAGACCACGGCAGTGATTGCGACCCATAGCCACGCACATTAGGTGCCGTGCGGGGACAGTGTCTGTTGCGGTATTCGGCTTTTGATGGCGACAGGTCCGTCGAAAAAGATTCTACGACGCATCTCCCCGGCCGGTCGAGGCTGTTGCACGTACGTGCCGCAGAGGTCGGAACCCGACAAGGAAAACATTGAGGACTGAGCCTGCCCTGGAATGAACCTACCAATCATGAGCATTATTGGTGGCCTGGCGGGCGCTGCTCGTTCCTTTTGGCCTCTGCATGTGGCACCCTCCCCTACCGTGCTCTCTCTCCCTCTCTTTCTCTCTATGTACATTTATATGATATATATGCAACAGTAGCCTAGCTTTGCTCCAAGACAAGCCGTATAGAACAAAATAAAGGGACGTCTTGCACCGTGCTCGTGTCGCGTCAAACGACTGTAGCATCGACATCGTGACACTCGTGCCGTGCGCCGGTGCACGGCTAAGAGCAGCATCCCGATCTTATCCCGCCCTTCCTGAGGAGTAAATTGGCTGCATGCACTGCTGACGCATGCAATCCGCACCGGGTGTGCGGTCGACTTGCGGGCATAGAATCGCATAGTTTTCGTTGTTGCTCAGTCCATGGACACGCACGCCTGCCTTCCTTGGGTAGCCTCAGGCTGCAGCGGCCCTTATTCCGATGGGACCTGAACCAACAACAGCGGCTTTCCCAGCATTGCTTTCCCAGCAGGCGCTCTTCACCACGCAACAGCAAGTACCTTGTTTATTTTTTAGGATGCACACGAACTTTCCCAAGGGGACCGATGGAGAGCGTGTATATCTACGAGGAGTTGCTCTCATCAAGTAAGATCCATTAATCCCGAGCTGGAGTGCAGCTAAAGCACGCATGGAATGGAGCGAGAACGGCATGGGCCCGTTTATGAACCCTTCAGTTTCATTGTAGGGCACACTGCGGCAGGGAGCCTTGGTACAGCACGGCACGGCATGGACTTCTCATCGGTGTCAATTGTTGACCCGCCCGAGTGGCAGCGCTGATAGGTCGTGCTATCGAAGACCGGTTCCACACTGGGGACACCGGTTTCAACATGAAAGTGAATAATACACGTTATACAAACTTTGTAAATCACTAATAGTAACAAGCTTTGATTGTGTATAGACGGCAACCTGGCATAATAGAATGGACGCTCCCTGTCTAGTGTATACCAGGGCACACTGTATATACGGTTAAGATTTTGGCGAGTTGTGCGCCATCAAAATCCTTACACTGCCAAGCAACGGCCACTATTGAATAGTAACTGTTATTTTCAGGGAAAGGGACAGCGACATTCGGAACCAGCCCTGCAGCCCAGCAGCCCAGCACCCCGGCTTGAATGCGTGATGAACGAAGTAATATAAGCAGGTATTACAGCGAGCCCCAAACCCCAGGGGAATACCCCAGGGTAGGGCCCAGGAAGCATGGTATGGAAGCATGGTATGGCACTGATGCATTTCCGTCTTGGGTGATGCGACCTCAACATGTCTCATTTGCACGTCAGCCGGGGTGCAACCCCCGTGTTGAACGTAAGTGCCGTAAGGGCGCTGTGGAGGACGAGCGTCACGTCTTAATGGAGTGTCAGGCGCATGAGCGTGTCATGGTCGCATGTTCCCCCCTTGAAGGATGTCCGTTGTGGGGGAACACACGTTTGCCGCTGGCCAGCATTACGACAGGTACAACATGTAACATCTAGTCTTTTACTCGGCCCACAACGCATCATCACTGACAGGGACACAACTTGCACCGCAGCCTAGCACAGGCGCCTCCCTTGCTAAGCCTTGCGACGGACTTCTTGGGGCAGAAAAAATATTTAGGCTGTATTTAACTTAAAGACTTAAGAGCGCTTTCGCTTCTCTGCTTCTTCTCGGTACTAGGGCAGTACGAAATTGCTAGAATTTTGGCAAAGGCTTTACAGCGAATGGCAACAGTATCGGTTTTGGTTCCTGCATTTTCCAGTAATTGCCCGTCCTGTCTCTGATTAAGTGCAATTTCGCAGCTGCAGCCGCTTCCACCTTAGGAGGAAACAAGTTTGCCGCCATCACGGGACAGCGCTGGAGTGCTGAGGATAAAAAAACAGGATGCATATTTATTATTGTAGTTTTATTATGATGCATAATTGCAGTACCGAAGGACAACCTGCCAGTTGACGGTATCTGCTTCGCTTCGTCCCAGATACGGGACCGAAGGTTAGGCGGATTATTGGCCAAACGATTCTTTGAAGCAAAATTTGTAATTCTGTGGCATCTACATGTGTTATTTTATTCAATTGTTAGATATTACTTGATTGCTATATCAGGAGATCTCCCAGGAATGAAATATTGTTACAGTTGCCGGTCCGGCCGTATCTGACAGGATCATGTACAGGTGCTTGCCCGCCGCGCCCAAACACTGGACAGGCCACGAAAGGTCCGAAACGCCGGGCAATGAGACGAACGATATTTCCCAAACTTGTTGTGTTTGCTCTGGGTTACGATGACACTACTTATAAGCACTCCGTAACTGACGTGTGCTGACGTCAATCATCGAAGGATTTCTTCAGTCTCCTAATGCATCCGACAACATTTCGTGTTGCATGCGTTGACGGATTATCGACAAGCATTGATCCGGTAACTTCAGTGTAGCTTTGTTATTGCGAAATAATCAACTTCCCAATATATATGTTGTTTCGTTGGCTGCCCGGACGAAACGCGGATGAACGGCGGACGAAGGGCAGGCGAACGGATTTCCGTGAAATTGAAACGCAGCCGAATCCTAGGGTGAGCCGTTCCAATGCCGCGATTCCGTGTTTAACCGGCGTCGTGCGTGCATGCATATGCAAGCATCCATCCTCCTGACTGGCTACTAACAAGCTGAAGAGCTCCCCATCCGCCGCGTGCCCAGCGTAGGGGTCTAGTTTTATCGGCTGTTAAAGTGTGGCCGTGTGGGCCGCGAACGGCGGGCGATCGATGCACAGTAGTTAAATGTCTTGAGCTCCATTCGGTTTTGTTTATGGTTTCCAGTGCCGTGCGCTTGCTTACGCCCCCCCCCTCCGGTATGAGCGCCCCACGGCGCCTCGCAAACAACAAATAAGACACTTCTTCAGTTTTCCATTTAGAGCCAACAGTTGTCGGGTCGCGAAGGTTAATTGCATCTGACAACTGATGACGGGTCTTGAAGCGCATTACTTTATTCGTCGGACCAAGAAGTAGTGTGTGCGCCGGTAGCTACTGTGTGTCAGTAGCTACCACCCCGACGGCAAACGTGCGTCGGTATGTATAGGCGTCGAATACTGGAAGCATACAGCATTAGCTTAGCGGCCTACTTGTCTTTATGTTACAATAAATCGGCGCCCGCCTATGTAGCGCTAGGCAAGATGACTGCATGAGCAGAGAAAACTCGGATGAGCAGCCTAGACACCATTACTAGTGCGTGGCGGGTGCACGCGACCCCTATCTGCAACTAGCGCAGTAGAACACAGCAGCAGCTGCGGCGCCTAATAATAATGAGCCAAGTATGTACAATCCTTCCTTCCTGCCTGCCTGCCTGCCTGCCAACGCTCTGGAGTGGCACGGCATGCTGCTGGCCCGCGGGGGGAACTAATCCCTGGGCAGCTCCAGGGGGATGAATGATGCCGCCGCCGCAGCCGCCGCAGCCGCCGCCTCCTGCTGGTGCCTCAGCTGCTAACAGTCGCTGCCGCCAACGCTAACGCAAAACGCAACTATCCCCAGCCCGAGGCTGCGCACCCATCCATACGACAAACAAACCAAGCGTTGAGCACAATAAGCACCGTGTCCTAGCTTTTGGCTCATTTTTCCTTATGGCTTGCATATATGCAATATTGCCGAACTGGCACGCACGCATACTTTCTATGCATGTCTGCCTGTCCATCCATCCATCCATTCACCCATGTGCTGCCGTGCACGGCGGGGCCGGGGACACATGTATAGATATCTGGGAATGTATTATCGCTTATAGATCGTGCTGTCCTATATTAGATAGGACCGTCTCTATCTATTATATTAATAAGGGCATGGTCTACAGACGATGAAGAATTCCACATTCGGATCAGTTACAGGGCCGTGCGTGCCTGTATGTGCCAACACCTTGGAAGTTTTTGGATTGCTATTGCAGGTAGGAGTGAGAGGACACATACACAAACCATATAATTGTATTATGCGCAATCTGCATGTGGGGCATAAAAGGCTATACATTTGTATATTTGGCTCGATTAGACGAAACCCAGCAGGCAACCACAGTCCCATGGGCCGCTGCCACCAGAACGAACGGCAGGAGTAAAGACAGATACGTAGATACACGGGAGCCGCGGGCGCCCGCAGTACGTAAACCGTGGGTGTGACAGGTGCGTGTGTTAGCTGCGATAGCAGGGTACGAGATAGAGCCAACGCTGGACAGTGATTGCACCACGCCAGCCAGCCAGCCAGCTGTCTTAGGAGCTGTTCCTGAACAGCTGTCCGAGCGAAGGCCTACCTACTTAAAGCGCTAGAATTCATAACAGCAGCAAATAAGCGAGATCATGGTTAGGAAAGTACATCAATTCATCCACGAGTGTCAATGTAAAAAGCACCGTCGACAAAAATAAATTATCTAATGCAATCCTTAGGTTTGTCTCCTAATCTGCAAGTAACAATAAGCTACAAAGAGCCCTTACACAGATTGCATGTATGGTTCCAAACCAGACTGTTGGCCACACGCGTGCCTCATCACCGTCTCTATCTGCCGCACCGCTTGCCTGTACCACGCCCGCTAACAGGCCGACCTTGGGTTTATCCCATCAGCTTCCAAAGCATGTTCACTACGCAGCACTGGCCGCCGGCACACCAGTAGACAACAACAAAGCAACCCCCAACTGCGGGTGCTGATAGGCCCCGCTGCGCCCTCAGTCTACCAGCCGCCAACACCAACATGGGGGGGTGCTTCTCCGTCCACCATGGGGATATGCTGCGGCGCAGCCTTCCTTTTTTAGCAATTGATGACCCCCCCTACAGGTGTTTTTCATTCCTGCGTCATGTATATGTTGGCGTGCTGTCCTTGGGATTGCTGATCGATTGGCTGGCTGGGCCCAGCAGCACGTAGGCACGCACGCGGCCCATTATCTTAAGCTTACAGCAAGCCAAGAGCCGTGCGGTAGCTGGGGCAGCAGTCCCTGTTGGTGTTGACAGTGCTCACGTAGCTGCGTGGGGAAGGGGTTCGTTGCGGAGAGAGGCAGGGGAGGAGAATGATGGACGCGGGTAAGGAGAGGTAGCACCCGTGAACGAGAGAAGGGGAGGCAGCCTCTGCAGCTTCCCCGGCCGGGGAGTGCCGGTGGAAAGCGCATGGCGGGTTCTCATGCATTGCAGCAGAATGTGCACATATGCCCATCATCACCACCGTCATTATCACCGTCATTATCACCATCATTATCATCACTATCAGCAGCTACCGCTTGCTGGTCCCGTGCATCGCCACCTTATGTGAACGAATCAGCAGCTGTCGTTCAGTGCGGCACGCACGCACACACACACAAACGATTTTAGACGTGCTAAAGCGCTTTATTTACAAGCGTTTCGAGCGGCCTTTCGAGTCCCAGCTGCTTGGGGTTTGATGGGGGTTGGTATTGAGAACTGCCTTGGACATGAAGGAAAGTTAAGACTACAAAAAGCGATCGTAGGAGATGACCACGTCATCCGTGAAGATCTTTGACGCAATTTCTGCACTTGAATTCTGGCGCTCTAAAAACCGTGCCAAGAACCCGCCTACCGACATACGCATCCTTTCGGCTATTCTTCTGCCCCTTGTGGCCGCCGCCCACTTTGCTTACCACTGGCCGGGGAAGCCCAGACACAAGTCGAGCATAGTCTTGGTGTTATCCAGCTCTATGCAAACCGAAGCGTCCTGGGCTTGGCTGATGCTCCAATGCAGCGGTACTGCAGCAGCAGCAAAAGCAGCAGGTAACGCAAACGAGGGCAGCAGTAGCAGCAGCAGCAAAAGCAGCAGGACATTATTGCGATTCTCTCTCAGACAGCGCCCGATCCATCTATCGCCAAATAACTGAGGAACGACAAAATATAGTGAACATGGAGCCGTGCAACGCTTCCCTAGCTATCTATCTAGCTATCTACCTACCTTCCAGCAGCCGACTAGATGGCCGTTTATTCAATTCTTGCCTATTGGCAACCTACGTAGAAACTAGCACCAATGCCAACTAGGTGCTTTCGATTACCAGCTAGCTAGGCGCGTGGTGATGACCCGCCGCAAACAAGCAAGACGCCGGAACCGCATATGGTGTGCATGCATCTTATAAAGCCGGTGCGTGCCGCGGCGCGTCCTGGTGCGCCTAGGCAAATATCACAGAAGTACCAAACAACGTGGGCGGCGTTGCGACCACATGAATTGCGACTTGCCAATGCCGACTGGACCGCATACATCCTGCGCATCCATGCTTGAGGGCCTGTGCCCCTATCTACATACAGCATGCACGTGGCCCTTCGTGCGCCACCTATCTTTGCCCGCCCACGTATTGTAGATATCCACCTATCAGACAAAGCCCCGCTGGGATACTGGGATATCATTGTGTAACATGAAAACTCAGACGCTGACCCACCGTTAAATAGGTAGGCTCCCCCGATAGCTGTCCAAGAGGGAGTGACGATGCTCGAAGATCCAACGCTGGGATAAATTCTAACTGCGTGCACTGAGGCGGACAAGTTGCGCCCTGCAAGCAAGAGGGGGGCCCAGCCGCCAGAACACCGTGAGTGCGTCACGTGCTGTTGTGTTCGTGGGGGAAGAGCATGCAGCAAGCCTGGTGAACAACACCCGCCCGTGAAGAGGTAGGCTGCCTTTCTGTTGTTGGAAACATAAATGAAAGAAACCAACAAGCTGCCATGGGTTTCGCCCGTCGATATGCGCGCCATTCGCAGCGGTCGTAAGATCCACACCAACCCTAAGGTCATCACTTTTTTCGTGTAGTAGACCTTCGCCACCAAAGATAGAGAAAAGGAGATGCTATGTATGCCGAGCCCCGCATATAGACATGTACTCACTTGCGTACAACTGGACTTCCCCTAGTTGACTCAGATCGCCACTGCAGCCGCCCTGTGGCCGTATTTCAAGGGGACAGCAGGTAGGTAGTAACAGCTTAAAACACGGCTGGAGTATAGGTGCGTGGCGACGGAGGGAGGGGGGGCCAGATACCGGCATACGTATGTAGGACATGCAAGGTAGACCATTAGGTAGGGAGTCAGCAACTGGGCACGTGTGCATGTACGTGTGTGTGTGTGTGTGTGCGTGTACACGTGCCCTCTGACAAACAAAGCCCTGGCAGGCCTACGGGTTGTGTATGTCAAGACCAAAGCGCGGGATCTCAGCAGCAGGGCCAAAGTGGAGGAGTTTTTTGCCTTAATTCGCCGTCCACCCGTACAGGAAGGGTTGGAATTGCCTTGCTGCAGGTACACCAGGTAGGCGGTCTATTTCACCCGTGCAGCATGTCGGTGTCACCACTCACCGGTACCACTTGGCTTGCGTCCAGAACGTTCACTTGAAAGCAGTACTCGGTGCTGTTCGCGCTCCATGAATTGACCATATAGCGCGTGGAGACCAAGAATGGCAGGGTGCCCTTTGCCATGTTGCACCTATTAAGAGGTAGGTGGCCGGGCGGGGCCAGGGTGAGAAAGAGCTACGTGTTATATCACGACCTTGAGCCTTCGGCTCGTATGCGGCGGTTTGCAGGTAAGGGGAACGCACCCCACGACCATGTAACATACACTCACACATATCACGACTACATCTGCTACAGAAAAGTGCCGCCGGCGGATGCAGATCCCGTGATATGCCCAGAATACAACACTACGGAGGAAACAAAAACAAGAGCTTGGTAAGACAGGTGATTGGTAAGACAGCAAGCTCGGTAAGGTTCTGAAGCAACGAACGCGGTGGTGGGAGGGGTAGCAGAGGTTTCAAACAATCGGGAGTTGCGGGAAGCCTTCCTTTAATGTGGTTTTGCACTGATGTACAACAAGTTACCAAGTTATAAGTTCCGCACAAAATAGGGGGATGTCCGTAAAAGCCAGGGGAGAGGGTGCCATGTGAGATCATGTAGCTAGGGATACAGCCCACAAAGGTGCGCACTCTCAGGGCGGCCCCCGCTAGGACCCGATGACCTACGTGCTGGACGGGACGGGCGTGGCGGCCGCATTGCAGCTGGTGGAGCCGGAAAGGTCCAGGCACGTGCTGCCCTCGGTGGTGATTTCCACCCTGTAACCCTCCAACTCGGGCTTGCAAACACTGCCAACGGAGGCGGATCCGAGGAAATACGGCATAAGAGCCTCTGCCGTGGCCTTGAAGTTCTGAGCCTCTGCCGCATAGGCAAAAGTGCCGCACACACGCGTCTCCAGTTCTGTGCAGTAGTTGTAGTTGAGTACGAAGTACGACAACATGTGGATGTTGTTATCGATGAGGGCGACATTGATTTGTGTGGAGATAGCATCCTGGATCTGGAAGCATGCATAAGGATCGTATCGGTACGGACGTACGTCAATGGCTGGAGGCTGCAGCTTGGC
>NW_003307558.1:1908040-1919508 GCF_000143455.1 Volvox carteri f. nagariensis
TCTGCGGTGGGGGAGGGGGCGGCGGTGGCGGCGGTGGCGGCGGTGGCGGCGACGGTGGCGGTGGTGGAGGTGGAGGCGGCGGTGGAGGCGGCGGTGGAGGCGGTGGCGGAGGCGGAGGCGGTGATGGCGGCGGTGATGGAGGTGGCGGTGGCGGAGGCGGAGGCGGTGATGGCGGCGGTGATGGCGGTGGCGGTGGCGGAGGTGATGGCGGGAGAGGTGATGGTGGGGCGTTCGGTAACGGAAGAGGAAGAGTTGAGGCTTGAGAAATCGGGCAGCACTCGCACGTAGTGTCGAAAATAGCTGCTGCACAGAAGCCCGACGGGTAGCCTGGCGGCGGAGTGCAGAGCTGCTCCAGGGTGGTGCAGCCCTTGCCAAGCCTGTTGTTCTTAAGGATGATGCACACCTCCGCATTCTGGGCGCTCGTCGTGTCCAACCCCAGTTGCGTGAGCCGCAGAACAGCCGTGCCATTCCGGCCGTTAACAGGCCGTCCGAAAGCCGCACCGATTCGCGTGTAGACGCCATTGATTGTGGCCTTCGCCTCCGCAGCTGGCTGCACAATGCAGCTGTCGGAAACATTGAACTGCGGGTGCAGGCCAAGGAACAAGAAGGTCAAGAGCTCAGCACTAATTCGAGGCGTGCACATGCCAAGCGCCAATTGCGTAGGAGCTAACAAGCGTTTGGTGTGCATGAACTCGTCTTTACGCCGAAGAACCGCCAAGCCCTCAGGCCCCCCAACCCAACCACCACGCGTACGATGCTTTGGACTGCCCGCCGCACCTCGGGTGCC
This sequence comes from Volvox carteri f. nagariensis, assembly GCF_000143455.1. NCBI lineage: Eukaryota > Viridiplantae > Chlorophyta > Chlorophyceae > Chlamydomonadales > Volvocaceae > Volvox > Volvox carteri. The sequence goes on from NW_003307558.1 coordinate 1,908,828, forward strand.
ATTGAATCACAACGGAATTCCCGCATTTACCTCAATCTTGTGCAGGTCTACTCCGCAGCATTGATTTGTACAACTCTGGACTTTGAGGGTGAAGCAGAAGTGGCCCGGAGCGCGTTGCGTCACGTTGGGCAGGAACCGATAAGCGCCAATCTTTGAGGCGCAATTCCGGAAGGGGAACGCTGGTATAAGACCTGTCTGTTCACCAGCAGGTGCGTCGTAGTCGTTGTATTCCCCGAAAGAGTAAAAAGGGTCCTCCCCGTACGCATCCGCGATTGCAGCCCTACAAGGATCAATAATGAAAATTATTTCGCTGTATCAAGGATTATTCAAAGCATCGGGCGCGTTATTGGTATCAACTCTTCCAAACATGTGATGTTACACGCAGAAGTGCTGCCTTCAGAAATATGGAAGGGTTGGAAGCAACCATAGTTTATGAATCCTACTTACAGAATGTTAATTTATAATCAGGCAATCAGAAACATGATTAGCACGTCCTTGTCACTTACCACGCAACCGCAAGAACTGCGATCGCAAGCAGTGTATTCCGCATCATCTTTAATATCAAAGAAATGCAATAATTATTAAAATATCAGAGCCTACTTTTATGTGCACCCAACGTAGGCGAGCGGCCGACGGGTGGTGTACCGGTACGTAAAGGCTGGCGGGCGGATGCCCCCTCCAAAGCAGGTCCCCGGATGTTGCAACAGTATGGGACCATTAGTTGCAATGAATCACAAGACTCCAATTTTACAATCTTTTTTGTGACAATGCCATTCGCGGCGCAATCTTCGCTTGTAGAGCGCTTGCCATCGAAACAATAGCCCGTTGCACGTTACCTGGCCTTGCCACCTTCCGCGCATGTTCGTTACGACAAAAGTCAATAAAACGTATAACTTTGCCAATAATCCACCAAGATGTGCAAAGACAACCTCCCTCTACAGCAGGAGCCCTGCCTTTGAATGCTGACCGTGACTGCTGACACATATGTCCGCGCCCATTCTGACCGATCGCCAAACGCCATTTGCTCGTCAGTATTTGACTGTTGCCTGTCAGTGTTTGACAGTTGTGTGTCACTATTTGACTATGAGGAACCGCGCGCGCATCGACCACTGCACCCCGGCTGACCCTTGGAGATCAGTCCTGAGAGCCGCGCCGTCCAACTCCTAACCTAATCTGGCCTACATCCTTCCCGCTTCCCCCCGGGCATCAGCTCCATGACGAACACTTACCAGCTGCAGTCTACCTTCTAGATCCAAGCCCCGCGCCCATGCATCTGCATCCGAGCCCTTCTATCTGTTGAATTTGATTGCGCCTGCGAAACAGTCCAGCCCAGCCCAACCACTACTTGCGGGATTGCCACATGCATTAAAAGACAGTGCACACACCGTACTACCCCCACAATCTCGGTAGCAAAGTAGGGTCGTAGGGACTCCTGCTGCGTATTCCAGGTTTATCTTATCGTACAAGCAGCACGCAGCTCGAAGTAGGGCTACTTCCCAGGAAAGAACCCAGGACGGCTAGCAGGAAATAGGTGTTTGCGTGTAATGATAATGAAAAGAGCTTCAGGTCTTTCTCGAGTAGTTGCACTTCAAGAGTCCAATGGTATCCCCCCGGCAAACCAACCGCCATGCCTCAGGGGAGAACCAGCCGTGGTTCGCCGCCCGCAAAAGCCGCATTCCCAAACACATCCAATAAAGGATGCAACAAGTTACAAGTTACAAGTTACAAGTGCCGCACGAGTGCGGGGGGGCCCGTCAAAGCCGGGAGGCCATGGACTATATATTTTGAAAGTTAATTACACCGTACGACCGACGGCGGTTTGGGTCCTGCCAACTAGACCCCTCCTCATCCAGTCACCCGACATCCGTAGAGACAGATCAGCCACCACCACCATCTCAGCATGCGAAACTTAGTCCATCAACTAGACCTCATCTCCACACCTCAGCAGCGTTAGTAAACCTAGACCTCCCGAACAATGTCGGGGTCTGACCAGGAATCGAACCCGGAACCTTCATATACACAAAGGCGCCACCAGACCAGACCAAAAAATTTGGACCATTTCTCGATTTGTGCGTAGAGTTAGACAACCAGCGATATAACGTATGGCAGCAGTCTGACAGGAAGCCGGGCTGCATAGGATTTCGGCCTTTCGGATTCTGTCCGCTGTCGTCGGCCATTTCTACAACTTAGATCAGTTGCGTGCCGAGTTGTCGTTGAAGGAATTCGGCTTGTGAGTGTGTTCTTGCTGTTATGTGTGCTGTTATCTACACACTACGTCGCTATTGAACACACCGAGCACCACAGACAGTCCATGCGGCAGTGCTAGTATGGACGGTATGTGTGTGTGTGTGTGTGTGTGTGTGTGTGTGTGTGTGTGTGTGTGTGTGTGTGTGTGTGTGCGTGTGTGTGTGTGTGTGTGTGTGTGTGTGTGTGTGTGTGTGTGTGTGTGTGTGTGTGTGTGTGTGTGTGTGTGTGTGTGTGTGTGTGTGTGTGTGCGCGTTGGCGTTGGCGTTGGCGTTGGCGTTGGCGGTGGCAGCGCCCGGATTGAATTTGCGAGCATACGGGGCAAACTAGAGCCGCTGATGGGGATGCCTGGTGTTACCCCACCCTCTGGGATGCGATGGGGACCGCTGTGTATGAGCCGCGGTACGGGGCTCGCCTTTCCTGTCCTGCATGTATGCAGCGCTTAGGTGCTGGCACCACCACCTGTGGTGCCACCACCTGTGATCCGTTCAAGTCCCTTGCGAAGATATTTATATATTCGTTTATTTTTTATTAATTTAATCACCAAACAGTGGAAACTACGTCTGCTTTAATGTCGTCATTCATTTGTTTACCGTTGCCGAGACGATCTGTGGTTTGAGGACTGATTGTGGATAGCGCAGCCTGCCTGCGGTTAGGCGGAAGAGGCTTTGCTCCGGCCGCGGGGCCTTTCCCTGGAGCAGGTTAGCCCGCTTTAGGCAATAATGTAGCTGCTGGTCTACGCTAATCTGTAGCTCTTTAGCATGAGGGGCGATCACGCGCGCTTCCAGTCCAGCCGCGATGGAAAATTTTGATGGTACTGTTGTTAGCTCGGTTATCGATCGAGATTGAAGGTGAGACAGCTGACCATGGAAGTGCAAAAACGGCATTGGCAGCAGCGGCAGCAGGTGTAGCCGTTTGTCATAATAAGATGTCATCATCGGTTATTACAATAACCTGCAAACACAAAACTTAGAAGGTAGCCTGAATTCCGATGTTGCTGCTGCATGACTAATGAAAACGTCCAGAAAATTTGAGGCTTTAAAATAAAGATGCTGCGGCGTTATGTGCTTCCTTATTTATTTATAGGCGTGCAGCATGAAACATCTTTCCTAATGACGAAAAGGGCCTTCGCGTTCATGCATCGTATGAACCCGGATATCCGCAACCCCGCACCGAACTAAATAACACTCCAGATTTTGATGACAATACTTGCACTCGGTCGCTTATATTGCTGAGCACAGCGTCCAAGCACCCCAGCGCTCGTCCAAGGCCCCATGAAAATGACCCTCGCCCGCCGCAAAATGACCAACCGCCTGGATGCTAAACGTTTTGGACGTGCCAGATTTCCTGCCGTCTGACTGACGCAGAAATTGACTGGCTTTGACCGCCTGACATCCAACTTGACCCTGTCACATATAAGCAGGTTTAATGATAGCTCATTATTCTATTTGTGGATAGCTTATCGCTCAGTCCTACTGTGTTGCGCGTTACAGAAGCTAAGCCGGCAGCCGCCAGCCGGCAGCTTGGTAGCAAAACACACAACCCGGTTGCGAAGGGCCCATCCCAACACCAACCCATGGTGAAAGTTGCACTAGTGCCCGATAATGATGACAGTTACCCGTGTTCCACCGCCAAAGAGCCCCCGGGACTTAAAGGACAAGCGGCTTGCCGTCCCCTGCCGTACTGTGGTCGGGCACATGCGTGCATGCATGCGCCCTGCTTCCACGCAACACGACAGTTCCTTTCGAAATAACGAACTACTCGCCTATCTCTACACAAGGAAGAGGAAGTAGTGACCAGCTGCTCGGCCCAAATCCCACATATAAACGCGAAACGCTTATTTTCCTCCAGCAGCCCTATGTGCGTGTATGACGCATCCCATTCTATTATAGGTCCCATATTCTCCCGCCTGCCTTGCTCCTTCATGACATCATGCAACTGATCCAGTGTTTATTTTTTTGGTAATATATTACTTTTTTGGGAATAAATGGGGGTCTGAGCCTGGAAGAAATGGAATAATTGGTCAGTTGGCCGTACTGGTTCATTACTTCGGCCATAAGTCGCACCAAATGCCTTCTGCACATATAAAGCTGAACATCTGGAGCTTATACACTATTTATATATAAAATATTTGATGATATCACCATGAGACGGCCAGCTGTTGCATTCAACTTAGGTCAACGGGGCATTCGTTCATTCTTGACCAAAGCAAAGGGCTCAGAAAGTCCGCAGACGCAATGCCCCAAACATTTAGAAGAAGAATTAGATAATACAGAAGACAAGGATAGGCACTTCGTAGTTGCCGCTCTTGAAGTCAGTGAATCCAGCGATTTGAGCGAAGTCGGCGGCTGGTGCAATGCAGTGGTGTTGATGGTGCCGACAGTGTACATATATATAACTTTGGCTTCGCGTGCTCACGACGTTGATGGACAGTCAAAGTGGCTCCGCGCCCTGCTCACAGAGACACTGGCGCCAATGCAGTTAGGTGCACAGAACGATGGTGGTACGACATGTGTGTTTCCAGACGTCAGGTGTTGTTTACAGCACACCGTACAGCCTTTGAGGGGGGGGTCTGGGGGGGGCGCAGCCCCCCCCAGCGACTATACAAAAAGGAATTGTAACCGCAAGAAACACCCAGTTTATTACTCTAGGGTATTAGGCCCCAAACGAAAAAAAAAACACTGAACTGATCCTACCCCCTTTGCATGACTCTACCTGCAAGAGCTATCACCTACTTTTTAGATTCTCTTAATTGGAGGACTTTTGAGGCTCAGGCCTATTTCAATAATAATTGGGGGTCCTGAGCCTTCCCTTTGGTCGCGGTTTTGGCTATCTAATTGCCTTTAGTTGTCTCATCTGGGTTGTCGCGTCATACGACTGTAGCATCGACAAAACACGTGCGTACGGCAGACTCGTGACGCTTAAATGTCGTGGCAGGGTGATTGTCTAGTTTGTATATTAGTCTCTAGTGCCGTAATGCACGGCCAGCTGGCTGGCCCGCTGGCTCTACTCTTCGTGAGTCTGGAGCCCACTGTAACAACCACACACGTGTCCTGACCCAGCTCCTATAGAACTGGGTTATCTTAGCCACACATCAGGCCCCCTGTGCCGCACCGCCGTCCCCTGTGGGAACCCCTTTGATGCCGCCGCCGCCAGCCTCCGATCTTTGTTGCGTGTTAGTTGCCTGGTCTGCTGACCACGTACACGGTCCCGCTAGGTATTAACGTGCGGCCCTACCAGCCCAGCCCTACCAGCCCTGCTGCAACCGTTGTGGCGACCCCACGCTCCCTCGCAGCCGGGTGGATATCACCCTGGGGGGAAACTGCTAGCTATGGGACTTCAATACCCCCCCCCTCGATGAGCGAGGAATAACACGCTGCTTCCTTCGTTTGAGGATTTGCGCACGTATGCCGTATGTTTATGCGGCGGCGATGATGAACTGCTGCATCTGACAGCGGAAACGGATGATGTTGGGCATATAGTTACACACAGGCATCCCGCATGGTAGGTGCGTGTGCACGCATGTCGTACACGGAAAAAGAAATGTCGGCCCAGGGACTGTTCACGCCACGGCCCGTGTGATTGCTCTCCCAGAAGCCGTAGCATGGGGGCATGTATGGAAAGTGCAGCACGCGCTACGGCTGCCATGACTACTAGAGCCAGCTAATTTAGCGTGCGCAAGAAAGAATGCTAGAGCGCATTCGTCGCGATTAAAACGATCAAGAAAAATAATTGTCTATCCACAAGCAATCAATTTGCGCGTTAGGCGGGGATCGGTAGCCCTCATGCATAGCACCTAGCTAGCTAAGAATGACCTGCACGGCACATACACACGCACGCACGCACGCACCCGCCTTACGAGACGCACGTAGAAATAGTCCCATGCATCTTTGCACATACGGCCATCAAGGACACAACCTTAATTCCTCTCCAAAACGGCTTGCGGCGGACCAAGTGCGTGCGTGAGGAGCACCGTCCGTGGTTAGGTTAACGTCCATCCGTACATGTGTGCGTGCGTGCGTGTGTGCGCCTAACTATAGCCCTATCTAGCCCCAAACAATGTAATTGTATACAAAGCAATAAATGATGGAGGGGAGGGCTGAAACCGGTGAGGGACTTGACACACACGTACATCCAGCAGATGTCGCCCCGCTAGCCCTAGGCGGCCACATATGCGACACACAAAGCTAGCTGTTTCTCGTCACACACAAAAAAATGCATGCGAGATGCGACCCAGATGCACAACCTCGCTGCCACCAACAATAATGACGTTCATCATATTTTCCTAAGGGTCTGATTCGAACGCACACGCACACGCACATCCACATTCAATCATAACATACACACACACAAACACATACATCTGGAGGTGACTTAGTTCATTTGAGGGTAGATAGAAAGAAGATGATTTCATGCAAAGAAAGGTAGATGGTTCAATTCCTAATGGACTTAGGGTTTGGCGAGCAGGTAGTTCAGGCCCCCAATCCCGAGTATCAATCATATTTAACAAATATGTCCAATGCTCCCCCTCACCCGTCATTCTATGCAAGCAGGAAAACCCTTTCCTGCTGCTAATACAGCTCCCCGCTCCTGCTTTCTTGCCTCATCCTGCCGGTAGTGCTAGCTGCTAGCTTCAACGTGCAAATGCCTCATGCACACCCTTGGCGGTTGCTTGGGTGTCCATCGCTGCCCTCATGCACCCACTCACACGACAACGGCCTAATACTAACCCCCAAAACAACCGAACGGCCAGGCGCCCGGGCGGCCAGGCGGCCGGGCAGCCGGGCGGGCAACCCCAACGTTTCACAACGCCAGAAACCCCCGCAGCCTCTGACCATCTACCCGGGCAGGCAAGGCCGCGCAAAACATCATCACATCTCCTCCCTATCCCTCTCCCACTACCACACCCGTTCCCCGGGTGGGAGGGGGGGCCCCATAGATCCATGGATGGATTGGCTAGGCTCTCCGCCAAGCGCACACGCCTGCCTGATACGTTACACTGGCAGGTCTACTACCTGGTCTCTGCTACCACCCAGCACTCTGCTACTGAAACAATCAATGGGGGCCAAGCCATTTCCTGCTGATGGTGGCAGCCAACTTACACGACAATACCATGATCTAAAACGTGCAACAAACTGTATTGCTGTATGATTGTACGGCTACGGAGATGTGCTTTGTGTAGACCCTTCGTGTACATCATACCCGGCCACTGCCATCCGCTCTGCCGTAGCGAGCCACAGCCTTGGTACGGTGTTCATCCTCGGTCTGTCCGAATGTATTTCTGTCACCGATGATGCGCGCCGCTTGACGTCCAGCACGGAATTATTCATCGTCCACCGTCCATCGCACACGCACACGCACAGGACCGTGCGCAGCCGGACGAGCGGTGGCCCATGTACGATCGACATACAGACTCACATAGATTGGCCAAGCAGTCGTGCTAGGTATAACCTAGCAAGCATGAGTTGTGCAGCGGGCTGACTTATGATCGCCCTGAACGGTAGACGGGGCAGCAGCCGCTGTTGGTGCCGTACACCCTCACAAAGCTGCACGGGGGGGTGACACACGGGGGGATATACACACACACACAGAATCGGGTCAGGGTGTGTCTGGGGGGATAGGTGGGGGGAGCTGGGTGATAGTAGACAAGCTAGTCCGCACCCCCTAGCTGCAAGGGGCGCAATGGCCGGCGGCCGAGAGCGCAGGTAAAGAGCCTAGAGGTATGACGGCTCCACCTTCCAATAGTTCACGACTTTGATCAGACGCTTGATCAGGCAAACAGTTTCTACGTTTCATCATTTCTCTCCTCCAGTTCACTTCGAACGGGCGGAAAAGCGAGCGGATAACAGCAACAACACGGCTGTACAAGCCAAAAGATATTTTTTTCCTGGATATGATATTATACAGCCCGGCGAATCCATTCTTCCTGCCGCCGCTCAACCGACCCCAGCAGCCAGCTGTGATGTGCTGAGCTGTGCTATGCCAACCACGTCTACACGCGCACACGTCGCACACCATGTGCACCTCCGTTGCTTACCACTGGGAGGGGATGCCGAGACACAGCTCGTCCATGATCTTGGCGTTATCCAGCACAATGCACACTCGACCACCCTGGGCTTGAGCGAGGCTCCAGTTAATGTTGGTGGCTGCAGCAACAGATATATAGGAAGGGCAGCGGCGGCGGCGGCGGCGGCGGCGGCAGTCCGTCATTAGTAGGCCAAGCAAAAGCAGGTGGAGGGGAGGGGAGAGACGCGAGGCGTCTCGTTTAGGGGGAATCAGGAACTTGCCGAACGTGCTCAGCAGCTCTTCGCCATCCTTAATGTTTATGAGGCGTGCAAGAACCCGCACGCCGTTCTTGCAAAGAGAGGGGTCTAATCCTTCCCCCCCTTAATGCAACTGATGGATTCCCCCTTCCCCGTCGTCCTCTCCCAACACAGACACACAGACAGACAAACGGACACACTTGCATACACTTACATACATACACAGACGCACACGTGCACATATACACACATATACACGCAGGTACGGCGCTAGGTAGCTGTCTCCCTCGCGTACCTCTCAGAGTGTTTGTGCCCATCGGTCCCCAGCTGACAGGCAACGTGGCCTTGGTGCCGCCAGCCGGATACACGTTGAGTCCCTTCACCAGGGTACCCATGGCTTGGCCTGCGGTCAAAGTGGCGAGCAATGGGGAGCAGACAGCAGACAACAGACAGCTGAGAGTTCCGACACGCATATGTTGGAATCATATGATCAAGGTACGGAGCGTGTTTAGGACTGGGTTTTGAGAAAGTGACCAACACTCACATTCATATAATACCAGTGAATTGTGACAGCAGTAACAGGACTCTGGGGGCCGTCCGTGGCGCTTTGCTGAGTCTACAACTGACATCAGTGGAGTGCCATTCGGGGTAAGTGCTGTATCTGCTTGCTTGCTTGCTGACACGCATACACATACATACAAACGTACATACATCGACGCATACACACACATTTACGCACATACATTTCCCTTCATCGCCATCATCCGCCCACTTTGCGTGGTTTGTTTCTTACTGATGCACTTACTCGCATACCACTCGACAGTGGTGAGGACGCCGTTGGAGGCGCTGCCGCTGCCGCAAGCGCTCTGTGTGTGGGGGGGCCAAATTGCATGGTGAGGGGCCCAGCAAGCAGGTCCGTCAAACAATCAACCGATTAACCGATTAACCTATTACTCAGCCATTCTGCTCTCTAATGAAAGGCGTTCAAAAGCGCCTTGGCAGTAGCGGCAGTTGCGGCAGTAGCGGCAGTAGCGGCAGTCGCGGCAGTTGCCAGTCCGTCCTTGATAGCGGCACCCCATAGCCCGTGTTGGGCAGCAGCTTGGGAGCATTTACGTATGTGTGTATGTATGTGTATATGTATATGTGTGTGTGCGCCTGATTTGGACAGCCCCCGGGCCCCCAGGGCTACAGGTACGTATGGGCCTTGCCCCCTTTTGGTTGTACCTTTTGGTGAGTAATGCGATCAATAAGATGATGCAACACACACAGCATTACATACATACATAGATAGATACATGCATATGTGTGTCTTACCGGCACGATTTGGTCTGGGGTTATCGTGTTCACCGTGAAGCAGTACTCGGTGGTGTTGGGCTTCCTGTCCGCCACCGAGTAGCGAGTGGACACTGTGAATGGCAGAGTGCCCTGGGTCATGTTGCACCTGAGGGGAGTGGGTGAGGGGAGTGGGTGAGGGGAGTGGGTGAGGGGAGTGGGTGAGGGGAGTGGGTGAGGGGAGTGGGTGAGGGGAGTGGGTGAGGGGAGTGGGTGAGGGAGAGAGGGTGAGGGAGAGAGGGTGAGGAGAGTGGGTGAGGGGAGTGGGTGAGGGAGAGAGGGTGAGGGAAGAGAGGGTGAGGAGAGTGGTGGATAGCCAGGAGCCCCCAAACCCCACATCTCCATTGCATCCCAAACCACTCTCAACCCTTCACCCCCCCCCCGTCCCCCCTTCACCCAGAACCTACGTGCTGCCCGGGAAGGGTGTGGGGGACAGGGAGCACGCGAGGGAGGAAGAGAGGTCCAGGCACGTGCTGCCCTCGGTGGTGATTTCCACCGTGTAACCCTCCAACTCGGGCTTGCAAACACTGCCGCCGCCTGCGGCTTGCTGAATGAGGTACGGCATCAGACCGTCGGCCGTGGCCTTGAAGGCCTGAGCGTCGGCCGACAAGGCGAAAGTGCCGCACACGCGAACCTCCAAATCCGAACAGAGGGCCGCGACTGGTGCAAAGTACGACAGCATGTCCACGCCATTCTGGTAGAGGGCGCCGTTGATGTAGTTCGCGATGTTGTCTTGAATGGTGAAGCACGTACGATTGTCGTACCGGTACGGACGTACGTCGATGGCCGGAGGCTGCAGCTTGGCGGCAATGCACACCGAGCATCGGTCTGGTAAGCGGTCC
>NW_003307558.1:1927916-2072552 GCF_000143455.1 Volvox carteri f. nagariensis
GTGGTTGTGGTGGTGGTGGTGGCGGCGGCGGCGGGGGCGGTGGTGGGGGTGGTGGTGGGGGTAGTGGCGGCGGCGGTGGTGGAGGAGGAGATGGCGGCATTGGAGGCGGTGGCGGTGGTGGTGGCGACGGTGGCGGTGGCGACGGCGGCTGTGGAGAAGGTGGATTGTTTAGATTGGGAATTGGTGTTCCCGGAGACTGAGAGACGGGGCAGCAGTCGCATAGCGTGTTAAACATGGCTGCAGCACACGTCCCTCGTGCGGCACCTGGCGGGGGCACGCAAAGCTGCTCCAAGGTGGTGCAACCCTTGCCAGGTCTGTTAGGTTTAAGGATGAGGCACACCTCCGCATTCTGGGCGCTCGTCGTGTCCAACCCCAGTTGCGTGAGCCGCAGGACAGCCGTGCCATTTCGGCCATTAACAGGCCGTCCGAAAGCCGCACCAACTCGCGTGTAGACGCCATTGATTGTGGCCTTGACATCCGCAGCTGGCTGCACAATGCAGCTGTCGGAAACATTGAACTGCGGGCCGGGCGGTAGGACGGGAATGAAGGGATGGCATTGTAAGAGTTCAAACAGACTTAGGCGGAAAGCACCGCGGTGCAGGCTTTCAAAATCACTTATTATATGGAATTGACTGGTCTTTCAATATGGAGCATAGGATGCTATGGCTCTTCGCAATTTTGCCAATAGTAGCGCCGTACAGCTATGCGTCTACCCGTTGCTGCAGCAATCGAATCCTCCCAGCGCACTCTTGCCTAATGCTACAAACATACCTCAATTTTATACAGGTCTGTGTTGCAGCAAGCATTGTTGCAGTTCTGGGTCTGGACCTTGATGGTGAAGCAAAACTTTCCGCCGCCCAACGATTTCACTTCCGGTCCGAGCCTGTAAGCGCCAATTCTAGTCGCACATTCTCGATAAGGAAAATTGGGGACGAAGCCCGTCTGTTCGCCCAAGGCCACGTCGTAGTCACCGTAATAGAAGTCCTGTGCATCCGCGCTTGCAGCCCTGCAACAGGTTTGTCGGGAACAACGCTTGGTATGCTTGTGTGATGAAATGTTTTAAATTATTGCTGGTTGGGGCTTGCTGTGTGCAATTTGACTGCAACAGCATCTGGCCATTGCCCAACTGAAGAGGTAGGAAGTCACCGTGCGAACGCAAGGACCATGCAATCAAGTTTCACAAAAAATAGTTCTAACCAGGAAATAAAGCTCCGGCATTGTAAGTAGCCTAAAAGGTATGAACATTCCTACTTGACACCTACCAGGCAACCGCCAAAGCAGCGACGAGTAGTATTGTAAATCTGCCCATTCTTTGCCTATCCATTGTAACTGTACAATGGTATACAGAACTCTGTATCACTTCCTACCTTTTGTATGGGCTGGGAGGTGGCCCCTTGGACACCTCGTTTTGGGCCCCGCATACTGACGTACCCAGCGGCCGGGGCGGGCGCTGTTCAGTCTTCAGGTTAGGTCACCAGGGGTGTTGCATCTCGCGGGACTGTGCGCACAAAATACCTCACTTTTTATCAATATCTTTTTGTTAATATAAAAAAAGTGCGTTTGAATGCCAGGTCTGCAACATTTGATCAAGCAGCTGTAGGCCTCCGCTGGGGGCGGGCGGCGCGGCATAACCGTTTCATCACTGTGTCGGCAACAGTCGTTAACGCCTTTAACCGCATACATCGCCCGCCCAGCCTTCTCCAATGAAAAATGTCCTTCCTTCCTTGTGTCTCTCTCGGTGTGCGCCTGCACCTAATTGTGTTCGTGTATGCATGTATGTATGTGTGTGTGTGGTTGTGTGTGGTTGTGTGTGGTTGTTACAGTGGCCTCCAGACTCACGAAGAGTAGAGCCAACGGCCCAGCTGGCCGTGCATTACTGCATAACGAGCATGGTAAACGAGACACCCACCCGAATAAGACACAACCCAAAGTCACCTAGACAGCCAAACGCGCATCCAAAGGAACCCACAACCACTGCTAAATGAGGCCTGAGCCCCAAAAGTCCCCCAATCGAAAGAATCCAAAAGAAAGAAGCAAGGATAGGTGATAGTGTGATAGTGTGTGAAAGCTGTGTGCATGTTACACCTTCACCTTGTTTTCCGTTACCCTTCAAAGGTAGAAGTACTAGCAGGTATTACAGCGAGCCTCAGAGCAGGATACCCCAGCAGGGTGGTAGAGGGCCATCTACCGATCGGCGGCCGCAACAGACTGCCGTCCACTGCAACACTGGGAATGCCGCTGAGACTAGAACCCACAACTTGAACACCTTGAACACACAGCAATACAGTCACTCCGAAGCCTGAAGAGGCTCTATGTATGGGATGCCACATATCAGCCGCCCACCACTCAAGAAGGAAGGAAGTAAAACAAGGACACGCGCAACCGCAAGGCACCCAGTAAATAAAGACGACTCGGATGAGGCCACACATATTTTAAGCGATATATAAACATGAAACATAGCTTCATGTGGAGCCCTCAAACAAGAGAACGCTCCGAACAACAATACTCTTCGTGAGTCTGGAACCCATTGTAACCACCACACATACACACACACAAAGACGTAACCTGGCCAAAAGGGGTCCATTCCTCCCTGGAGGCCTGAGAGAGGCCCAAGAGCCCAGAGGGGGCCAGCGGGCTGCTTGAAATGGATATAGACAACACAGAAAAACTTACTGTTGCTTCCCACTTGGTGGTGGTAGGGACACAACTGCGCACATACACGTCCTACTGGTCTGAGTGGTCTAGAGCAGTAGTGGTCCCCAGGCCGCACTTCACATCGAGTGCCATAAATCATCATATGTGACGACTGTAACGCCGGTTAATTTAGGTTACGAGTACCGAGTTTTACCGCTGTTAGGCTTACTTACTGCTTTTGATCATCCTAGTCCCTAGGTCGCCTTGGATGAATGAAGCCAGCTATATAGCTCGCATGCAGGGAACAAAGGCAGGAATTGCGGATCCCTGTCCGCATGCCAGGAATGCATGCACACACGCTGCTGGGCGATGAACGAAAGACACGCGAAAACACTCGCGGAGAGGTGGGACTGGGCCGCAGCCTCCGAAACCGTTCTTGACCAAGCCTCATGCATATCCGAGCTGTCTGAGGGACACACGGGTCGGCTGCTGACGAAAGCTTTCTCGACATTTTGCCGATCCACGCCTCCCCCCTCACCTAGATTCTGAATCCTTCCGCCTGGCTCTGTAGGCCACCGAAAATCCTTCCGATGGTGGAAGGTAGGCGTGCTCCTAGTCGATGGACGGTGGTGACCTGGTATACGGTATATGGACGAAGTTGACCTGCGAGCTGACCAGGGATGGGAGTTGAACCGCCGTTGATCCGGCAGATTCCGTTGGGTGCCGGTGGTGGATGCGGAACTTGAGCGATCCACTGAGAAGTTGACTAGGGTGACTGGATGAGGGTGCCGCGAAATACCGGGGAAGGCAGGGTAGCGGCCACGGGTGAAAATATGCCCCCCTGTCCCACACATCATACTGAGCAACCTCGTTCTTTTTTCTATTCGGAGTAATGTGACTGTTTTTGCTTGCATGAGCAGATCGATGCAGCGGCAAGCACATGCGGCCGTGTGATGACGACCCTGAGGTAGGGGTTCCGTCTGGAGGAGGCGCCGTACCTGGGCGGCAGGAAGGGCAGGAAAGGCTGCCTCCGAAAATGCCTGCGAGTACGTCCATACGTGGACGTGTGCGCATGCGCCCGCAAAAACGAGTTTATTATCCTCTCTAGTTGGGTGGTACTTTTATTAATGAAAAAGCTACGTGTACTGCTGTTGTCGGCAGCTTCTGAGCGCACTGGAAAGCATAGCCGGGTGCGCAATGCAGATTACATCGTACACCACAGAAACGTATGGTGGGTTGCATTGATCGATTAGGGGTAGAGGCTGCAATAGCTACGGCAGCACGTAACATAAATGGCAACAGGTAGGACACCATAATGATGACAGCAGGGGCGGAAAGAATGAAGCTGAATACACGCGAGTATTCCGTGCACTGTTTTTTAGATCTTCTAATACATTTAGCAAGTACTTCGCACGCGTCGAATTATATTTTTCCTTACAGGCCGCAGCAGCGGAAGTAAGGAAGCGTCCGCACTAAGGTTGGTCAATATCACATTTTCCGCACCTCATTTTTTCGAGCGACAGCGACACAAGAAGTGCTGTTCAAGCATCGTGTGATGAGCTCAGGCTGGCTGGTGAGACCGTGCCGGCTAAGGAGGGTATGCCAGGAGGTTAAGGGCCAGAGGTTACGGCCGTTTCGTGCCTGCCGCTGATAAGAGAAAGTTGTACCCCCCAGATGTGAGGATGAGGTGTTGTACGGTTGTCAAGTGTGGGGCCCGTTTATGTCGGCTGAAGACTTGGACGAGCTCAGGAGGCGGAGAGATGCGAGTGACCTTGCGGAGGGGCCCTTCGAGGCATGTCTGATGGAGCGGTGCTGGTCCAGGTATCGTTCAAGCGGCACATTGTGGGAGCTGTCAGACCAGCGCACCGCCTCCTGTTCGCTGAATTATCACGGCTACGGCTACACTACCACGTTTTCAAGCAGATTGTGAAGATTTGGAACCATGTCCGTTTACAGCGTGGGTCTGTGGCACACCAAGTTTTGCGACGGGAGGTCGTAGAGGGGCCCTCCAACCCCGAAGGAGGCGGATGGGGGCCACTACTCCTCCGTTTTCTAAGTTTTCTGGGGCACGCCGTGTGGAAAGAGGCCCCACAAGGGCTGCGTGAGGTAGATGAACGAGTGGAAGGCCATTGCCGGAACGTGTGGTATCGGAGTCAAGGATCGGATCAAGCATACGCGTTTAGATGTCCTGCTAGACGTGTACCCGTCAGACGGTAAGCAACCGGGAATCCACATGGCGAAATATAAGCATTGGATGGGTCTGGCGGCTGAGCAAAGGCGGGCAGGAAGGAGGTGCTCCCGCATATCACAAAACGTATCCCGCGTTTAGTGAATTGTAAGCTTATGCAGTTTAAGCTTTGCTGTACGTACGAGTCACACGTATATGGAATGTTTTCATACGTCTGAAACCCTCCCCCATAGGGTAACATGATACGTCTTTCAAATAGGAAAGAGCATATGAAGGACGCTATGAGTGGGATGCTGCAAAGTATATGGTCCCACTGCAGCTCTATCGTTCCCTTCGGTCGTTAGTATCCTTTATCACTTGATTTGTCTGAAGTGCGAGGTAGGATGGTGCTTATAGGCGATCTGGCAGCCCTTGAGCCGTCGGCTCGTGTTGGGCAGTTTGCAGATACGGGGAACGCACCCCACGACCATGTAACATACATACACACACATGCTAAGGTTTTCATTCCTCGTTAAGCACATCGTAAGCTGATACAGTTTCGTTTATGTTGCTGGGCTTTGGAGCAAACAGAGCACGAAGGGGCAAGCACCATGTCCCCAGGGAGCAGCGGTTTTGCCGCTGTTGTGGTACTAATAGCCGAATCGAGGATGAAAAAAACGTGTTATTGGAATGCCCAGCCTATAATGATATTCGTGCGGAAGAGGGATTCGATAATCAACAGAGCATGTTGGAGTCCATGAAATGGGAGCCAGCACGTCTGGCGAGGATGTTGGAGCATATATAGACTCACCGAAACTCAATTACTCCCTTAGGACGCTAGTCTGGGCCGATAGTGCGGTGTTTCCTTTTCTCCGTGGCTTTTAGGCGTTTTGGTATTGCCCTTGGGCCTTCGGCTCGTATGGGTAGTTCTACAGTTATGGGGTCACGCACCCAAAACCATGTATAAAACACACACACACACACGCACACACGCACACACACACACACACACACGCACACACACGCACACACACACACACACACATGCACACACACACATGCACACACACACATGCACACACACACATGCACACACATGCACACACATGCACACACATGCACACACATGCACACACACAATAGGAAAGTGATAACAATAATAAGTGCCAGCAGACCTTTTCGACCGCGCTGGGCCTGCGACGGACGAGAGACGCACGAGGAGCGGACGTTTTGGAAAGGTTCGGTTGGTCCAGCCAAAAGGAGCAGTTGTGCGGTGTGTCGGAACTCTTCGTGCAACACCTGCCGGGGGCGCCTCGTCTGGAATGGGAGCAAGAGGTATATATCTATGTTACAGATCTTGGCATAAGGCGAGTAAAGGTGCGCCCAGGCTGTGTGGGAGCCTGCAGAGGCATGCTACTGCAACATCGCAACAGCCGGCCAATTGCAGTAGTCATCGCGAGCGAGGACGCCAAGCGTCTTTGCTTATTAGGAGTTGTCCATGAACTGTCCTTGCTGCTGGAGTGCGCTTGTGATGGTCAGCTACCGAGCGCATGACTGAACTCTTGCGCCCGTTGCCAGCCAGAGGCAGCGGCAAGAGGTCGTAGAGGGATTCGTTAATAAACAGCTGGAATCTTCGGAAGCTGCCATGAAACCACGCGTCGCTCGCCACCAGCATTAGCTGCCCTCTTAAGACGTTATTTGTTTCGTTTTGAAAATTTCCATAGCTATGTGCCAACCATTTATTCAAATAAAATGTCTTCAGCAAATTATTTCGCTGTGCGTACCGTACTGTAGCTTGCAGACCATTGCAAAATGTAATGAGTCCCGGCATACTGCATAGGATAATAAGAAAGCTTCATTCATGTAATTCAAATATTTTTGTAGCGGCATGCAAAGGGCCTGGCGCAAAAAGTTCTAAGACTTGGACGATTCTGCCAATTCTGCAGCAGCTGCTGCAGAAGTGAACCGGCCGTGCAAGCCTGGAACGATAGTTATAACCTAGTCTGAACAGCATTTTATTTATCTTCCAGCCTTCATAACAGTTCCAAATGATAGAGCCTTGGCTTGGCAACAGGGTCTGTGCGAGCGACAACTTCCAACCGCGACATTATCCATGTATTGGTCTACCGGTGCTCGTCAAGTTCGTAACCGCAGGGCTGAAAACTGCGTTGAAGATTCTAGCCAACCGTGAACTGAAATGTCATTAGCAGCTGCCGATCATGACATGGAGGGCTAGAATAGGGGCCACGGGACTGGCAGGACACTAATAAGGCAGCAGGTGCGCGGTCCGTCAACTAATCAGCCATCGGCCTCGTTTTCCAGCCGGTTGAAGCATCTGATACAATTTCTGCTCCTGGGGGCCACGGGACTGGCAGGACACTAATAAGGCAGCAGGTGTGCGGTCCGTCAACTAATCAGCCATCGGCCTCGTTTTCCAGCCGGTTGAAAAGCCTTCAAGATACACTCTGCGAATTCAAACCCAGACCAAAGTTCAACCCCTTGAAGGAACTTTCAACGTTTGCATGGAAACGCATGTTCTGATGATAAACGAAGGTCGATTTTTAGCATTCCCATGAGCAGCGAGATCACGGACGATTTTCCTGCCTGTCGCGCAACTAATATCACCCTTCCTGCAACACATTATCTGTCCTTGTGCTACTTGTTGTGAATTGTAAGATGCAAGCCCTGTGCGGCCATTGAACCTACAGCCTACAGCAGCATGAGATGAACGCGTTTTCATGGTCCTTTATGTGTGCAGCAGCTACATACGCGCGCTCCTCCCACTGACTCAACATAAATGAACCCGCAAGAACGCGCCCTGCTGCTGACGGTATCTGATTTTGTCCACGCATGAGCCATGCAAGCATGTTATTAGTTCCAGCGGCCGTTTGTTAAGTCTTTCTATTACAAACATGCCAAGCACGCAGCGAGCCGTTGGGGAACTGGCTAATATCCACCGATGCAAGGCAATCGGTCATGTTACCAATTAGTCGCCGCACACTCGCGAACGGGACATGTATGGTCATCGGCTGCCTGCTAGGTCCTCCAGCGCAGCAGTGCAGAATGGAACAGCTAGCTGGCAGCCAACCCAGAGGCTGCTTTAATCCTTCACAAGCGAACGAAGAGCGGCATACGCGACAGTAGTGGGCGAGGGCGATGGCAGGCCCAGGGAGGCGCGGAGGTGTACGAAGCTGCTGCTGGCCTCCCGCCCGCCTCCTGCAACCCGTCGTCGATATACTTACTACTACATTCTCTCGTTCGTGCCGATGCATGCATTCCTTTTTTATTTATTTATTTTTACCAGCATTATCAATAGCCCCGCCCGTTCTGTGACCCTTCATGCTGCGAGCAGCAGCGCTAGCTAGGTGTATAGCTCCATAGCTTCATGAGTTACGATGATCTCGACAGGCGACAGCGTCTCTTGCAATGCAAGCCAATCAGAAGGCCGTTGCTGTAATGACAAGCAGGAGACAGCGCGCAAAAATAACATACAACCATAAGGCGGTATTTCCAGCGCGGACTAAGGGCCAGGTATTAGCGTTAATCCCCGCGCTAATCCCGGCAGTGGAAATCCCACCGGGATTAAGCAAGATCAGCCGGGGGATTAAGGAATTCCTCAGGACGCCGTGTTCTCTATTCAGAGGATAAGCAGGAGTTAGAAAGAGATTAGAAAAGAACATAAACTGAACTTGATGCGCGTGTATTTACCTGGCAACTTGTGACAAAAATGTTCTTCACGAGTCTGGAGCCCACTGTAACCACCACACACACACGACAACAAAAACTTAGCCCCACCCAGGTAATAACCTTCCCTATCTGAATGAGCATAATTAATTTTCTTTAGGGTTTTAATTTTCTAGGTAATTTCAGATGCATGACCTCAAGTAAGCAATATCTGTTCTGGTTTGCTCGAAAGGTGCTGCTTCAACGACCGTGGCCACAACGGCGAGAGGAGTGCGCTTCTTTGTCGATATTTAATACTCATACAATGCTCGTGCGTGATGCGATATGGTCCTTGCCATAACATCGCCGCTGGTGACTGCTGCTCTTACCGCGCTGCTCTTTCTGCGATGTGTCGTCGTCGCCGTCGTCGTCATACATCGTCATACGTCGCCGTCGTCGTTATACGGCTGGCTGGCGGCCAGTCAGCGACCCATGCTCAAGTTCAACGTGCAGGCAGGCACGGCCGTGAGGGCTGCTTCTAACTGAAACGAGCAGTCCGTCTGGCAGTAGTGTCCTCTGGCGAGATGACGAGCAGTCCGTCTGCTGGCGAAAGCTACTCTCCCCCCATAAATAAACTGACATAGCCACCAAAACATAAGAAAAGTAATTACAATCACAATAATGTTGTGCGTAAAGGTCACTCTTGCTGGCAGGAATTAACGTACGGGCTTCTGGACCTTTCTTGGCCGTCGGAACGGATGCGGGGCAGTTGACTCAGTTGGGAACAACAGGGTGACAGCAAGTCATTAGGAAAAGCACCGCAGTGCATTGATGCACTGCTGCACTGCGGCAAGTAAGTTCGCTTTCACGCCCCGCGCCATCTCAATGCCCTCGGAGAGGTTTTGTTCTCACATCACGAAGCCTAGAGCTGTCGGTAGACATATACCGTTAATGCATGGCGCAAGGATCCCCAGAGCACGTTCGCCCACAAATCGATGAACAAAAGCACGCATGCGGACGCCAGCGGGGCGACACCAGCAACTAGCACGAGGAGGTGCCAAGGGAAAGGGGCAAATGCGCGACAGCGGTTTTGGGATGATAAAGGCGTACGGCAACGACGCGGTAGTACCGCAGGATGCGCAACAAGTTCGGCGTGCGCCTGCACGCGAGCGCGAGCACCAGCACGCAGGCAGGCTGGAACGAAATCGAACGAACCCCAATTCACGGAATTATATCCGTATCCGTCCATAACTGTGCGATGTCATGTCGATGTTATTTGAATCTTACTCAACTCGTGTGTTGCTAAATCGGCATAACGGGCGACACGGTGCCAGCGGTCGTCCGACCTCACTCCAAAGCTACCCATAGCCCTGAGACGCTTCGTGGCAAATAGGTTGAACCTAAAATTGCACTAAAAGCAATTGACATCGAAAGGCAGTCCACGGCAGCATTGCGATGTGCCGCGACCTCATGCTAACCCTATAGCTTAGGCTAGAGTTATAACCTGCGAAAGGTTACTGGCGCTTTAAGCTTTGCGAAAAAAAGTTCTACGACGGATTGCGATTAATAATATCCTGAAAACTAGCTATGACGTCGTCCAGCTGAACCGCGCACAATAGTCTATATGTAAGCTAGCT
This sequence comes from Volvox carteri f. nagariensis, assembly GCF_000143455.1. Taxonomy (NCBI): domain Eukaryota; kingdom Viridiplantae; phylum Chlorophyta; class Chlorophyceae; order Chlamydomonadales; family Volvocaceae; genus Volvox; species Volvox carteri. The sequence goes on from NW_003307558.1 coordinate 1,938,018, forward strand.
ACGTGCAAAAATCACTACGAAGGATCACACGTACTTTTTTCACGTCAGGACAAATGAGTTATCAAGTGGATCCAGTCTGATCCGTTTTTGAATGATGCCCATGCATTCAAAACTGTCCGCCCATCGGCCAGCGTCACGGACCAAATCATGCTCTTCACTTTTACGTGCTTAGATAGTGCCAATGAACTTAGGTAATGGAATGCGGCTCGTTATTGCACGGTGAAATCCCAGCATAATCGGCTAATTGGCGCGCTCAACTTCTGATGCGGAAGAGATCATCCACCAATAGGATATCGAGAACTGCCAACGCTTATAGCTTCCATCATAATGATAATGGGTAAACACCAAATAATAATAGCTGCATGGTAACAACATTGATAACATCGATATGACTACCCCAGGTGCGCCCCTTGCGGTCCCGCTAACTGCCAAAAACGTGGCCGCATTAACCGAGAAATGGATTTTGGTTCGCAACTACGTAGTATTTTGATCGTAGCCGTTAACCCCGCGATGCACATCCACAAATGGGTAGACATAGGCCGCCGTACGCATTGGCGTACGGCGAATTACCGGAGACCAGACGACGCGGTCGGGGCTAGGTCCGCCCTATAGATGGGGCAGCAGTCCTTGTTCCTGTTAAACGTGCTCACGTAGCTGCAAGGCAAGCAGGCGAGGTGGTGAACGGGGTTAGTAGCCGAACTTGGGTCGGGGACTTGCCTTAAGAGGTTGTTCTGGAGTCGTGCGCGCTAGTGGTGAGGGGGTTGCGGGTTGCGGATGGGGCAGCGGCAGTAGGGCAAGCAAGGGCCCAGAGGAAGGCTTCAGAGGAACACAGCCTAGCCCTCGAAGGGTTTCGGCAGTTTTGCTTCCTGTGGACGAGCACAGCTCCGCGCTGTCGTATATCGATTGTGCACACCAAAGTGCGAACACCTGGCTTAAAGCGGAATTAGGGCGTACTGGCCCGTCTTAACAAGCCCCGGTGCTGTTGGCCGCCTACATCAACGTATACATAGCTTAGCCGGTCTTTCCGCTGGGACTGGGCAGCAGTCCCTGGCCAGTGTCAGGCCCGGTCAGAGACTTGTAACGTTCACAGACACACACAGACACACACAGACACACACACAGACACACGCACAGACACACGCACAGACACACACGGTAAGGACGTGACTCACCACTGTGAGCTGAATCCCAGGCACACATCCTTCAACGTTCCGGGCTTCTTGACCTCAATGCAAACCATACCGCCGTGGGCTTCTTGCAGCGTCCAGTTGATGTTGGTCGCTGGACAGCACAACAGGAGCAGCGAGGGACCGACGCACACAAGACAAAGGGCAAAATGTGATTCATTGGGGAGCAGGAAGTAAGCAAGAGAGAGCTAGCTAAATCACGACAGGGCCACGGGACCCTTTTGCAGCGGCAGAGGGGTATAGTGGCACCACAGCCGCTCTCTCCGCTGACCAGGAAAGCTCATGTGTGTGTGTGTGTGTTTTCGGGTTGACGCGAAGAGCGCCGATGTCTCCTTCTCCTCCGCCTGGGGGCTTTAGTGTGCATCCCACCCAACAGAGCTCCCTAGGGGGCCAGCAGCAGCAGTTTGAGAGCTCATCTGGAAGTTACCCGCCTGTGGAGCACTTCCTCGTCAGGCATATGTATGTATGTATGTATGTATGTATGTATGTATGTATGTATGTATGCATATAAGGTCCGCCGTATGGGTGAATGAACCACATGACAGAGAATTCGAACGGATCAGACCAGGCTCCGCCCAGCCGGGTGAACCGCAGCCGCCTGAGCAGCCCGAACAGCCTGATAGCGGGTGTGAGCCGACCGGGCAGGATATCAGCCTCCAGTCGGGTGACCTCACCTTTCAGCGTGTTGGTTCCGTAGGCGCCCCAGCTGGTTGAGCGCCTGGACTTGGAGCCGCCAGCAGGATAAAGAGTGAAGCCCGCAATCATGCCGGCTGAGGTTTGGTCTGTAAGGGGACGTGTGGATGCAGCGGCAGTGATGAGGTGACGGATGCAGGTCTGCGTGGCACTGCGGCGAGAACGGCCACAGCAAGCGATGATGGACCCCACTGAACTCCCCCGCAGTGGGGGGGCCCCCAGGTGGGGCAGCTAGGTGCGCGGTAAAAAATCTCCCAGGCAACGAATATGACATTCTTAAGTGATCTCTCGGTGATCGAGATTACTACCGAGGGTATGCGTGCCATGTTATGTATGGTGTGCGGCTGCCTTGTATGTGGCCTTTGGCTTGCCTCTACCAAAACATGAAGTGTGCATGCGCGCGTGCTCTCCTCCGTTAACCTTTTCTATTACCTCCTCCTGTTTAAAAGTCAATCAGGATCTACAAAAGGTATGGTAAGGTAAGCTCGGTGACAGCTGCGTTTAGTGGACGGACGCATGGCGTGCCTTTTGCAGGTGTAGCCGAGGGCATTTTTTTGACTGAGCAGTTCTATAGTACGTCAGCACGTGTGTCCAAATACGACATCTGCGCTCCATCGCAACACCACCGTCGCCAGTTATTCCTCTTAACCTCTTAGCTCTCACTATCCAGATGCTGCCGGTGTGACATCATAGCTGGCACAGCTGCAGAGACGCATGCTTCAAGTGGGAAGGGGAGTCTGGTGCCCCGGAGAAGCGAGACCCTGCCACCCTGCTTATGTGGTTGCCCGCAAGCCGCAATACAAGTGGCGTGCAGTAGTATACGCATTCAACCCCGAGCAGCAGTTGCTGATAGCCCAGTGCGTTATAGCGAGCAGATCGCTTGCTTTGCACAGCATCCCCGTCGCAAAACGGCCGTGTACAAGAATGCGAGAGAGATATCGGGGGACGTTGGGGATGGTCTCCGGTAGTTCGGAAAGAGAAACACGCATGCATGCATGGATGGAGGGATGCTGGATCGTCTGCATGCCGTACAAACTCACTTGCGTACCACTCAATCTTGGTGAGAATCTCCTCGGGCATTCGACAAGTGCTCTGCATCCAGCGATTCAAACCCCCAAGACGGAGGTACATATCCACAGGGGGAGGGATATGTGAGGCGGCGAACGACAGCGCGATTTGGACCGTGATACCTGCTGAGGAAGCTTAGGACGGGAAATAAAGCCAGGCAAAGATTGTCTCGAACGATTACCCGAGCGATTACGAGCAACCCCGTTGCTCCACCCTAGCCCTAGTCCACATGCCCTGCAAGTCCCAAGCAGGCGACAAGACTCAGACATTTATTTATTGGCCCCCGTGTACTACATCCACCGGCCTTCCAGATGTCTCAGGCAAAAAGGACACCGCAGCGTGCCAGTCCTCGAAACCACACGTAGACATACATACATGTATACATTTCGTAGACACGTTCGACTGTATGTATGAACCTGAACAACTACCCAACTTACAGGCAGGATTTGGTCGGGGGGCAAGGTGCTGATCACGAAGCAGTACTCGGTGGTGAACTTGTTTTTGAGTGGAAAGTAGCGGGGAGAGATGGTGAAGGGCAGGATGCCCTGCCTAGTTTTGCACCTGAGGGTGATTGGGTTGTCAGCAGTAGAGTCAGCAGTAGTAACAGCAGCAGTAGCAGCAGTAGTAACAGCAGCCGCGGGGAGGGGCAGCAGCCCGCTGTTCCAGGTGCCATGTGAAACGGAAACACAACTACTACTCCTCTTTCTCTTCACGCGAAGAGTGAACCCTCGGGTCAAGAACAATTTCATTTGCACGAGTGAATTTGCTGTTTGAAATGCTTCGGACGGGAAACCGACACCCTTACGGAGCTGGTCCTATGTGTCGCGCGAGGGCTGAACATGTATGTATGTATGTATGTATGTATGTATGTATGTATGTATGTATGTATGTATGTATGTATGTATGTATGTATGTATGTATGTATGAATGCATGTACGCTCTATCTCCTCAGCTCGGAACCAATATCACAAGTAGAACCCTGGGGCTTAGCACAAGGAAGGCTAATAAAGCTAAGCCACCGGCAGTCCCGATGCCCCGATGCCGTCACCCACGAGCAGTTGGGGAAGGGCTTGAAGTCTAGGTTGCAGCTTTCCACGTCGATAAGGGGTAGGCAGCTACCGGCCTCTGTGGAGATCTGGATGGCGTAACGATCCAATTCCGCCCGGCACACCTCACCACCGGCAACAAATTTGATCCAGAATTGCGTCTGCAGCTCAACCGCGGCCTTGAGTTGGTTTGCACCATTCGCATCAACAAAGGTGCCGCACACTCGGATCTCAAGCGGGGAGCAGAGACTGGCGTTGGGAGCGAAGTACGACTGCATGGGGATGTTGTTGCTCACAATGGAGGCGTTGATGGAGGCGGCGATGTAGTCCTGGATAGACGAACATGTCCTGTTGTCGAACCGGTAACGGTTGATGTCAAAGCTCGGGGGCAAGAGCGAGATGATGATGCAGACCCGGCATACAGGATTAGGGGTGATGTCCGGCGGGCTGGGAGGTGGCGGAAGGGAAGGGGGCTGCTGCGGCGGAGGAGGTGGCGGCGGAGGCGGCGGAGGCGGCGGCACAGGCGGCGGCGGCACAGGCGGCGGCGGCACGGGCGGCGGCGGCACAGGCGGCGGCGGCACAGGCGGCGGCGGCACAGGCGGCGGCGGCGGCGGGGGCGGCGGCGGAGGCGGCGGGGAAGGAGGTGGAGGTGGCGGCGGAGGCGGCGGGGACGGTGGAGGAGGCGGCGGGGGAGGTGATGGCGACGGTGGAGGCGGTGGAGGCGGTGGAGGTGGTGGCGGCGGTGGGCCCGGAGGGGGAGGAGATGGTGATGGAGGTAATGGCGCGGGCGGCGGAGGACTGCCGTCGGTGATGGAGACGGGGCAGCAGTCACACGGCGTGTCGTACATGGCTGCAGCACACATCCCTCGTGCAGCACCTGGCGGGGGCACGCAAAGCTGCTCCAGGGTGGTGCATCCCTTGCCGAGTCTGTTAGCTTTAAGGATGAGGCACACCTCCGCGTTGGCGGCTGTAACGGTGTTCAGCCCCAGCTGCGTGAGTCGCAAAATGGCGGATCCATTTCGGCCGTAAACAGGCCGCCCGAAAGCCGCACCGATTCGCGTGTAGTTGCCATTAATGGTGGCTTTGATATCCGCAGATGGCTGCACAATGCAGCTGTCGGAAACATTGAACTGCGGCCGGGCGGTAGGATGGGAGCGAAGGGATGGCATTGTAAGAGTTCAAACAGATTTCCACGGGGAAAGGAAAGCAACGCGGTGCAGGGGACCAGGGACTTGTGAAAGGGATGAATTCAATAATGCGTAACAGCTTTTTCAATCAATCTTGGCATCGAGGGGGAGCTAGGGACGGCTAGGCTTCAAGCCATGATGCCCGCACTTACCCGCTGGAAAGGTAACGGAAATAAAAACATTCAGATTCAATCTCATAATTATAGCAGGTAACAAACAGATCGGAGCTGAAGTCGCCCTAAGTTATTTTGTCGTCACTTAACTCATAGGCAAGGGGAGCTCCCTTCTAAAGAGTTTGAAATTGCGATGTCGCGGAGCTTAAATCCATCCATCCATCCATCCATCCATCCATCCATCCGTCCATCCATCCATCCACGACGTTAACGAAATTGCAGTAGGCATTTTCACCTCATCCCGAGCCATCAGAGCCGTCCCAATAGCTCACCTCAATCTTGTACAAGTCAGCGAAACAACATGGGTGAGTGCAGCCTTGAGTTTGGACCTTGATCGTGAAGCAGAATCTACCGCCACTGAGATGCTTCACTTCAGGAGCGAACCGGTACGCGCCGACTTGTGTGTTGCAAATTCGGTAGGGAAAGTTGGGAATGAGGCCCGTTTGCTCGCCAAACGGTGCGTCGAAGTCTTCATCCTGCGCATCTGCGGTTGGCGCCCTGGGGCGTGTCACAGGGGAACGAAATCAGATGCAAGGAACGTTATTTTACGGGAGAGTTATAGCGCGCTGACTAATAAAGCAGCTGAAGAAATGAAACGGTGGTCTTCATGCGGTCCGAGCGAGAGGCGCTCGGTAGGTAGGCTGCTGGTCCACTCCTAAGCCCTAGTTCCTGAGCCAGGACGCATCCAAGCTAGCAGCTATTCAGGATATACGTTTTTAAAATTTGGTGACCTGTGTGAGGTAAGCTGCAGACGCGCTCTATTGAGGAACTTACCAGGCGATCGCAATAACTGCTGCCACAGCCAACGCTATTAGTGTCCTCGCCATGGCAAGTAATATTACGACAAAATGTATGCTTTACTCCTAAATATCCATTCCCAACACATCGTTCAACAGAATTGACAAATCGGGACGGATAGGAGCATGGGACGTCGTACCGTTATTTGGGTCGTTATTCGTGCAGTTGTCGTTGGTGGGCGTTGCGAATTCGTTGTTTCACTAGCGCTTCACACATTTCCAAAAAGATGCGCTGGATTTCCACAAAACGTACGTGAACAATTTTTTTCATGTTTAAATTCATCATGCTGAAGCATTGAGTCTTGCTTCCACCACATCAGACTTCGCTAATCCACAAAGACATCTTAAATAAGCCCAGGATGCCTGAAGAAACGCACTTGCGGAACAAAATCTGTGGATTGCAAGCCGCCTCTTGTCTGGCAACTGCCTTGCAGGTTCCAACTATTTGAATTCGGAGTCCATGAACGTTAACCGTAAACACTCGCTGCCACTCGCTATCCGTGGCCGTAGTCAACCGCTAGTTGCTGACTTGGTGACTAGGAAAACAAACGCCCTCTTCCTCGCTAGCGAACCTGCACCCCTAGCAAGCCCTTCTCGCGTTAATTAAGCCCGTACTCCTTCCTGCCATAAATGGAACAACGTCGAGCCATCACAGCGCCAGCATATCGCCCAACGGGGCATCTGGGACATACAGCGGCTTCCGAGCTGACGGAATTAGGTCGGAAAGATGAAGATGTGTCGTGCTGCCTTCGTGTGCGTTCGATGCCTTCGCAGCTCGCCAACTTTGGGCTAGGCCAGACTCAGGCCTCACATTGGCGCACACATGGATCAGAGCTGGGGCTGGCTGGGTGGCAGCTGGGCGGCGTGCGAAGGCGGGCGGGCATTTGCAACAACTAAGCTTCGGTAAACTTCATGGCAAAACGGTCGTTTATGGAGACTTTAGGTACTTTATGAGTTCCCAAGGGCCCATAAAGGCGCAGAAATGCGGGCGAGCGAGGGATACGGAGAGTGACAGAAGGAGCGCAAGGTCAGCACCTCAGCGTGCAAATCGAGCGTGAGCAAGCAGAAAAGGGATCCGGCCGTTCCCGCGCTCCGTACTCGGTCGTTGAGTGTTTGAGAGGATATGTTTTTCGCTGCCAGTATCACGATATGTTGTGCGATTAGCTGTGGACAGGTCTGGCCCTCCCCCAAAGGTCTTACTGCCGCCCTGTCCCATTGATGGCCTGACTACCTGCCCACTCGACTGCCAGCGGCCGCCAATATGTGTTCAAACGTCAAAAACTTTAAATTGAGCATTTTGTATGAAGCCCTTCCAAATTATGTACCTAACGCCAAATGACCCAGTAACTTCGTTTCGCGCCATTTGCGGAAACAGGAAATTCAAAAACAATTTAACAACGGCTCAGTGATGTTTCTACCTTACGCGATGGATCCTGGTCCAATAGTTCCATAGAACAGTTCTACATCAATTTTATTCGCGGCGCTGGTGAATCTGGCGACTTAGTAGCTTCGATCTGCATCGAGAAGATACGGTACTCGCTAGCGCCCGCTGCGCAACCTCGGGCGTGCACATTGAAGCAATTAAAAGCATGACTTTATTTTCATCGAACAAAATATTTGCGCTGATGTTGCTCTTTGCGTAAATTTGCGTGAAGCTCTGGCGCCCGTTCATTTCGCTACAGCCGGTTGCTGCGATGCAGCCGGAAAGCGGCCACGTAACATGCGCGCGCCGCGGTCCCAAGCATGAACCCTATCGACGACTAACGAAGGGTAGAAGGAGTGCGCGACTACAATGAGCAAAAGCGCTCTGTAGTTATAGATATGCATCACACGCTTGGGCTGGCTCCATAGGGCTCTATGTGCACATGAGAGCACATGGAAGTGCGCGCGTCGATTGTGAGTGCGTGTGTGGGATGCCAGCTCTGCTGTTTTTTATTCATCTGTGTTGTGGTAAAGAGTGCCTGCTACCAGCAATTGCTTGTCAGCTGACTATTTTACTGCTCCCTTCATGAGTTAGGATAGTTACATACAATATATAGATACAGCAACGCCGGTACAGTGTACTGCTAACCGCACCCAAGCATGGCATGGCATGGCAAGGGCCCTGATAAGGTTCGAATGCCCGCCAGGAGGGGCCTCCGTGTCATGTTATCGTTATGCATCGGAATGTGACAAGATCTCGGCAAGTCATAACGACGGAACCAGCATGTATCCACGAAGAACCTCCACGAAGAAGCTGGTACATCTCCAGCCGCTGACAGGAGGTAGCTCGAGTAAGGTAGCTATATCTTTTTATTGTATGCAGATGATGTTAGTCTGCTAGCGACGTCACTAGAGCGAATGTCTGAGTTGCTACATCTTGTGGACTTGTTTTGCGAAGCCTTGGGGATGCGACCAAATGTCTCAAAGTGCGAAAGGCTTTTGCTTTGCATGTGATGGCACCCAGCAGTCGGAACTTAGCGAGAGATGTCAACAGTTACGGCTATCAGGCCAGGTAGTACCTGCCAAAGATAGCGCTCGCTATCTGGGCTTGGTATACGGGCCAGAACGGCCTTTTAGTGCGTGCCGTCAGCAGTTATGTGATACAGGTCGGTCCGTTATGTTTTCCTTAAGCGCAAAGCTGGACAAAATGAAGTTGTTTGGCCCCGACGTGCGAATGCGGTGCTTTGCAACCCAAGTCCGAGCAATTCTGTTGTATGGCTGCCAGGCGTGGGGCCCTTTTGCGCTGGCAGAGGTCGTGGACAGGGCGGGAAGGCGGCGGGATAAAGCCAACCTTGCGGAGAGCATGTTCGAAGCCTGTTTGAAGGATAGCGCAGTCCAGCTGCAGATTTTATTCATGAGGCAGGTAGTGGGGACGGCACGGCCATCCCACAGGCTGTTGTATGCGGAGCTGGTTGAACTCCCCTTACAGTATTACATGGTGAAACAGATCCTCCGTTTCTGGAACCGCCTTCAAAAGCAAGTGGGGTCCATTGCTCATGCAGTTTTACGGCAGGAGATAACCGATGCCCTGACCAACCCGGAATGGGAGGGTTGGGGAACCTCAATGTTATGACTGTTTTCCTTCTTGGAGTGCAATATTTGGAGCGGAGTACCGCAAGAAGTCCTGGGGGTAAAGGAGCTTGTTGACTAGTTGTTGAGTAGGCCTCTACCCGAAGGAGCGATGATGACGGCACTAAGAGAGCGTTTGATGAGCGGCTGGGACCATACGCGTCTGACTGTCTTGCCAGAGGAGTACCCATCAGATGGGAAGCAACCGGGAGTGCAAATGGCGAAATATAAGCACTGGATGGGGCTGCCCTTTTCGGGAGCCGCAGCCGTCATGTGGCCAACACATGCTAAGGTTTTCCTTCCTCGTTTAGCACATCGTAAGCTAATGCAGCTTCGTTTATTTTGCTGGGCTCTGGAGGCAAACAGAGCACGAAGGAGCAAGTACCATGTCCCCAGGGGGCAGCGGTTTTGCCGCTGTTGTGGTACTAATAGCCGAATCGAGGATGAAAAACACGTGTTATTGGAATGCCCAGCCTGTAACGATATTCGTGCTGAAGAGAGATTCGATCATCAACAGAGCATGTTGGAGGCCAAGAAATGGGAACCGGTACGTCTGGCGAGGATGTAAATGGAACGTATGTGGGCGCACCGAAAGTCAGTTAACCCCTTTGGATGCTAGTCTGGGCTGATGTGCGGTGTTTCCTGTCCCCCGTGGGTTTTAGGCGTATAGATGTTGCCCTTGGGCCTTCGGCTCGTATGGGTAGTTTTACAGGTATGGGGTCACGCACCCCCAACCATGTATAACACACACACACATATCTTTCTGCTTCTCAAATCAGCGCCCTCCGTCACATGTTTCGCTCGTGCCACCTCTCCAGGGTCTCTATCACGCTCATGGACACTTCCCAAGATACAGGTAGCTGACCCGGCGCCGTACTTATACGGCAGCAAGGCAGCTTCAGTCGTGCGCAGCGGCCGCTACCTCCGTCGTGGCTTGTGTTGTATCCAGGACGACGGGAACAGCGGAGCATCGCAAGGCATGTATGCTTGGCACGCAATAGCACAGGGTGGTTCCGGGTGCCTGTAAACGCCGGGGGATGCCGTAGGCTTTCTCGTGCCGGTTGCTGTATGATGATGGGACCTGCACGCTGGACTCATTTACTTAACGAATGGCGTTTGAGCCCGGGGTTCCTGAGTCGTTCTCATGGTGCTATTTTCAGAAGCAAGGGTTGCCCGTGTTCGTAACTGGGATGAATGGCGTGGATTGTATGTCACGTCAACCTCCAGCAGCTCAGCTGTCGTAAGCAGAGAGCACTGGCAAATCACAGATCATTTGTCAGAAATAACAAAGTACCAGAAGCCTGCAGTTGAAAGCATAGGGATAGTCTCCGGTGATCTTCCGACATCCCACAGCTCATAGTGAGTCTCACACACATAAAGCAATTCTTACGGCGGAGCCAAAACGGATTCTAGCAGGGTGTTTCCACTTGGCCGAACACTAACACTAAGTTTGAATGTTCTTCGTCCTGGACTCCTCTCTTGCCGTTCTAAATGCATATATTGATACTACTAATGATAGTAGAAAATATTCATCAAACAAATTGGAGGTTGGGGCACTCCTGGCGGAGAACCGTAAGGCCTAGTGGAAACACCCCGTACACTAAGTCCACACTTGCGCACACTAAAGTTAATTGGACCTCAGACCTGCCATTAACTTTAGTACCTAGCACTAACTATTTGGCGGGCAACTTTTATGAGCTGGATTGTCCCTTCTGACCATAGACTTTAGACGTAAGCAGCTATCTTTTTTCCTTCCTGCAAACGCCGCGTTGACTTGCGCACGCCCAACACCGACAGCCTCAGAACACCGCCATTTTGCAATGGAGCCCTCCTTAAATAACGTTCAGCAAACATATACTGCTCGTTTGCCTTCCTTCGCTGGCCGGACGTTGCCAAAGCACCATGCGGACTTCATGGCGGACATCATGACGCAGGCTGCGCCGCAGCGGATCTTAAATACGCGAATTCTTACAGACCTTGAGAATCAACAGCAATTAATCCCTGGCGCTAAAACGTTCAAAATACGAAAGCAATTTTGGTTTCGGCGCTCCTTAGTGCCGCTAGTGGAAACACTGTCACACTAAGTCCACACTAGCACATAGTGTACCGAAGATAGTGTTCGGACAAGTGGAAACACCCTGTAGTTCTACACACATGCATCCCTGTCCAGCATAAGTTTGTACATGATCAAGCTTATTAAATAAATAGGTTGGAATGCTACGCTTCGTTCAGAATGCCTTTTATGTATTTCCTCCACAGCACTCTGCTTATTTTGCGCCCGGCATGGAGCGCAGCTGATAGTTCCCAGAATATTTACCAAAGGGTTTTTAAGACTGCTCATTATATATGTCAGAGATATGCAAAAACGGTTTGTAATACGGTTTGAGGCTTCATTGCCACCATCGTCTCCGTGGCCGAAATGGAGCCGCTCACCGCCAGCCAGAGAACAGTTGTCGGCCGATCTGAGCACAGCCGCCAGCCTTCCAAAAGCGCCCCCCATTGTTCGCCAGGCCGTGGGGTATGGGAGCTGCCACGTGGATAATGGTGCTGCATCGCACTCTGATGTTTCCACTCTCAAATGGGTAAGCACGCATGACAGCCGACATCTGCATCTTCGGTAGAAACTGGTCCTCATGGCAGGCCACATGGGACGGATTATGGGCAGCCACGAGCAGCCACAATGGCCAACCTACAGGCTTGAATTAGCTGCGGCCACAGGCACAGCTGACATCTGGGTCCCCGTGTACCACCTCACCACGTGCCTCCTGAACCACTTACCATCCATTTCATCCCGCACCTCCGCCGCCAGTATTGCCTGCGACGGGACAAGCCCTGTCCCCCATTTCCTCCCCTTGCCCCCCTAGAAAGCACCACAAGCTCGAAGCCATTCCAGTCGGGACTCATGTTGTCTCAGCAACCCCCACGAGTGGCCCGGTCTAGCAGCCTGGCGGGCCAGGGGCCACGATCTGCGGTTGCGCTGGGGGCCCCCTCCTGACGCCGGGGGACCCCTGGAGCTCTCGCCTGAGGAAGCCCCATCCCTGGAGTCAGCACTGGCTCTGGCTGCCGCCTCAGCCGCATCCGTTGCCGCGGCGCTGGGGTGCCAACAGGCACTGTCCCCCCACTTGCCCTCCTCGGCCCCAGCTTTACCCGGCCTGGAGCTCTGTCAGCTGCCCCGCAGCTTGGTGGAAGCCGGTGTGATGGTCTTGCGCACTGCGGATCCGGCGGCTAAGGCTGCAATGACGCATGCGGCGTGGGGAGCATATCTGGATGGCAGGTTGCCGCTGCACCCGCCAGAGGCTACCCCTGCTGCTGCTAGTGCTGCTGCTGCTGATGGTGATGGTGATGATGCCATGGCGGCGGCAGCAGCAAGATTATCGCCCGTTGGACAGGGAGGTTCCTCTCAGCGTGATCTTCCGCTGCCGCTGCTTCTGCTACTGCCTGACCACCCGGCCCGACCGGACCGCCCCCGACTAGTCCGGCCCAAGGAGGTGCGTGCCGCTGCTGCGCGGCGACCCTGGGGAGGGATGGAGAGCGGATGGGAGCATACCATTGGGTGCAAGAAACTGCATGAAGGGGCAACTGCCTGCATGGGGAGGCTTGGTGGGAGGAGGAGGGAGGGATTGGGGTGGGCGAGGGAGCGGCGGCTTTGAGGACGTGAACGGAGGAAAGAGCTTTTAAGTAGCACCCCAGGTAGTCTGGCCAAACGAGGCGTGTCGTAGGTAAAATAAATTAACTTTAATATTAGCAGCACCCAGCAGCCCCTCGCGCCCTTCATCCTTGCGCCGGATCCTCGTGCGTTGTTTTGGCCTTGCCGGATCCCCTCGAGAAGTTGCGGTGTAACGTTGCGTTTTCTACCACCACTGCCATGACCACCACCACCGCCACCACCACCGCCACCACCACCGCTATCTTGGCCATCGCTGTTTCGCAGATCCCCGGTCACGAGTCCTCCCCCCTGGGCCTCAACGGCTACATGCTGCACAACCTGGTGGGTAGGGGATGGGGGGGGGAAGGGGTGTTTTAGGCGGGGTAGCGCGTTGAGGTGGGTGGCGGGTAGGGGGGGGGTTAGGGCGGTTAGTGCCGCCTGGACGCCACGTCGCAGAGCTACCCAGCTTGCATAGTGCTGGTGTGTGCCGTGCTGGTGTGTGCCGTGCTGGTGTGTGCCGTGCTGGTGTGTGCCGTGCTGGTGTGTGCCGTGCTGGTGTGTGCCGTGCTGGTGTGTGCCGTGAGGTCGCGAAACGGGTTTGCCAGAGAGGTGGAGCTGGCCGGTTGACCGACCGCCGCACTGCGGAGAGAGGGAGGGAGGGAGGGAGGGAGGGAGGGAGGGAGGGAGGGGCGGCTGGTTAGCGGGCCGTCTGGGGGCATTGGATGCCTTCCTCAAGCACGCACGCACGTTCGAACGTGCTCGTTCGTTCGAACGTGCTCACGCTCTCACGCGCTGGCTGGCTGGCTGAGCTGTTTTGCCCCCGGTGGCCTCCTCCCCGTCCCTCCTCCGCCACAACAAGGCCAACAGACCCCGTTGTCGCACCCCGCGGTCGCCTCCGCTTCCCTCCCTCCCTCCGCTGTCCTACCTGCCCCCGGGTGCGCCTTCCCCTCGGCGGCACAGGCGCACATAGAGCTCAACGCAATAGACCTAGCCTGGGGTGAGAGGCGGCGGCGTACTTATCGGTGGGGTTGTGGTTGTGGGGGGAATGCGGCCGGGTCAGAGCCGCTGGGGGCGGAGTTCTGTGCTTTCCGGGACGTGGGGCAGGCTGGGGTGCGGTGCGGGGCAGGCGGGGCATTCAAAGCAGGGGCGTGTGTGTTTCGTTTACGTGCTTATCCGCCATTTGCGAGGGCCCCACTATTGAGTCCCGGTAATAATACCCTAATGAACAGCCCACGTCGCGCAAACCCCCAGCCCCAGCCGAGCAGTTGGACTCATCGCGTTCTCTCTTCGCATACGATAGCCCCACCTCACGCGCGCCTCCCGTCTCGCCCATTTTCCTGTATTGATTCCCCACCTACCTACCTACCTACCTACCTACCTACCTACCTACCTACCTACCTACCTGCCTACCTACCTATCTACCTACCTACCTACCTACCTACCTACCTACCTACCTATCTACCTACCTATCTACCTACCTACCTACCTACCTATCTATCTTTATTACATATATACCTATCTATCCATCCATCCATCATTTACCTACCTACCTACCTACCTGCCCATCTTTCCGCTGCCATCTGGTTTTCCCAGATACTGTTGCTCGCTTCTCGCCCCTAGGACTTCCGGACCAGTTCTACGAGGACTTTGCGAGGTGCGCAGACAGGGGTGGGGGGCATGGAGATTGATGTTGAGATTGGTGGAGCCGGGGAGTGGGGAGCGATGCGGGGGATGGGGTGGGGGGGCTCGGGAGCGGGACGGGCGAGACATATGGAGTGCTTGTATAGGACACACTGTTGTTTGTTTTTAAACAAAAACGTTGGTTGCTTGTTCGATTGCTCGATTGCTTGTGGACATGGCTGAGTCTCGAGAATGCCGTGAATGTCTGTCTGTCTGTCTGTGTGTGTGTGTGTGTGTGTGTGTGTTGCGGCGGCAACGGTGTGGTGGTGACGGTGGTGGTGGTGATGTAGTTATATTCAACCCCTGCGAAGTAGAACTGCAGACGTCCCAGCGGGGACGGGGGAGGGTGTCGCAGGGCGGAGGTCAGCAGGTCTGCTCAACCGGTCCTGCTCTCCCTCCGGCGCTGCCTCCCATCCTCCGCAGCCGCAGCAGCCGCAGCATCAGACACCGGGGCGTCTGAGAGGACACGGCCACTCGCCCGGCCTGTGTGACGTGATGGTGTTGACCTCGTGTGGTGATTTCCCCTCCTCCCCTCCCCTCCTCCCCTCCTCCCCCATCACCCGGCCTGCCCACCCTTTCGGTTGGCGAGTGCAGGGTGGCGGATGACGAGAGTCGCCATCTGGGCTGGTGCCTTCAGCGCCTGGGGGAGCTGGGGCACCGCTATGGGGACATGGACGCACACGACCTGCTGTGGCAGGGCTGCAGGGCGTCCGCTGTGGATGTGGGGGCCAGGTGAGACGCGTTGTGTTATATTGTGTTGTGTTGTGGGCGTTTTGGTGGGGACATGGCAGCCAGCCTAGGTTTAGTTTGGAACCGTTTCCCCGTAAAACCACTCCGGATCCGAAACCACTTCCCCCTGGAGATCCTATATTCGCTTTGCATGCGCTTTCACATTTGTTTTGGGGCTTATTTCCATTCTGCGTCATTGGGGCGTTTCTATTGGCCCAGCAGCGTCGCCACGACGACCACTGCCTCTCCGGCCCGCCGTTGCTGGTGCGGTGGGCTCGTACTGTGGCGTACTTGTTTCTTTTTCCTTCTTGGAGTTTTTTCCCTTGTCCTGTCCTGACGGACCTGCGGCGCTTCCCTACCTCCTGAAACGTCCTGGCGGCCCTGTCGAGGCCCTGTCAGCAACGTACTTCGCAGCCCCCCCCCCAGCCACCCACCATCCATTATCATGTGAAACAGCTTGACGGTTGACTCTTAGCTTTCCTTATTCCCACCCAAACCCAGGATTACGACGGCAACCACAGCAACAAGCACACCCATATACCTACCCCTGCCCCTGCCCAACCCTCGATGCTAAGCGTCTAAGAACTTCACATACTTGCATGCATACATGCATGCATACAGACATACATGACTGACCAGGAACTAAGTTGAGGCGCCGTTGATCCGCTAGATTTGGTTGGATGCTGGTGGTGAGTTGCTGAACCCAACGAATACATTCTGAAGTCGGATGGGGTTAATGGATTAGGGTGCCCCTCTCGCAGGGGAGAGCAGGGAACTGCCTCGGGAAAGGGGGCCGCAGGTGAAGCTTTACCACCCTGTAACAACATACATACGTTTACAATTTCCACCGACTGCTCACTTACATGCACTGCTCGGTTACATACGAATTACCCACGCACTCACTCACTCACCCGCTCAACACCCACCCCTTCCCCCGGCAGGCTTGCCGTGGTGCCCATGTCCCAGGAGGCGCGAGGTCTGGATGCGGGGTCGCGCCTGGTGTCACGGCTGGTGGGGTTTGGTGACCCCCGCTCGGCGGCAGTGGTGAGCCTTATCGCGGAGGAGGAGCGGGCGCATGTGGCGGTGGGGGTGACGTGGTTCACGAGGCTGTGCAGCGCGCTGGAGATCGGGCCGTGCAGCCTGTACAGGTGCGGGAGATGATGGCGAGGGCGGACTGAGGTTCAGGTACCATGTATTTGCGCCTCCCGCATTGCCTCTGGTTGCTCGTGCGCGCAAGAGCGTATCCATACGGATTCCCCTTGCCGGCACTACCCCGCACCGCCCCACGGACTTCCACAACTCCAATGCCCCACCTCATTCCCCCACACCACCCAGGCAGTGGCTGCTGCACCTCAACCCCGACCTGCTCAAGGGCCCATTCAACCACTCAGAGCGCTCTAGAGTGGGACTGCCACGCGAGTGGTACGACCCGACCGCTTGGAATGACCAGGATGGGCAGGAGCTGCAGGAGCTGCAGGAACAACATCGCCAGCCGATGCAGCGCCATCAGCAACGCCATCAGCAACGCCATCAGCAACGCCATCAGCAACAGCATCAGCAACAGCATCAGCTTCAGGAGGAGGGCGGCGTTGCGCGATCTGCCGGCAATGCAAGTCCCCCTGCCAACAGCAACCCCAGCTCATCACCACCCGTCGATGCACCCCGGACATCATCGGGCGATGTACCGCTAGAGCCTCCGGCCGTAGAGGAGGAGGGTTGCATTCCAGGCGGCCGGAGGGTTGCATTCCAGACGGTGCGGCGACCGGCTCGAGGGTCACCCCATCCTCGGCTGACCGGGCCTCAGCCCCGCCTCACGCCAGCGCAGCTGGCGCTGCTGGCAGAGCGACTGGCGGTGTTCGGCGACATGGAGGCTGCTGCCGTTGCCGCCGGCCCGGGCACACGCACTGCCGCGGACGGCTGCGGCTCGGAAGCCCCACCCTCATTCGAACAACGCATCTCCCCTTCATCCAGTCTGAAACCCGCAC
This sequence comes from Volvox carteri f. nagariensis, assembly GCF_000143455.1. Taxonomy (NCBI): domain Eukaryota; kingdom Viridiplantae; phylum Chlorophyta; class Chlorophyceae; order Chlamydomonadales; family Volvocaceae; genus Volvox; species Volvox carteri. The sequence goes on from NW_003307558.1 coordinate 1,955,260, forward strand.
CCGCGCCCGCACCTCCCCTTAACCCACGGAGACACACGCACGTCCCTACTTCCACTGCTGACCATACCCCCGCTGCAACCTGCCGATAGCCCCGCCGGTGCTGAGTGCTGGCCGTACTTCCCAGTGCTGGATGACCTCTCTTATCGGTGCTTCAGCGGCGGCGCGTTAACTCCTCAGCAAGGCTTCTCCTTGCGCCCGCGCAAATACAAGCGTTCCCCGCGAGGGTGGGCCCATCCCATTCCGAGACACGCACACACGCGCGCGCACGCACACACGCGCACACACACACACACACACACACACACACACACACACACCCCGCCAAATGAGGCCGTGGTGTGGCGTGGAAGGCTGGACGATTGGACGGGGAACGAGAGGAGGAATAACAGACTAATGCTAGAGTGGTGTAAATTTGGACATATTGGCAGCGTTTAATGCCACAGCGCTGTTTCACTCCTCCTCCAAGGCTTTTTTGCTCGGAAGAGTGGACGCTGCTGTGTCGTAAAGGCCTCTGCCGGATCATGCCAGCCCTCTAGTTTTTTTACCCATATTGCAAAGACGGCCGTGGCTCGTCCTAGTAATGTACGTCCATCACGCCGGTTAGATTCATCCACCCCGTCCCCGCAGTTGGCGCAGCTGGCAACTGTTCAACTGCCGCCTGCCAAGTTATCGGCTGAAATGGCCCGGGCCAAAGTCTCGCGCATTACTGGAATGCACAAAACCAAACTGACTAACAGTGGGATTCTGCGGCGCACGCAGATGACTTCTTGTGATGGGTGAATGTATGGCGCGTCAGCCAATCGGTCAGGCGGCAAGTCAAATGGGGTTGAGGTTGTCCCGTCCGCTGCCCCCATATGCCCCATATGCATGTGATTTAGCATATCGGGCAGGCACGCGGATGGAGAGGGAGAGGGGGAAGGGCAAGGGACCTACCGGGTAGTACAGGGGAAGCTCCTTACGATGGCGGCGGCGGAGCTGAAGGGCCTTTAATCTTGGACCGAGGGGATGCCGCACGCCGATGTGGGCAAGGACTGCTCGTCCGATGCTTCCAACCCGTCGGATGCCTCCCTTCTTCATGTGTTGTTTTTGCGCTTTCGCTGCGTGTCTTTTGTGCTATTTAAGCTAGCAGTTAGTACGGTACATAGGGTCATAGGTACATAGGGTCCCGGAGCCGGGGCCCCAGGTGACCTACTGACCTCGCGTGTGATCGACCTCCCACTACGGTCCCCACCCATCCACTATTGTGCGCGCCCCGAAGTCTTGCAACCTGCGAGGAAACCAGGCCATAGGCAGCCCGTCTATTTCAAGGGCTCATGGTCTCAAATGGCGCGGTGCGGAGTGCAGACGGAAGAAGAAGGAAGCTGGGGTGTGCTGTGAAAAAGAGTGGAGGAATGGGGGATGGGAAACTGCTGAAAAGGGAGGGGAGAAGCTGGAGGAGGCGGGCGCAGACAGCGGCGGCAATATCTGACCGGACCGAAGCAAGGCCGGGGCAACATGTGAACTGCAGGGTTGGTTCTGCAGGGTTCGGTGCGCACCCATTTGATGGGTGATTGGGGCCAAGATGCAAATGAACCACGATATAGCCTTCGTGGGACTCGAACCCACGATTTCCTCGCCGAGGTAGGCTGGGTAGATCCCGTGTTATCACCACACGTCCCTTATTGGTACACGCGGCTACATGACCCTTCACACTGTCATGACGCATTGAACTTAGGCATGCCTAAGAAACAGAACAACACTGTAATCTTGTACTTCTTAAGCGTGAACTATTTCTACTTGATCCTCGCGGTGCCCTGACAGCAACACGCCTCACCTAGCCAAGGCCGAGCGAGGCAAAGCTTGGGAGAGAAGAACAGGACAGCGGCCATACGCAGGTCGGTTAGCTAAGCATGGGAAAAGAATCACCCTTCCCCCACACACAACAGAAACACGCAAACGAGCAATTGTGCGGCTGACGGCCAACACACTGGGTTCTCCTACGGCTTCCCAAGCTGGTCATTTTCCTGGATGTCTTTGCTACCTGCTCTATTGCTGCTGCTACTCCTACTCTTCCTGCTACTGCTGTCGCCGCCGCTACTGTCAGCCGCCGCTACTGTTTTTTCGTGGAGGCCGATCCTGAATCTGTTACGAGTTCCGTAATAAATATGCCATCAGTCCAATACGTTTATTACTGCCAGAATTTTTTTCTGGGGGGCAAGCCCCCCCAGACCCCCCCTGCCCACACAGGGTACCTGATACACCAGCACATATTTAACAAATATTTCATTAGAGTCTCAGCTGTTTCCGTCCGTTGCCACATGCGTTCAGGATTATGTCATACGTTTTCACCACGACACCACAGCCAGTACAATGCCCCAGGGCATAGCAAACTCGTCAGTTGTGCATGTAACGGCCACGCTTCTCAGCCCTCTGCAGCCACTTCTCCACCGCCTTGTCATACGGGAAGGACGAGCGGGATAACTTATTTATACTAAAATAGAACGTCTCTGGGGACCTTCGGCCCGCCCCGGCTCCGTAACGACCGTACCAGACCTTTACCATGGTCTATGACGGAGCGCAGAACGCAAATATGCCATTTTATTACGGAACCGCAATATATTACGGAAAAAAAATACACTGGTCCCAACCCAAATCACCCACTCACCTTCTCCCGAGATTGCCGTCCAGCATATCCAGGCCGGCGCCAATCTGCGGGCAACCCGCCTCACCTGCCATGGCCGAGCCACCACCGAGCTAAAAATGCTACCGGCATACGTAGCTCCTGAAGAATTGGTAAACGATGATAGGCAAGAGTTCCCGTACTTCTATATCGCCTCATCCAAATGTTGTAGTCCGCGCTGATCACCAATGTCCATGACAGACCTCATATTAGGCACGGACTCGATATCCGCCTAGCGTACACCTATAGGTTGAGGAGCCCTTCCCGTAGGTCCCTGTAGGCGCGACACTCTAGCAACATGTGAAACTCATCTTCTACTGCATTGTTGTTGCCACAGACCCTACATCACACCAGCGCTCTTGGCGCCACCGACCGCCGGGTCGGCTAATTGACCTTCCCCTCAACATCCAACATCCAGGTCCGGATGCAGCGCCGGGAAGTGCCCTAAGCACCCCATGGCACGCCAGTTGGTGGCGGTGTAATCAGAACGCACTGCAAGACGTATCTCCTCAAAGCAAAACAATGTAAAACACAGTTCCCTTCGCAAGGATAACCCTGTTTCAAAAATGGTAAATAAGTGAGGCACAGTGAAGGTGGAGAGGCCATTGACGAAGCTCCCTGAACAACACACGATAATCCGGTATCCTCCCTAACCCAGAGAGATGCGTCAGAGAAATATGCGTTGCAGCCCGACCATGCGATTCCTACAGACCTTTCGAAGCCGCGAGGCTGCCCATGCGCGTCGGGTGGTCATTCAACGACCTGGAGAATGACCCACACCTGGACTCCGTACGACAGAATGGATCTGATTTGCACTTCAAAGCATTTGAGCGCTAGAAACAGTTCCGTCTTACGTGTTCGTGTTACGTAACCGGTGAACAATTATATCACACATCGACTTTTTCCGTCTAAAAGTTGTTTAGTTGTTACTTCCGAGACAAATGGCATTTTGTCATTTTTCGTTACACATAATGAAGAGAAAAAAGGACTGAGAGGCCCGAAGAAGACGGGCCTTACGAACAACAAAAACAATGATGGCCCTGAGGACACGGGCCGTTTTGAAACAGTTAGTTTAACAGTTACGCACTGGGCCTTACGCCCAACCAACCCAGCTTACTTAACGCAAACTCGCATTAAAAATAAATGCCCCTAGGCGCAGATCTACAATACCGACGCGCACGTGGTTGACAACTCCATGCCACGGGCATGTCAGGTGATATAACAAACAGTTTATGTAATGCAGCTCTGTACTGCCGACATATGCCCAGTGCGACAGCGGCCCACGGGCCGAAGTAGTCAACGCCGCGCGCGGTCGATGAGTCTACTTGAACTGAGTCAGGGACTCCAATAATTTCAAACGTGTATTCTGTGAAATACACCGATGCTTAAATGACGGTTACGCATGCAAGGTGCTAGCCGCATAACCTTGCGTGAACAGTCGTAACCTCTACTTAATTTCACCATAATATTTAATGTACCATATATTCAGAAGTTACCAATCGAGGTATTGCGGATGTTTGCTTTGGCGCCCGCGATAAAGGCTTGTTGCAGGAACGTACTGCCAGTATGACATTGGGCAAAGTAAAGGCGCAACCTTGGTTTTAATTAAGAAATAGAAAAGTTGGCAGCAAACTACAGGAATTCATGTTTGTGTGGCACCTCGCTTTCTGGGCATGTGCCCCTTCCCGAAAAAGTCGCTTCCGTACTGTCACGCCCCCATGATTCACATTGGTTGCGTGCATCAGGTCTGCCAAACTATTTAGGCATTTGTCAATGGCTGTAGTGGATTAAACTATCTTGGCTGAGGAAACTGTTTTGGTCCACTCTGCGCACACTTTCGAGATGCAGCCCACGTCGCTGACTGGTCGTCAGCAGCAGCTTGGACTTCTTATGGGCCGTGCTCAACCTGACGTTCTTGATGCGGCACGTGTTGCGGCGCTTCTGAATGGGCAGTCGAACTCCTTCAGCTTACAGTCTGGCCTAGGAGGAGTGGGACTCGGTTCTGGTGTTCTTGCCGGTTTGGGGCCCAGCTCAGGTGGTCTCAACCTAAGCCTTGGCTCTCTTTCACAGCCCTCCCAGCAGGCGCCTCAGACCTCTCAGCTGGCTCTTCCGGATCATTTGGCTCTGCTTAGCCAGTTTCCGCATGCACTGCTCCCACCGCAGCAGTACAATCCGACTGACCGAGACCTGCAACTTGCCGGCCTTCGCAACGTTGGCAAGACGCGTTCCTCAGATAGCCGCAGCTCAAGTGCTTATGCAAGTCGCCACCAGGCTGCCGAGCAACGTCGTCGCACCCGCATTAATGAACGGCAAGTTGACGCCTTGAAACCTTGGCGAGCGTGCGATAAGAAGTGCGATAAGGAAAACAATTATCTGTCTTTTGTTGGCTAATGGAAAAATTGATGTCGGCTCATGGATCAGGGTGGAAACACTTGTACCTGCACTCGATAACGACTTTTCACAATTCACCTTTGCTCCCTGCAATTCCCAACCCCTGGGCTCACAGACTCGAGCTTCTTCGTAAGCTTGTTCCGCATGCGGAAAGGGCCAATACTGCCTGCTTTCTTGAGGAGGTCATCAAATACATTGAGGCGTTGAAGCGGCGAACCATGGAGCTGGAGACCATGCTGGAGGCTGCAACTGGCAAGCCCGTTGCCAAGTCGCTCGGAACGCAAGGAGTGCCCAGCAGCGGCGCCTGTGGCAGCAGTGCCTTAGAACCCGTGGGTGCTGACAGCCAGGCGCCTAGTCCACGCCAGATCACACCGGCAACTCAGCAGCTATCGTGTCCACACCCACCTTCAGCTAATGGAACCGCTGCCGTGAGCGCAAGCACACTGGCGCCACCTTTACCACCATCCCAGCAGCAACAGCCGCAGCAGCAGTCAGCAGTGTCCGAGGCGCTTGGCACATCCTCTCAGGCCGGTGCTGCACCTGTCACCACACAGCACCAGCAGTCGCCACAGCTGCAGCTGGCGTCGGCGGTGTCCTCGCAGCTGGCGCACTTGCTTCCCGGCGGGGGCGGGCCGCAAGGGCAGCAAAACGGGCTGGGAGCGCTGTTCCCCCACTCGGGTGGTGCACTGTCCCTCGCTGGCGGGTCGCTGTCTCTTGGCGGCAACGGTAACGGGGGGGCTGCCAACACGCTGTCGCTCGCACAACTCACCGCGGGCCTGCAGGCGCACCAACACCTGAGTGGCGCCGCAGCGGCAGCAAGCCTCCTGCCTCACTCGCACAGCCAGTTGACGTCCTCCGCCTCCTTGACACAACAGCACCTCAACGACTTGCAGACGATGCAAGTAATGCACTCGTTGCACCAGCACCAACAGCAGCAGCAGCAACAGCAAGCACGAGCGGCCGCTGTGGCTGCCGCCCCAGGAGGGCATCTTTCCCTTCACGCGGCGCACACCTCCTCTCACCACTCGGCTGGCCATCCTCCTCCTTTCCTCCCTACCAACAATAAGGCATTCCTGCATTTCAATGAGGACCTGTTTGGCGGGCTGAAGCCGGAGCAGCTGGTGCCGAGTCGAAGTTTGCTGGGGGCTGCCGCGTCGACAACGCCGTCGACCTCGATGCAGCTCACGTCCGCGCACCTACCAACTGACTCGAATACACTGGCGCAGGCGGAAACAAGGCGGAAGACGCTGTCGGGGTCGCCTGTGTCCAGCGAAGAGAGCGGTGTACCCCTGAAGAAGCGCAAGATACTGATGCTTTAGGGCTCCTGTACGGCTGCTCCAGGGCTACCGTAAACAGTTTTTTTAATGCGTTCGATGCCCGTGGAGATGGGAGGACTTCATGGACGTACACATCGTGGTGGTCGCGTCGTGATGGTGGTGAACTGCGGGCTTGGGGACCGGTATTGAGGGGATATCTGCGTCCTGAGGGGCGCGGGGGCCGGAGTTGGCGCCCCGGTGTTCTTTTGTTGTATGATGGGGCATCTATCATATCATAATCTCTTCCGGAGCCTGGAGGAAAGGGGGACGTGTCTCCATTGCTGCAAGGGGGGTGGAATTGCACGGCCGCAGTTGGGAATTGGAAAGTCTGGGTGGCGTATGATGGCTGTAATTGCAAACCGGGTGGGTGACCAATGGCTTCTGCGGGTTTACGATTAGGTCATCATGGTGGATTCAGGAGGTGATGTAAATCGCCTTTCCATGTCACTCCATTTACATGTTCAGTGCTGGCGAACCTTCACACTGCCGTTGTTCCATGTGGCCGAGAACCCTGAGCTGACTGACTGACCTGCATTCTAAAGCCCGAGCCCTCAGCTCGCGGGTTATGGTAGTAGTGCCAGTGTGCGTGTGTGTGTTTGTGTGCGTTCTTAAGAGTGTCGGTGGCCTCCGCGGTCCCGGGGCCCCTGATATGGGTTGCTTCCCATTCATGCTAACGAACGAGGGGGAGTCCTCTACCTTTTTGGACAAGGCCTGTGAGATGGGATATGGATGGTATTCTAATCCTTTATGTTGCTGCTCTGCGCTGTTCTGGGTTGTGGTGGGGCCTATCGAGGCAAGGTGGGCCTTATTAAATGATTCTGGCGGCGCCGGGTGCACTTTGCGGATACCCAGGGCTGTTATAACCCTGCCGACTGGCGGCGCACGCTCCGGGACGCTCCGTTTGGCGCGGGGGACAATCGGAAGATGGGACGGCCCCGAGATTGCTTAGCAGTTGTATGTGCGTGCATGTTTTTGCAAGCAGCGTGCCGCAGTGCGGAAGCGCACACACATGCACACACACATATATGCACTCGTATTAGGGAGCGCGGTGCAACGTGGAGCGGCAAATGGGGTTGGGTGCGCCCTGAAGGGGTGCTCGCTGTATACCCGGCTAGAGATTTACGCTTTTGCCAGCGATGCATTGCGTGTGGCAGTTGCCAAAGGTGACATATGCGCCCGGGAGTAGTACTACAAGAGAAAAATACTACCTATTACCACGTACTCAATTCATCCCTGGATGTCATCTTTACGCGGGATGTAATCGGATCAGCAGCTTGATGGGTGTGGCCTTGGCTCAGAGCGGCGGCAATGCGGCCATATCCGGATAGGAGATACAGTAGTAGGAGGCGAGGTGAGGACAAGGAGTTTTGCTGGGCTGCCGATTGGTGAAATTTTGATGAACACACCGATATGTGTCCTTTGCACGCACGGGACAGACGTGGACAGACATCCTGACAGACATCCTGACTTGTTTCTTTCGTTCGGGTGCATGGGGAAAGATCATTAGCTAGGTTAGAGGCAGGCGCGCACACACGCATAATACAAGAGGTTTGATTTTTTCCCGGAGGTCCTTGTAGAGAAGGGTATGGAATTGATACATTGGGTGTTCTCGGTCCATGGTAAAATTGCTATTGTTCTTGCTGCTGCTGCTGCTGCTGCTGTAAGAGGAGAGGGCTGCGATGATGTAATGTTGGATTCATCATTTTGACGGACTGGCCCCTGTTTGGTCACGTGGTGCGACACTTCCGGGAGGCTGGCGTGGGCTCGTCCTTCGGGCCGGACCTCCTGTTTCCGACACGCCGCGCCTTTCCTGTGTAATCGTTTTAACGGCTCAGTAGCTTCTTGCGGAGGCCTGGCGCGCAGTTATTGTGGGATCCATCATCTTACTTACTTTCTGCCACGGCAGTCTGGGCTGGTTCGTTATGTCACAGTTTTGAAACTCTCGGCACGTTCGGTTGCGATCGGCGACTACAGGATTACGGGTGTTGAATGTGATGGATGGGATGATGCTTGTCATTACAGCTTTGCTAATGCAAGCTTGCACAACTTTTACAGCCCTGGTTCAAGCAACGATGAGAGCATGGTCGGTAGAGTCTCGCTGTGAAGATTGGAAGGAAAACCTTTTAAAGAGCTTTTTGGCTTTAGTAAAAGTTATTTCCGTGCCGCCATCCATAATTCCAAACACAATGGATACCACTTCGTACTAAGTGATTAGCCTGCGGCAGGATGGCAACGCTGTCTTCTCATCTTGCCCTGATACGTATTGAAACCATCAGGACCGATGCTGTAATATACGACGGGGCGAACTACGTCTTTGCCATCCGCCGTACGGATAATTTAAAGGCCGAAATGCGATCGTCTCAGTGAGTTTCAAGTTGTACTGTCATGGGGAAGGTGGCTGTGGGTTTTTGTGTTCAACATTTCGACATCTGGTTGTCGTACCTGGATGAATATTTTTCTGTTGCATGTTTTGGTCGATGGGGTGTTTGGCAGACGGGCGGTGCTTTGTTTTCAAGATACAGGAGGATGTGCTGTGGACAAGCATGTGATGCGCGCAAACTGTCTTGGTCGCGTTAGTCATGACTTAGTTCGGCTGCGGACGTTTAACAGCTATGTACCCTTATGAGGATTTGCTACCAATTTACCTTGGGAACTGTTACTGACAATAAAAGGATATGGTTACGGTTACCCTTTAATGGGAGACACGCGGCAGTTTACAATAAGAATGCGACATCCCAGCAGCGGCGCGGTAATGTCGTGTCCAATAAAAATGTCTTGAGGAGCCATAAAAGCTTGGCGCAACCGGCAAGGGATGAGAACGAACGCGTCCAAGTGGGGTGCAAGCTGTACAGAGACGAAAAAGGTTTTTTGCATGGAGAGATGAGAGCGTGGGCTGCCGAACAAGCGACTTGTATTTCTTGACATGTTCAGACAATCATGCTGTGAGTGGAAGAATCCAGAGAATCCCAAAGACAGAAAGGATTCTTTCTACTCACAACGCCTGCTGTCCTCAAATCTCAACTGTAACAACAAATAGGGCTGGACGCCCTCCGAAAGAACCCCCTGGTCTCTATGCAGTGATGTTGACAATGTTTGCCCCCTTATCCATTCGCTTGACGATGCCAGCGATGACCTTGCCAGGCCCGATCTCGTAGCTCTTGGTCAGTCCCTTCTCCTGCAGCGTCTTGATCGTGTTCTCCCAGAGGACGGGCGAAGTCACCTGCGGGGTTGAATCCGCAAAAAAAACACGGGGCGTTAACAAACGTCCCACGCACGTGTTTCATTAATTAATGAGCATCACACACGATCAAAATAAACATATCTTCACTCTCCAACCTCAAAAGATGACCCCAACATGCTATCTCCCAACACACATGACCCCAAAGATGCTATCCGCTTCAGCAAACGGGTCATGTGCACACAGGGTTTCCGGGTTTCCCCTTAGTGAACCTTCATCCCAAGCGGCGGATCAGGCCGGAGATAAGAGGAGTCTTGTTTCGTGCTTCAGGCTCAGTGAACGCGAACTCGCGTGACAGACCCTTCACTCGTAAGAGCGTGCGCGCGTGCGACGCCTCCCACACCCCGGGGGAGGAGAGCGGAGCTAGCGGAGACCTGCGGCTCTCGGCTGCTTAGCAGGGCCCAGAGGTCCCCCTCTAGCGCCCCTCTCCCGCGCGCGAGAGCGGGAGAGCGCTCAGGCGGTCTTTCCGTCGGGGCTGCGCAGCCCCCGATCGATATGTAACAGATATACATCTCACACACACATACATCACACACACGCACACATATCACATCACGTATCACATCACAGTATTACCCCCAACAAACCCTTACGGCTCCTTGGGCACACTCTGGCTCCCCTCAACCACGCACACGAAGGACCCCACCCCACCCCACCCCACCCCACCCCACCCCACCCCCCACACCACACCCCACCCCACCCCACCACACCCCACACCCCACCCCACCCCACCCCACCCCACCCCACACCCCACCCCCCACCCCACACCCCACCCCACCCCACCCCACCCCACCCCACACCCCACCACACCCCACACCCCACACCCCACACCCCACACCCCACACCCACCTGACGCGACAGGATGTCCTTGATGGTGGCGGGGTCCGAGTGCGGTTGGGCGTCCACGTTGGAGACGACGGGGATACGCGGGGTGACCAGGGTGGTCGCCGCCAGGGCCTCACGCAGCTTGGCGACGGCGGGGGACATGTACTCGGTGTGGAAGGCACCCGCGACCGCCAGGCGGACCGTCATGCTGGGCGGCGTGGGAGTGGGATTAGGGTGGGAAGTGGACAGAGGTGGGAATGCGCGTGCGGTAGGTGGATGGGTAAAGGCGTTTTGGAAGGGTACGAGTGCCGGCATGTGTGTGGGTATATGTGGGTATTGTGTATATGTGTGCCAACAACGGCCGCACGCTTGCAGAGACCACAGCCTCGTGCCCATACCCGGGCAGTGAGGGGGTTGAGGACGGGTGGGGCTTAGGGAAGGGGCGAGGGGCATGAGGGCAGGGAAGGACAGGCCGGGGGACTTGCGATGCAGCTGGACACAGGCACGCGGAGGAGGAGATATGACGGGACACGGGGTTTAGAGAAGCGCGCCAACGGGGCCCCCTGCCGCCGCCCTGCCCTGCCCCTGCCCTGCCCTGCCCCCTGTCCAACCCGCGCTTAAGACGGCTCGTCGCGCAGAGTCCTTATCTTCCCTTTCATCATCCCCTCTCCTCTGCCCCACTCTGCCCGTACTGCCCTGCTCCTGCCCTGCCCGCACTCACCGGGCTCCGAAGCTCTTGCCCAGCTTCTCCACTGCGTCACAACCCTCCTTGCTCCCGGACACCGCGTAGTTGCCGGGGCACAGGAAGTTGGCAATCTTGACGGGCTTGTCCTCGCCCACTTGGGCAGTGGCGGCCTGCGGGTGGTTCAGGAGGGATGGTGGGGGAATACGGGTACCTGAGGTCCCATTCGGAGTTCCGGGGTGCGGAAAGCGGGTGTGTGTGGAGGGGTCATCGGTTTGGATCCTCATTGTCTAGTCCCCCTCCGCCGAGTACCGACCCCTCCCGTCCACGCCTGTCCCCCCTCGCCCCTCCACCCCACCCAGGTCTGCCTGTCCTCCCCCATCACCTTAACCTTCCTAGACCCCACCCGCTTACGCATGTCCCCAACCGCCCCTTAATGCCTGAGAGCCGGCAGTTTTCGTTCACTAATCGCGTGAAGACTGCGGAAGCCTTTTCAAATCCCAATTTCCATCCACGCCCACTACAAGCCTGCCAGCCCTGCTGCTAACCATCAGCCACCAACCATCCGCCAGCCTCGCAGCCCTCTCTTTTTCTGTGCAAACCCCCACATTCTTCTCGCATGCTTTCAGTTCCATACCCGGCCTTTCCAGCATGCTGCAATTACTTGCGCACGCTGAACCCTCCTCCCCTTTTCCATTCCCTCTTCTCCCCTTCCCAGCAGTTGGGCCATTGACGTCGGCCATCGCTTCTTGCACCATATAATCCTCCATACCCCTACACCAATCCCCTAACACCCTGGTTAATAACTTACAAAATTTCCTGACGCAGTATCTGCTTCTTAACTGGAATATCCGTCTATGTCTGGCATCTGCTTCAACCGTCAGTCAATTCGTCTCATCCCTCCCTCAAACCCCCCTTGTCCTCACCTTGCACAGCTCTGCCACCTTGCCCGAGTCCAATCCGATAACCGACACCATGGAGGAGGGCTGAGCGTCGGCAGCCGCCTGCATGCTCTCGCCGCGCAGCTTAACCAGCCGCAAACCATCCTCAAAGCTGCGGGGGGGAGAGGCAACAGCAACCGCAGTCCCCACCCGCAGCAGGCACACGCCACATCAGTGAGGTCGGTTGCGCAAGCAGGCAGGGGCGATGGCGGAGGGCAAAAATGGGTGATTCATTGGAGGGCGATGATAGTGACAGCGAAATGGCGACTCGGGGGAGAGGACGGAAGAGAGAGAGAGAGAGAAACGCATTGCGGGAATGTTAAGAGGGCAGACGGTTGCTGACCGGAGGGGGGCACTGAGAAGGATTGCGGGGGGAAGGAGGGTAGCGAAGCTACCGGACGGAGAATCGCTGCCTGCGAGACCGCGGAAGGCTTTGTTGCCATGTTGAAGTTTTGGAAAAGACCTAAGAGGTGCATGTATGTGTGTATGTGTGTATGCGTGGTGGGTCCCCAGACGGAGGGAGCAGGGGACGAAAGAGGATTTCGCGGTGCGGTGGTAAAGCATCACCAGGTGCACCTCCTCCAGCACTGCTTCCGTTAGCTGGTGCGAATACACGACACGGTCGTAACATTCGTAGGAGGGGGGAAACAAAGCAGAGCAAGCAACATGTGTGCTCGGTAGGTACTCCAGTTGCCTGGATCAAAAATGTAGGAGTGTGCGTCGGGGTGTACATGTCTAGTTTGTGTCGTGTTGTGCTGACTGAAAATCCCCAAGTCCCTAGTCCCTCCCCTTCCCCGGCTCCGCCCACTTTGTAAGCCTCTTCCCTTTTCCCTCTTCCCGCCCTCCCGTCCCCCCCCGCCCCCGCACCTCATGGCCCCCGCAAACGCAAGCGCCGTGTACTCGCCCAGGCTGAGACCGGCCGCCACATCGATGGCGTCAATGGCAGCCTGCCAGGAGGGCAGGGCAGAGCAGGGCAGGGGGAAAGAGGGAGAGGGGGGTCCTGGAGCTCCAAAAAGGGGGGGGAGGTCCAGGACAAGGCTGCCGGGTTACGGAACCCTTTTGAGCAACATAGCACAATGGACCCCCCCCCCCGCGCCGCACCCGGAGCCTCCTCCGGGCCCCGAGCTGCGTTCACATTCGGATGTGCTGGTGCTGCGAAACGATCACGAGCATTGGTGAGGGGGTGCATGGCTTCCCTTAGGGCCGGGGCGCTTCAAATCGTCCTCGCTTAAATCACTTCAACGCTTGCGTCCACTTGCCTGCCGCAGTTTAATTGGTGGGGTTTGCGGTAGTGTGTCCCCACCCCTCCCTACCCTTTCATGAAGCTTAACCTTAATTGCTTGCAGGGTATATTTCCTCAGTTTGTCACGGAGGCTTCCCATGAAACCCCGCCAGCATTACTGCCGAACTGCATTTCGCTCGGAACCCCTAAAAGCAGTAACTGCCAACCAACCATTACAGATCTCACCCATCCAGCTAGTCCCGCACCTGGCCCTCAGTCGCGCGCAGCTTCTCCACTGCCGCCAGCGATGCCACGTAGATGGCTGGCTGGCTGATGGCAGTGGAGTCCAGCTTGTCCTTGGGGCCCTCTACACAGAGCTGTAGAGGGACGGGAGGGGAGAGCAGCGGAGACCGCCGGGGTACGGTGGGGTGAGGTGGGCTAGGATAAAGAGAGGTGTGGCGGCTTGAGTTCAGGCATTTACATGAGGCGACCAGGGAAATAGGTCTATGCAGCGTGGAGCTCCAGGCACGTCGTATTGGTTGGTGGGTTGCACGGGCAGCGCAGCGAATCAGGTAATGACCCCGGCCAGATGGCTGGGCTTGGGGGGGTCGGCCTGGGATGCACATACACAATCGTAACGCTCAATCAGGCCCTCCCTTGCGAGTTGTTGGGCGGCCCGTGTGTGATTTTGTGAACAGCACAGCGTGGTGTTGGAGGAAAGACCTGGGATGATGGCACAGTTGGGGACGCAGGCCGGGTATTAGGATAACTTTCTTTTAGGATTAAAAACGTCCTTCCGTACCTTCAAAAGGTCGTAGCCAAGAATCTCGGACGCCTTGTCGAACAGCTCCTTGGCAGCAGGGACTTCGGCTACCAGGTCCTTGGCCATGCCAACGCTTTGTGCGCCCTGGCCTGGGAAGAGCGCGGCCGTGGTCGGCTTGTACGCGGCGAATGCGTCATCGCTCGCGGCGCGGACGGCCACAGCTTTGCGGCCACGGATTGAAAGCGCAGGTGCGCATGGCTTGAAGGCGTTGACGCGGCCCTGGAGGGCGCAGCGCTGAGCAGACGACAGCAGTGCCATTCTGCACAAGGCGTGGAGGCAAACAACCGAAAAAGAGTGCAAGGGTGCAAGGGAAAGTTCATGTGAAATCATAATTTTGTAATTGGGTTGCAGGTTACCAGTCTGATGCATCCTTGGCGTATGCGTTTTGCGGTCACCGCCGACCTGGGTAACCCAGCGAACAGCAAATGGTGATACTAACCTTTGCTCTTAAAAGTTCGCGCTCTTCCGGCAAGGTCTTCATCGTGCCTAGCATGCATTTTATATGGCTCTGTCAGCGCAGGCGTTATTGTACGACAACTTTATTTCTTGCAAGCTTCCTCCCACTTTTGTCTGTTTGCAACGATATTCTCTTGAATCCTACATATATAACCGTTTTCCTTCAATTGTAAGCTTAGGGCGTACGGGGACTTGAACAAATCCATCGCTATTCAATTATATGAACAGCTACTGTGCAAAGCCAACCTAATCTGCGGGTCAGGACCAGCAGTCCCTGAGGAACCGTTTTCCTAAATATAAGTTAGCATGCAAACCACAGGGCCTAGCTCAACGACGAACCCATTTGCAAGCATCCTAGCCGCGGCTCAGCAAAACGGGGTTACGCTTCCTCGAGTGGCACCAACCCTACCATCTCTGTTGAACTCCGCAACCGGTCTAGTCGACGTCGGCAACACACACCATAGCGCGCTTTGCAAAGTTCAAAGCCTGAGAGCCCATAAGGACGCCCCTTCAGCAGCAGACGTGTTGACGCAAGAAACTCTATGCAAACTGCTGCATACTGCTAACAGCAACAACCGCCTTATTGTCAAGGGCCAGCAGGAGATTGCCGCCAGGTAAGGGTTCCCCATGCTAGTTCCCCAAAGTCCAAGTTGCTGAGTTCCCAATGCCTTCCGGCCACAGGGTGCGAGCCTTGAAGTCAAAGGAGTGCATTCCAGTCGAGCGGCAGCATCAACCGGACTACCTTGCCTTGCTGCGTGCCATCTTCGATAGCGGCTCAACCCTACAGCAGCTTTATGAGGACATTGCCTGGGGCCTTAACACACTGGAACCAGCCGCATCGTGGGAGGACCGTTTACAACCCATCCTCGCCGTCCTCGCCAGCTGCCAGGCGTACGAGTCCTGCCTCAACCAGCAAGACCAGCTCTTGGCACGGACACGCGGCACCATGGTGCCGGCCAACACAGCCACGCAATAACAGTCCCTAAGACGAACTCATACAGGTAATCCAGCTGTTCACTCTCGGCCCATGCAAACCCAAATCCCCGAATACATCCTGCGCACGGCTAAGCCCTGCAACGCAAAGACTCCATTCCGCAGCTTTCTTCCGAGAGAGACTGTCCTGGGTGCTGCCGTCGCCCTGCTTTGCCAACGAATGACTTCCCAAGCGGCCCTTCGATTTAATAACCTGGGAACGCCATCCTCTCGAGTGTCACGTCAGCATAGTCTTCTCACACGGCTTTGCTCGCATCGGAAACTTTAGGCGACCGAGTAGTTATGTCCCTAACGTATTATGCAGCAGGCATGAGCTACTGCTGAATACTGGGGTTGACGACGCTGCAACGACGCTGCAACGACGCTCCACGTCGCGCATGCAATAGTACCAAGGACCATAATTACGTCTCAGCATTCCACACAGTCGTTTGTCCTTGCGTGGATAGAGTTCAATGTAGAAAAAACTTGCGCCACACACGGGGCATTGGCTCATCCTTGCTCCCTTACATGTCGCACCGACTCCCCAATTGTTAGCTCACGCACACCTGCGCATATCCTTGTGCCACTGTTCACCCCTTCTTGGGAATGAAAACACCAGTTCCCATTCCGCTTGCCATATCCGTTGTTACGCTCACGCCGCCTCTGGCCTCAGCGCTTGCCCTCTCCATGTTGTGCACATGTGCCTCACCCCTCTCACTATTGCTAATGCTGAGGACCTCATGTACCTCACCCTCCACGTGTTGCGCCGGCAACCATTTTCCCTCCGTTTTGCGCTGATGAAAACATGGCTTCTGAGTCGCTTGCCTAGTACCCTGCTGAACCTCGGCGTGCCGCTTTTCTCGCTGGCGTTGTTGCTGCCGCTGCAGGACTGCAGCTGCAGCCTGAGCCTGCTGGCGGCTGGTGGCTGCGTCACGATACCAAGGCGCGCGGATGGGCTTGTTGGACTGCAGCTG
The DNA here is from genome assembly GCF_000143455.1 of Volvox carteri f. nagariensis. Taxonomy (NCBI): domain Eukaryota; kingdom Viridiplantae; phylum Chlorophyta; class Chlorophyceae; order Chlamydomonadales; family Volvocaceae; genus Volvox; species Volvox carteri. The sequence continues at coordinate 1,971,759 of NW_003307558.1, forward strand.
CACCCGGACCAGCTCCCGAACTAGGTCGTCATCCAGAGATGGAGCCTGCGGGTTTAGTGGCAGATAGTAGGCATACATGGAGGCGTACATGATTGCAATACAAAGCAAGCAGGAGATCAGATTTGATCGTGGCAGAGGGTTTCAAGCGGTGGGTGTGGTGTGAGGCGGCAGTCTAGCTGGCAGCAAGGAGCCAACTACAGGGCAAAAATGGCATCGGTACCAGCGCGTAGATTTCCGGCAAAATGCTGCAGACGTGGTTGCGATGGCAGTTGGAAGGTGGCAACTATGTCCCTGCCTGCCTGCCTGCAACCAGTCTTCCAGTCGAATTTCGACTGGTGCGTGCTTGCGCACATGCAGCCCTGCTGATGATGAGGCGACCGTCCATGCATCGTTGGTGGCGGACTGCAGTGCAACGAGGGTCGGCCAATCGGCTGTGGTGCTTTGTGCAAAAGCAGCATGCCATGGATATGCTATTAGCAGAACAAGCCAGAGATTCTTCATCTTGGTGCTGGATAGCTGCTTGACCTGACTGGCCTGGTCCATAGGACTGCTTGACAGCAGCAGCCAAGCAACGCAACGCTGCAAGCTGTGACTTTGCCGTCGCTTTGGACCGGTAAAGTGCGTGCCAATGCGTAACCCGGGCAGGCTATCACCCACGTCCCTACCATACAGCGACCCCGCGAAAAAACGACGCATTTCCATTATACAGGTTGTGTGGAGACCTCCCTTCGGCCCTGTCGTCTGCATCCGCTCTCAGCCCGCCCCAAGCACCTTCCCGTATGGGTTTCTGCATTTGCCCACAGCAATGACGGCCGGCATGGCGGCCCAGCATATGTCCACACACCCAGCCTCAGCCCGCTCCATTGCCACCTTCCCGACCGTGACCCGACCCGACCATCCGGTCTAAGACGGCCCCAGAGCCCGCGCCCACCTGCTTGCGTGAATGCTGTACATGGCACCATTTGAGCACCGACACTGCATCACGGGGAGGCTTGGCTGTGACCGCACCAGCGCTGCAGCTGCCGGCGCCGCCCACCGTGCTGGGCCCACCTCGAGGACGGCTCCGCGTGCGGCTCCCTCGCCGCTCACTGCCGTCACCACTTTCTCCACCCTCGTCGTCAAGGTAGTGCTTCTGCTGCTCCCGGTGCTCTCCAGCCGGGGGCGGTGGCATCGTGCCTGGCAGATGCGCCTCCTCCATTGTGGTGGCAGCCGTGGGCTCGCTTTGCTGAAATAACATCTCATGTTGGCGTCCTGCCACGAGAACGCCGCTGGCATCTTGCCCGACCCGGTGCTGCAGCTCCATCCCCGGTGATGGCCAGTGCGCCTCCCAAGCACCAGCACCTCCAGAGGTTACCGCATCCAGTGGTGTCGCAGTAGCAGCAGTTGCTGCCGCCGGAGGGGCCAAAGGCGCAGTACAATTCGGAAGCATGGGCGCAGGCGGTAAGTGGCGTGACGAGGCTGGGCTGCGTCGGCGGCTGCTGTCCTGCGCGCTCCAGCGGCCCCGCTGCTGCTGGACAGGCCAGCCGCTTGCTGCTACATCATGGAAGTGTGGTGACACCATCACCGGCTGTGGAGGCTTGTCGCAAATCGCTGCGACGGCGGCAAGGCCCTGCGCAACAGGAGCGGATATGTTATGGCCGCCGCCGCCGCCGCTGCCACCACTTCTACTTGCTGTGCCGAACGGCGGATCGTAATGCTGCCAGGCGACGGTGGGATCGCTACAGTCCTGTGGTGGCTCATCGGCGACTACTAAAGTATGATTGTAGGTTCCGGAGGTGCCTTCACCGTAGCTGCTGCAGGTGCGGTTGCTGCTAGCGTTTTCAGGGATATTAAACGTGTAGCAACCGGCAGCAGCCGCAGCGCCACCATGAGCACTGAGTTGTCGTTGTTGTGGAAATGGCACCGCTGGCGGTGGCGGTAGGACTGGTGGTAGCGGTGGGTGGGCTGGGACCCCGCCACTACTCGGCCACCTGCTGGGGTACCCAGCAGAGGCGGCGGTGGCCATGCCTAATGCGGGTCGGGATGGGAATTACACAAAGCAAAGATCAACTTGTGACGTTCAACCGGGGAGGGGTTCGGTGGTACTGGGGCTATGGAGGACATCGTTTCAATTTCGGCAACAATGGTGAGGTTAGCAAACCAGGCGCCTGTGGTGGTATGTTAGCGCATGAAAGCATGTGCGCAGAAGGCCGCTATGCGCCCGTCTGCATCGTATGCCATGGTGAGGGTTGCGGGGCGCAAAGACTTAGAAAGGGTTTCTTAAACGCCTTTTCGCTGGTGACCTCCTTTAGCATAGTACGGAACATCGCTGCAACCCTAAGTCGTATGATGGAGCGACCTATCGTGCGCAGTTGACATCTTGGCTGCTAACATGCCATTGCGTCTTTCAGAAAATGCCGCAAACGTGTCACAGGAGCATACGTCTACTGCGCCGCCCTCCTGACTGTAGCGGCCGTAGCGCGAAATGACCTATAGCGTGTGAAGTAGAGGCAGATGCGTTGCGGTTGTGACCATTGAATGAACGGGACACGATGCAATCCATTCATGCCGCTTCCCATTTTCCCCTGTAATCGTATGGCCGCAAGACCTAGGGACCGTCTCCCTTTTGTCACACATACCATTTGCACCTGCGCCGTACGTCGTCAGTGCTACATCTCGTTGATCATCCGCCACACTCGGCGCGGCCTTGTAATTTCCGCCATATGGCGGTATTCCAAACTGTAGTACGGCCCACGCGGGTGGAGGCTGCAAGTACACAGGTTGGTTCCTGGGGCCGATCATTGTCCCTGCAGCCTCGTCCACCACTGACTCAAGCTGGGGTGTTGTTGGCGGGGGAACCGCAGCACACACCATCACACCCATGCCGGCACAGGCGCCGCCGGGCTGCTGCTGCTGCTGCTGCTGCTGCTGCGGTACGATCATCGGCACGAATAATGCTGGCGATAACGTGCATGTTGCTGAGCACTGCCGTACTAGCGGCTGCGGGCACGCCGTAGCCAATGGTGCCGCTGGCGGCCATGGCTGCGGGTGCTGTTGCTGCTGGTGTAGTTGCTGTGAGTTCGGATGTACGTATGACGTGGACGCCATTGGCAGCATGGGCAGTTGCATGTGGGGGGCCACCTCAACAGTATGGTCACGCGCCACGACCGATCCCCCCGTTGCAACACCGATCGCCAATGGCCCCATCACATATCCGGCAGCTCCGTCCGGGCGTGTGTTGCCGCCCCCGCAGCGGTAAACTTCGTTAGGCACGTCGTCATGGGCTGCATTGGCGGTGATGGGCATAGGCTGGTGATAATTTGCTGCGTGGGGCTGCAGGTATGGAAAGGTTGGTGGCGGCAGCGACACCGATGGCCCAGGGAATGGTGACCCGTGCAGCACGGCCTGCGCTACCTGGTACGGTAGCTGCCAGCTATACTGCCGCGTTGGTGCCGCCGCCGCACCCAGCGACACAACGCCGTACCGCGCCGGGCCGTCCTGCAACGCGACAGGGAAAGCCCCGCCGCCGATGACGACAGGGCACGGAGGCGCCGGACCCCAGCCCTGCGCCGCTGGCATCGCCGGAAGGCCATGCGCATCCGCTGCGCCGCCGCTGCTGCTGACGACTGCCTCTGTCGCGGGCGTGTAGAACTGGTGCTGGAGCTGATACGGGTGGGAATGTGAATACTGCTGGGCTGTACTTGTTCCAGCCGCTGCCGGGTTGCGATATGCACTGAATCCGCTGCCACGTCGACCAGTATCAGGCACGCCTCCAATCCCGATGCTGCCCACGCGGGATGCGCCCCTCATCGAACAAGTCCGTTGATGAAGTCCCAGCTCCGTCCCGGCCACCGCGACTGCATATTGCCTAGCCGCCGGTGGCGGCAACGGTGCCGCAGTGTCCTGTGCCGCAGCTTGCAACCCTCCCTCGACCGTTGCTGCTGATGATGTAATTGTTCTTCGGGCTGAGCTGGCCGCGACCGGTGATGCAGGCTGCGACCTGGGATGGGGAGCCTGAGCAATGTGGTCCGTAGGCTGCGCCTCAGCCGCGCCGGTGTCGGCCGCCGTGCCAGCTCCTCCACTGCTATCGCCGGCTTCACTGTCGCCGTCGGGCGGCAGGGCCTGCATGGCGGCATGTGCGAAGGGCGACGCCAGCGCGAAGCGTGTCGCAAGTCTCGGCAGCGACACCGCCGCCGAGGATGCACCCACCATCCCCTCCGCCTCCACCTGCACAGCCGTCTCGTGCCTACTGGTTCCCTCCACATACTCCCCCACTGCTGCAGCCTTGATACCCGCAACGCCGTCCAAGGACTGACGCACCGGAAGAGCATGCCCAGCGATATCCGCCGCCTCGTCATGCATGCCTGCAGCACCATGTGCCGTACCCGCAGCTGTCCCTCCGTCGGGGGTTCCCCGTTTCAGGCAGGCCACGGCGGACACCGCCCCGTGCGGCTCGGCCGCTGAGGGGCCAACCTCCGCTGACGGCAGCCCCGCGGCGGCAGCGGTCGCCGTTGCGACGCCGCCAAAGGCGCTGACGATTCCATCAGTTGATAAAGCAGCTTCTCCGCCCGCATTCGCCACAGCCGGTGTTGAAGAAGCCCTCATCTCGCCGGCGGCTGCAGGTATCACGGTGACTTCAGTAGCGGCGGCGGCGCCGCCGCCGCCGCTTCCGCGGCTGCTACCACGCACGGCCTTCCGTGGCCGAATGGTTCTCGCGGTCGTGAGAGTGAGGGGTACGATGGAGGACGGTGCATGGAAGTCGTCGCCGCCCGCATAGCCCGGGGACACCCCCCCTGCATCCCCTCCTCCCGTGCGCGTACCACCACCCTCAGAACAGCCCTGCACCAGTGTCGTACTGGCGGCGGTTGCCGCAGCGGCAAAGGCGCTGCAGCTCCCATGGCCGACTGCCGAGATCTTGGTGGATATTGCCGCACTGCTGGAAGCGGCGGTGACCTTTCTGCCTGGTCGGTTCGGCAGCTCCGCTCTATTCACTCCGTCGAGGTCGCCGCCGCCGCCCCTACATACGTTACTGGCTTCAGTCCCCATACCGCTACCCGTGCTTGCCCCTGTGGCCTGCTGGCCGCCGTCGTCGGCCCCGCTGCAGGTCACCCCTGGCTTCATATCCGCCGCCGCGGCATCGTACCTGCTGACACCAGCGGTACCGGCAGCATCGTCGTACCCGTGTTCGGCTGTCTGTCGCACTGCGCCGCACCCAGTGTGCCGCCGCCACAGCTCCTTTTGGTAGCTTATCGCGGCCGCCGCTGCGTCCTCAGCGCCTTGCACTGTAGCGTCTGCTGTCGCCGCCGCGGCCGCCACGGCAGCTGTAGCAGCTGCGCCTGCGGAAGAGCTCTGTGGATAGCCGCAACAGCAACAATGACGCGGATCTTCTTCTAGAGCTGCTGACGAAGGGGCGGATGCGCGTGGCCCAAGGGTCGCCCGGCCGCTGCCACTGCCCATTGCGCGGAGGGGTACTGGCTGCGGTGCCGGGCGGCAGGTGGCGGCAACTGTGGAGCGGTTCCCGATGGAGGAGGTGCGCAGCTGGGGCCCCGACGCCGTTGATGGCGCACCGGCGCTACCGAGCTGCTGCTGCTCGGCGGCGTCCAGCGGCGGTCCCCACCTGGCCCCGTTCACTGGGGCAGCTCCATCCGGCTCTGCGTCGCGGCGGCGGCAGCGATAGGCCATGCATGTCTCGTGATGAGCCCTTGATTTCGTGCGCATTCAAGCGCCATTGACCGGATGCCATCCAACGGGTTAATCGTTAGTCCCAGCAAACTGTCCCAGCGACAGCCTAAGCAGTCATGTGTATGTGCGCGTGTGTGTGTTGTGTGTGTGTGTGTGTGTGTGTATTGTGTGTGTGGGGGGGAGAGGGCAGCAGGCCCTGAGCCGAACGCCACCAACACGCCGCCATCAATGCATGCCATGCAGACCATATCAGCAAATGCACAAAAGCACCTTGGAACCAAAGCTCGCTCCACAACCTTGGCAAAATTGTTAAGGATTGTTACTATTTATGGCAACTTATGCCTCCTGTAAAGAGCCGGTCAAAAAAGCGCTATCCAAGAACAACAGCAAACGTGCAAGAAGCTGCAGCACCTGCCCTGAGCCCTAACAACCTCCTCACGCCCACCCACCTCCAGCACCCGCCTCCAGCATCTCCACCGCGTGCATCAGCGCTGTCAGTGCCGCATCCCCCAGTCCCGCAAACATACGCTCCAAACTGGACGCGTCCCCGCATGCAGCCGCCGCCACCATGCAGTCCAACCATCCCGGTTCGTCCAGCCGCGACAGCCCCGATACTCCTTCAAGGTGATGCCGGCGCTCATGCTGCTGTTGCTGCCGCAGCGGCGGCGATGGCGGTGGCTGAAGCGGCGGCCGTGGTGGCGGCGTCGGCAGCCTGCCGGGCCTCCGTCTCTCCTTTGCAAAACTCAGTGCCACACCTTGCCTGGCGGCTAGTACGGCAGCAGGGTAGGAGCCGCCGCCGAAGGTGGCAGCGCCGAACGGGCTAGAAATAGCGGCGATGGTGCGCGGTGTGAGGAGCTCGTCCTGCTGGGCCGCGTTGCCGCCGCGGCCGCTATTGTGCATCCTTACAGGCCGTACATGCCGCGCAACGCCGCCCCCAGCGGCAGCGATTTCGGCGGCTGGGACCCTCCAGCCCTCGTTGAAGCACTGACCCGCGACGGCCGAAGGTGCCGATGCCGCTGACGTACCCCTGTGCGTGGCGGCACACTCCTCCGTTTTCCGGTGGTGCGGAGACAACCGCCCCGGGAAGGAGGGCTCCCGTTGGGGCAACCGGCGGAGCGAACCGTCGCAATGGACCTGAAACCCCGCAGCAGCTGCGGCCTGCCGCGGCTGTTGCTGAGGCGGCGGAGGTGGAAGCGGCGGCGGCGGCGGCGGAGGGGCTTGCCACATCGAAGTACGCGGCGTTGGCACATGATCCATTTGCCGCTGCGCCGTGTGCTTATTGGGCCGGTGCGGGTAGTGCTGGTTGTGCTGCTGGTAATGCTGCCGCAGTTCCGTAACGGAGCTCGAGCCTGGGGCCGCGCCGTCGGTCTTCCTATCCGGCTGTGCCTGCGAAGGAGGCGGTGGCGCCGGGTACCGCCGCGCCGCGCGGCCCATTGCAGCTGCCGAGCCGCTGCAGCCGCTGCTGCCGTCGGCATTGCTGCCGCCTTCACTGCCGCAGCCGAGTGACCTTTCCCAGCAACGGATGCGGACGTCGGCGTGCGGCGAGGCGGGCTGCTGGTGGTGCTGTAACTGTGGGGGCGGCGGCGGCGGCGGCGGGTAGTGGTACTGCGCGCGCCAGGCCCACGTAGACGGCTGCCCCGTCGGCACCTCAGCCTCCACGTCCCGGAGCCCGGATGGGGACGCAGATGCAGACAGGCGGGGAACTGGAGGACCTGGCCAGCCAGATAGCCTTATGCCACCGCCTCCGTCACCATTGCCGCCGTGGTCGCCTGCCGCAAGCATCGTCACCGGTCTGACGTCGCCCAGGCCACAGACCCTGCAGCCGTGGCCCGTGCCGTACGCCTGCGTCGGCTGAGACATGCGCTCCAACTGCGTCGGTGCACGAACAGTGTCCACGGCGGCCATTCTTGCAGCCAAGGAGCTGTCCTGGCCGCCGCCGCCGCCGCCGCCGCCGCCGCCGCCATCACCGAAGTCCTCGCTGATCGCTGAGGACGTGGTGGTCGGTGCGGCAACACCGACGGATGCAGCCGCCGCCGCCGCCGCCGCTGCGGTCGCGACTGCCGATGAGATTTCCAGGTCCAGTACCTCGAAATAGGAGGGCAGGTTGGCAACGCGTCCGCTGCTGCAGCGACGGTCCAAAGTGATCCGGGTCACCAGCTGCTGCCGTACCTGCGCACTGCCGCCGCCGGCTCCGGGACCCGCGCTCACACCCGGCGAGGCAATTGCGACTATCGCTGCCGACGATGACGCCGCTGTGCCCCCTACCGCCGTCCCCACAGGCGTTTGCGGCTCCAAGCGCTCCTCTGCTGAGGTGAGCAGCTTGGCGGGCGATATTGGATCGTGGGGTTGTACGGCTGGCAGCTGGGGTTGTACGGCTGGCAGCTGGGAATGCGCGACGGTCTTAGAGGACGGTGGATAGTAGCTCTGGAAGCTGCCATCAGGGCCGGCATCAGAGGCCGCGACAAATGCCGTCGCTGCTCTCGCCAGCACGTGCAGCTGTGCAACGGGAGACTTCTCTAAACTGCCGTTGTCGCGCTCGCCGCCGCCGCCGCCGCCGGCGCTGCTGCTGCTGCTGCTGCTGCCCTCAAAATCGCCGGCCTTCGTCGCCGCCGCCGTCGCCGCCAATGGTGACAGTGCCGGCGGTGCCGGGGCCTCGGCCGCCGCTGACACCGCCGGTAGTCCGCGCGACGCTGCGTGATGCAGCCTTATCGCCGTACGCAGTACGGCTGTGCGCTGTGTAGCGTCCAGTGACGCCACCCTGGCGGCGAGCAGCCTGCCGGAGGTCGTCCGACTGAGCAAGCTGGCAGCCGCGGCGGGAGGGGAAGAGGGAGCTTCCGGCCGCCCTGTGCGGACGCCACCCTCCGCAACTTGCAGCTGATGGCGGGGGAGCGCCGCCTCAGGCTGCCGCGGCTGGGGAACTGCTTCTTCCGGTGCCGGCACCGATGAAAACAGCACAGCTGCCAGAAGTTGCGTGCTCTGGGACTGGGTCTGCGTTGCTGTGACAAGACCTGGCTGCTCAGCAACAGCAGCAATTGCAGCTGCACGTGCTGCCGGGGCCGTCGCTTGCAAATGGACCAGCGTTGGCGGTGCCGCCGCCGCCGCCTCCTCCGCCGCCGCCGCCTCCAGCAGAGTCCTCTGCAGCGGCATGCTGGCACCTTCTGACAACCTATCGCTGTTTAACGCCGAGAAGTCACGACACGAGGAGCCGTCGAGGGATAATCCTACAGTCCCAGCCGCCGCAGCCGCCAGCGATGGCGGCGTCGGTCGCTGAGTCTTTGTTGACCCCTGCGCCGTGGTGGCCGCTCCCCCTCCCCCCCCCCGCCGCATACCGACACGCGGCACCCAGGAGGTCCTGCTGCCGCGGCTACTGGTGCGACCTCCACCGTCATGCGTGTTGAAGCTACTGCCGCCCCCGCCGCCAGTGCCGCTGCTGCGCGCCTCGTGGCCCTGGCTAGGGCGGGGCTGCAAGCCAACCCCTCCAACAAAGCCGCCCCCATCCTCCCCATGTTCCGGCCCCCGCTCCTGATCTCTTTCGGGAGTGTGCGGGCCCTCTACGATGACATGGCGCGCGCAGCTACCGCCCCCGGGGGCCCCATTGCCTGCATAGCGTCCGCTGCTGGCGCCGCTTTGACTGTCGGCGATTTGGGTCGCTGCCGCCGCCGCTGCCGCCGCCGTCGCCGCATCTCTGTCCGTAAAGCTTTGGGACAATGCCCCGCCGCCAGCACCAGGGGGCTCCGCCAGCCGCCGGGGGGTGCTTTCGTCGTCAGGGGGGTTCTCGGGTGCTCCCGGTGAGGCGGCTGCTGGGGCCGCTGAGCTCCCACCGCCGCTGCTTCCCGCGGTGGCCCCACCGCGGCCCTCACGGTCGATACGTGGCGGCGACCGTGACGACATCCGGCAGCTGGGAACAAGCGCCTCATCTGTCCGCGGTTGGATCAGAACGATTAGAACTAGGACGTGTTAGGAAATGGATTACAATACAATACGAGATATAGCTGCGCGTGGGAGGAGGGAGGGTGCCATGCATGACTTTACATTTTGCATATGGCAGCTCACAGCATATGGGGGGGGGATTGCGGGGGCCCTGTACGGGGAGAAGATAGGGACGGAGCGTGTGCAAGAAAAGAAGACGCGCGAAGGGTCAGCAGGTCTGCCGAAGTCTGAAGCACACGAACAGCAAGATTCCAAAGCTATGACGCAACGGGGGGAGAAGGGGTTTCAGCACCAGCTGACGCATGGGGCGCGCAATGAGGTGACTCGTGCAGCATACCTACTCGGCGCACTGGGCACTGGGCACTGGCATTGGGCTGGGCTGTGAAGCACTTGCTGCTGCTGCTGCTGATGTCCTTGGCTTTCCCTAGGGGTTCACGGGTGCCTACTAGTGATGGGCAGCAGGTAACGTATTGCCGTTGCATAGATGCAATTCGTGTGCAGCCGGCTTGCCGGGAGCTGATAGGTGACACAGCGACCCACGGGTCGCAGCTCATTCCCCATAATCATGGCCACTGACGTTGCGCCAAGGCGTGCCACGCAAACGCTCAAAGCAGCAAGGTGTAATTTGACTGACCGGAGGGAAACATGTTTCAACTTGAATCGAATCATGAGCAGTTCTAAACCTCCGAGGAAGCGCCATAAGGCCGAGGTCAGAACCAGAGAGGGCTCTTAGTGAACTGGCCCTTACCTTTTTCGTCTGCTAGTAATGAATGATCGCTTTTCCTGCAAAGTAAACCAGGTGTACAGTTACATTCACCATGCTGGCTGCTGCGCGGCATGTGCTTTGCGCCCGGAGCTGCTGGCGCCAGGGCTGACAAAGGGCCCCGCAAAGAACTCCGAATCGGGAGGGAGACCGGAAGAGGATAACCTTCCATGCCAGCTGCAAAGGCTGTGAACGATGCATATACTTTAAATTCGATTATTTCGCGTCAGGTCTTGGTCTAAATCCGTGCTGTAAATATGATGCTTACAACAAACCAGCCCGTTGTGTATGTCACGCAATCGGTCCTTGTTGCGGGGATGCAGTAACGGGGTCCAAGTAGCCGTCCCGGCACTTATTCGAACTTAGGTTGCTGTCAGGCCGAGGGACGAAAATGGTACGGCACGGCCAGTGGATTTCGCGCCACTTTGGGGCTGTACTAGCGTTGCGTATTACACGGATACTACAGAATATGTCCACTGCGGGCCATGCTAATCAGAGATTTAGCGCATGGAGGGTTGCAGAGGGCGTGATTCAGGACCCTGTTGCAACCCAGGGCTGAGATCTGACGCTGATTTCGTCCGTGGAATACCGCAATTGGGCCTCGGAAGGGTTCAACCTGGGTAGCCTTTGGCCCCTCAAACTGTGGCATAGTGAAAATAGCGCGTCGAAAGGCTGTTGAACTAAGGGCTTTGGCTATGTGCTGACTTCATCATGTCCTGCATCGTCGGTGTAATTACCGACGGCCACAGACCGGCTGTGAGTTCATGCGATGACCACAACGATCGATATAGTGCACAGACACTGTCCCAAGGGTCAGCGACCACTCTGCCGTTGTAACGTTGCCATAGTGGTGGTTCCCGGACATGCAGGGCATGTGGCCCCAGAAATTCTTTTCCCATCGACAGGTGAACACTGTGTATTAGGAATACTGCGTGATCATGCACGATGTGATTGGTAGCGGCGAGTAGGCACCGGGCTGTGATTTCCCTACGCCACCTCTGACTGTTATGAAAATAAACCCAAGTGAGCCCGAAATCACTTCAAGGAAACTGATGTTTTGCATGCAAGCACGTTTTAGCTTGCGCCCTTCTGGAATGGACTATACATCCTCTCTTGATCCTCAACGTAAGAGTGTAGACAAACTTATGCTTAGATCAGGAAAAAGACTGGTGTTGGTGGATTTATTTTATACCTTCTGATGACAGTTAAAGGGCGTTATGCAACAAGAAGTCGTGATCCATCTCATCGGCAGGACACATGATAATGGCCCCTCGTCGCCATGGCGACCTACTACGCTAAAACTTGCCTTTAATAACTCGCTTCGTATTTAACTATTCTTATCTATTTCTTTATTGAGAAATGGCTCTTGCTGCGCGCCGCGTTGCTGCCCCTACGGCCCGCACCTCGGCCGTCCGGCCAGCGTTCAGCCGCGCAGCTCCTCGTCGTGCTGTCCTTGTTCGCGCTGAGGCAGGTGCAGCTAATGATGATACATTCAAGTCAGTTGTGCTGGAAAGCAAGGTTCCAGTGCTGGTGGACTTCTGGGCGCCTTGGTGTGGCCCTTGCCGCATTATCGCCCCTGTCGTGGACGAGATTGCAAAGGAGTTCACTGGAAAGCTCAAGTGCGTGAAGATCAACACGGACGAGAGCCCGAACGTGGCGTCGGAGTTTGGGATTCGGTCGATTCCGACCATCATGGTCTTCAAGGGCGGCAAGAAGTGCGAGACCATCATTGGCGCCGTTCCTAAGGCTACCATCGTTCAGACAGTCGAGAAGTACCTTGGTTAGAGGGTTTCAGGGTGTGAGTGGCTTGGTGCTGAGGCGCACAGTATATAGAGCGCTGCGGGAAATAGAGCGTGGTTGAACGGGAAGCCAGGCAACGTCGCCTGGAGGTGTGGTTCCATTGGTCGGCAATTTTGGCGGATGGGGCTGAAAGAATAAGGCGCTCGCACGGTGCGGGCTAAGTTTTTGATGATTCTCCCGGCATGTTTTGAGTGATCGCGGCAGACATCTGAGTGTTTGTGCCATGCTGACGGTTTCATTTGTGGCGCATGCCACTGACGACGTGAGGTCCTGGTGTAACGCGCAGAGTATCGGAGACGCGCAAAGCTGTCTGTGATAATCCAGCGCCCCGAAATGACCGTGAGCGAGACTCGTATGATCCTCGTTGAAGTCCCCCTCCTAGTGTCCTTAGCGCACCGCACGAAGAGGGCTGGGTACACCGAAGAGGAGCAGGTTCCCACAATCCGTTTTGGTGTTTCAGGATGTGTAACAGACGGAAGCGTTGCCGTACCTTGCCGTACCTCGTCAGCAATCCCTAATGCACCGCTGCCCCTCCACGTAACTGCGCGTAGTGACGTAAACCGAAGCGCATCACATGTTGACACATCAGCAGCTTCGCAGCATGCTTATCCTCCAGAACTGTTTAGCTTCAGAATCACAGAGTTTTTGACCCTGCGCAGGTAAGCCGATAATTTCATCCTGGGCTGAAACCCCAAATGCAAATCCAGTCAAAGGCGCGGCAGTGCGCGCACTGTCAGCACTGTCTCGTTACACAGACCAAGGTAGGAATAAGCGTGACTAGGTCAGTCCATCCCACGAAAACAACGAATAATAATTGTAAGGATTCCGGATAACTTTAAACTACGAAACAGCTCCGAAACCAGATGTGTTTGATCATTAGTAACTGTCCCATCCGCCTTCATCACTTTTATCCTTGCAAATTGGCATCCTGCGGCACGGCAGCAAAAGGCAAAAGGGAAAACAGTCATAAAGGCAACCTGTCGCCGCGGAAACCTGGCAAAAAAATCGAGATTGCAACTACGTGGCCTTCACAGACATTGCACATTCCTCTCACGTGAATTGCTGTCGTTAAGGGCTGCTGAGCCCCTAGCCGTTCGGTCCTCTTGCCTACCAAGCAACCCTCGCCTATGCCGCCGCTAGTGAGGGGCCCATGAGTCTTCGACTGAATGCCGGGTTGTACCTGCGATCCAGCCTGCACACAGCACTCCGCAGCGCGCGGTTCTGAGCCCGGAGCCGCGCTATCTGGCGCTCGTGTCGCAGCAGCGCCCGGAACTCCTCCGCAGAGGGCTCTCTTGCCGGGCCGGAGGGCCCCGTGCACCTGCCGGCACCAGTGCTACTGGAAACAAGCGGTGCGATGGAGGTGTGGTGGACCGGGCCTTGTGTGGATGGTGGCATAGCATCTTGGTGCGCGTGCGGCAGCCTGTCGCTTGTTCCCAGTTCCATCTGCAACACGGGCTGTACAAACCCATGCGATTGCAGCGTCTGTTGATGCTGTGACGGGTCTAGCTGCGTGGCGGGGTCCCAGGCGGGCCCCAGGGGGCCTGCTGCAGCTCCCGGCCAGGGTGAGGACTGCGGCGACAGGGGCAAAGTTAGATCCGGGGCGCGGCCACCTCCGGCGTTGCTGTCGCCTCCGGGAGGTTGCGGTGCGCCCTGCGGCGAGAGCAATGGCGACTGGCCAGTTGCTGCTGCCCCCTCAAAGTACCTGGGCTGTGGGAGGGTGTTAGAAGCGTTTCGCAGCAGGTGGGAGCCTCCAGGGAGCTGAACCCCCATTTCCTGCAACCTGGCCTGTCCGAAGTGCACCATGTTGCCTGCGGCAGGGCGGTGCGCGCAACAGAAATCAACAATATCGCTTGGGGCCCAGGTTTGGAACAAGCTAGCAGCAGGACATCTGTTCGCATCACGGCGATTGTTGCGTTGCCATCATAACGTGTGAAGGCAGGCAGCTTTTCGCCAGCAGTTAGCGGTGTTGTGTGCATGAAAGAGGTTTATGGGGGCTTAGGGCAATCAGGACCGGTGAAATGCCTTTACATCCCACTATCCTCTGCCACCCCTATTGACTGAGTTCGCTGCATAAGGGTGACGTGTCCGCCCCAATTAACGCGCTTGCCGAATTTTCACCGAAGCAGGAAAAGCAGGAATCGGCTGTTCTCGTGCAGCATGTCGTTAGAACAGTACTGTAGCAAGCTGCCGTGATATTACCTACCAGCGGACGCACCAAGGTTCGTTTCGGACGCCTTTCATCATGACCGCTGCAACTTTAAGGGAGCAAGTAGACGGTGGCGTGCAAGGTGTAGAGCAAGGGGTCAACTCTAGATACACTGGGCGGCCGCTGCAGCACGCTACTTAGGGTTTGCTGTAACGGCTAATCACGGTAACGACAAGAGCGGTCTGCACCTAAAGCTGCGAAATCACCTGCAGCGCCCTCCACAAGCCGACTTAGCTGTTCGGCAACGGAAGGTTTGAGGAAGAGGCCCGCACCGAACCCGTAGCCGACGCCCACGCCGCACCCCAAGCCCGCGTCCAAACCCTTGACTCCCAGTCTGCGGACCAACTCCCTGACGCCTGCACTGGCTCCACCTAAGAAGCCACTGGCATGGCTTATGCCGCTGATCATGTCAGCAACGGCTTGGCCTACTGGCTGCATAGCGGCTGGCAGCAACAGAGGAACACGGCCCACATCATAAAGTTAGCTGAGGCTTTTCCAACAGACAGCTGTGCTTTACGACACACCAAGATTTATTGGCTTCCCGAAGCCAATACCTATTCCGCAGCCAACTCCGAGTCCTGCGGCAGCCACCTTCGAGACATCATCCGGGCGGTGGCCGCCCAAGCCAGGGCCAACACGCAGCACCTGCACCGATTGAACCGATCCGCAAAGAGACTGGTAGACTGTCTACCATAGAGCGCGAATCCATTTCAAAAGCTACGCCTTTTCAGGGAACAAGAAATGCACTAGGTTAAGGAAGTCTATCCAGACTTAACCTAACTGTATTGCTGACTGTGTGTGTTACTCAGTAATATATACTATTACCCGCGAGCCGACCAGGAATGGAGTTGGGCCGCTGTCGACCCGGCAGATTCCGTTGGATGCTGGTGGTGGGTGCGGAACCTGAGCGATCCACTGAGATGTTGACTAGGGTGCCCCGAAACACCGGGGAAGGCAGGGTTTCGCAGGGTAGCTGCCACGGGCGAAGATACACCCCCCTGTTTCGCACATCATACTATACTGTGTTGGGGCCTCTAAGGAAAGCGCGTCCGATCGCCGTTCGGGCTTTAACTTGGTGCTACATGTTGATAACGGACAAGTCGTGTAGCTTCCTGTATTAACCCAGCCGTAGAGCTCCTAGGTCAGCAAGATGTGTAGGTGAGCCAGACACGGTTTTAATACCATGCTTTTACAAACGTAGTGAAGGTTTTCCTAGTACCCCACCGCCCCCGTTTCCCTCTTTAGAAAAATGGGCATACCAGGGGGAGGCAAGGAGAAAGCGCCGCACGTAAGTACAATGACTTTCTCATCGTTATACAGGTTTCCTTTTCATTCCTTGCTGTCCTAATACCTTCCTTAGTTCTTGTGCTGTCCGGATAAATCCTTTTCTGGGTACTGAACGAAATCCCATAGCAAAAGTGAAGCATGCCGGAAAAGCGACAGGTCCAGCAGAAAGAACAGTTACATGGTGGAAAGCCCCCTAGGTTACATGAACGCATCTACACGAAGCCAGCACATGCCTAATGTACCGCATGACCGGTGTACGACATGCCAAGATCGTGGTCAATGTGGACATGCAGGAAACTTGTGAAAGATTCACTCGTCATCGTCCATCAGGGTGGCCAGCTTCTGCTTCAGGTTCTCACGGCGCTGCTCCAGAGTCAGCTTCTGCTCGTGCCAGCGCTCCTGGGTGGCGGGCTTCGTGCGGGGCTTCTTCTCCTTCACTGGGTTCTCGCGAATGTTCTTGTGCACCTGTGACCCATATGCCATCCGCGACACGCCGGTAATGTAAGCCGATCGCGAACCGACGCAGGATGTGACCACGAAAGGCATATTCCCAGACAAGGCAGGAATTAATACACAGCCGACACAGTTAAATTAGTAGTTGTTCAAGAGAAAATGCAAAAGGAACACGGCAATCGCTGAGGCCGTTAACACTGGAGCAGTCGGTTAACACTCCTACCGAAGACACGGAACAAAGTCGACGTGCTGACCGCACCTCTGGGGCTCAAGCCTCTAGGAAACACAAACAGATTGCCATACATGTGATGCACTGTTACTTTCGACCAATAGCAAA
Organism: Volvox carteri f. nagariensis; assembly: GCF_000143455.1. Classification (NCBI taxonomy): domain Eukaryota; kingdom Viridiplantae; phylum Chlorophyta; class Chlorophyceae; order Chlamydomonadales; family Volvocaceae; genus Volvox; species Volvox carteri. Next base: position 1,988,196 of record NW_003307558.1, read on the forward strand.
GCCTCAAGAATCGTGCCCACTTTCCCGAAAATGTCCTTACTGCTGGGGCATGGTCACTTTTTGTGCAGCCTGGAGTGTGCAAACCGTTCCTAGCGTCAAGGGCAATCAGATAACCAGACGCTACAGCACCCGGAGTTCCCGGCCGACAGCAAAGCCTGGCCAGGACAACTCGGGCCCTCCGGTGCACTTCCGAGATCATTAGGGATCGGGTGCAATATCACGGAGGCATTAGGCCGTAGCGCCAACCTCCACCGGACAGCCACAAGGGCGCCCGTCGGGAGGTGAGATAGCTGCCTGCAACCAGAGTTGCGAGGTAGAATCCCATAGCACAACGCGCACATCGTGCATGGTTCCGATGCACCGAGACAGCAAGGCCAGTAGTGAATGTTCTAGGCTTAATACATTCTTGCAAATCGCCATTTGGAAGATGCCCATGGGGCGATGGTGGACCCAATGCTAGCCTTATGGCCTCCCGAGCAAGTAACCATTTGCGGTGTCATACCAGGAGCTTCGAGAATCCATACCGTCCTTCCCCGTATGTGTACCTGAAGACCTACCTGGAGGAAAACGCTGTGCTTGTGCATTGTTGTCATGGGGCATAACATGGGGCATCATTGTACCATATACTATCCCGAAGGAACTACGGACCAATCCAGACATGGACCCCCGCATTAGCCATGGACAGGAGGCATGGGCCTGTCCCTCGACATGCCCATGGTCCACAGCACCCCTCCTTCCCGCAGTCTCCACGGATTACATTTTAAATGGCACAGCAATCAGGTAACCCATAAGAAATCCGCACCTCCGCGTACAGATCCTCCAGGTCACCGCCACTGATATCCTCCTCGAGGAACTTAGAGAAGTGCTTCGTGTACTTCTCCGGCTCCTCCTCCTCCATCTCCTCCATGTATTCAGCGACGTGGCCACCGAAAATGTACTTCTTCATGATCTCAGGATCAAACTTCTTGCTGCTGCGATCATAGCCCACGAAGCGCTTCTCGTTGTGGGGAATATCCAGGCCACCATCCAGCGCGCCCTGTTACAAAAACATAAACCAACCGCCTTAACCTGACTATAAATAAATTCTTCAACTTAATTTGTCGTCGGAGTACTCCAAATACAAGATTCCGGTGACTCGAGCCTATGCGCCGCCGCAAGAGCGCACCTTCAGGCAGGCGAACACCTTGGATCCAGTCGAGGTGCGCTTCAAACCAGTGTCCAAAAGGCAGTAGAAGGGGCGGGGCCCGTCCTCAACAGGATCGACGTTGAAGTCCTCACCATCGGGCTCCTCCTGGCCGGGATAGTGCTCAGCCAGGTTGAACTTGGTCAGAATCCGGCGAGCGACCAGCAGGCCAACACAATAGCAAGAAGAGTAGTTGGTCAGGCCAGCCTTAAGGCCGTAGTCGGGCAGCTCGTGCGCGTAAGCTGCGGCCTCCACAATGTCACCCTTAATAGTGGAGCGAACAATCTGGCAGGTAACGTCGCGGTTGCTGAAGCGCACCACCAGCCGGTACTTAGGCGTGTTGTACTTGTTCTTATCCTGCTTAACCAGGCGCAGACGAGCGCGGTAGTCGGTCTTGCCCTCGCGCCTCCGGCGGTACTTCACCTGGAAGCGGCTGAAGTAGGCCGAGGTCTTGACGACCTTGACGTAACCCATCTTTGCTGCTGTCTAGGTTTCTGGCCCCTGCCGGTGGCGTAATGGGGAAAGGAATGAGCTAAGCACGGAGAGGGCACAAATCGTCGGCTATTGTACGAAACCATCGTACATGAACTCGTTTGTAGGCTTTTGTAGACTATGCAATGCTGCTTAATTTATGAGAATTTCGATAGAGGCTAGCTATTGCGTGAGGTTGTCATCTTTTGGGTTCATGATGCTATAAACTTTTCAATGCTGTCCTGTAGGCAATCTTAGTGTCCATCGTCGTCCTCTTATCGTTAGCCGCACCTAGCATCCAATGTCCATTCGCGCTTACATGGACAGTTTGCCTACACAGCCACCATGAGTTTCCTGGGATGCTCTTCTCCTCCTGTAACCTTTAGAGCATGACTTATACACTCCATAACGTGCTGTCATTCTGCCGTTTCGTGGTGCGTTGCCGTGCTTGTTTGGATCCCCATAACCCTAACCATCCCCGTAACCATCCAAACTTGAAGTTGGAGCATTGTCGCATTTTGCTCCACATAAGGCACTGGCAGGGTGGAGGTCAGGCAGCCGCGAACAACTGCCTTTCCTGGCCCAGCACATGCACGCAGACCATTGCATGGCCTCCACCGATGCATCGCCGTCGTGGACCGTAAGTCTCAGGCTGCGCAGTCCATCCGCATCGCATTGATTGCATTCCCACGCTTTGTGTGTCGATGGCCTGGCCATGGGACCTTCTACCTCGCTGGGATGGAACCGGTGCGTACCTTAGGGTCAAACAAAAGCTAGCTCCATGAAAATTTCATACATTCGAGGAATAACCGCCGCTCGCTATGTTGTCTTGCCTTGCTTTGACCTTTCCTAGTCCCAGAAGTCCGAACCACCAGCTGTGTCCGGTGGGAAGAGGCATCAGCTACCACACGTGTGCGCAGATTATGAGGACGGTTGCATTGCCAGTCCATAACTATGTTGGAGGTGGACAAAAGACAGAAGGGCGAGGGAAAAAACATCTCAGCAATGGAGCGAGCATGTGGTAAGGATTCCGAACATTAAATCACGAATGTGGGGCTGCTTGTTGGCAGCTTTAACCGGCAGTATAGGCATTGCAGGTCCTCACCCACATTCCAAACACCGGCTGGAATGCGAGAGGGAAACCACTTGAAACGCTGTCTAGGGACAACGGGTGCTGGGAAACCGGGTGATGCACTGCAAGACCGGCGCTGCACATGTGCGTGGGGGAGTGCACACCCTTGAGTGGGCTATGGAGCTTGACGGGATATCTTTGTGTTTGCATAACTAGGCCTCAGCCATTAAGCTATTTGCCTGCCATAGTGCACAGCCTGTCCATAGTGCACAGCCCCTTCCTCCAGCCATCACGCCAATCCCTGCTGCGCAGCTCGAACCGCAGAGCTTGCACACTAAGGTGTTCTGTTTGATGAACGATCACTTCTTCCCGGTAGCGAAATCTTTCAATAGTTCCCATCGCCTTCGGTGCTAATCAAAGCCTCAGTGTGCTCTTGCGGGGACTGGCTACTTTAAATTACTTTGAATTTGGACATGTCAGCATCGTGCCATGTGGCAATCCTTGAGAAAGAATTACAAGATTACAAGTCCCGCACAAATGCGGGGGTGTCCGTCAAAGCCTCGTGCCATGGACTATACAAATTGTCAGTTAATTTCGCCGAACAAACTGAATGTCGGTCCAGCCACCTGCCACCTAGATCTCTCCGCATCCAGTCACCCGACATCTGTAGAGACAGATTAGCCATTGCAATCAGTCCAGCATGCGAAACTCAGTCCATCAACTAGACCTAATTTTCAACATCACGGTCACTAGCATCACCTCATCCTCCCAATTGATGTCGGGGATCAGCCCAGGTGTCGAATCCAGGATCTTTATTTTTTAACTGCTAAACGCAGTGATGACTATATGTGAGTATGGTGTTTCGGAGCAGCGGGACATCATCCTGCATCAGCCGTGCAACGAGTGACAGGCCTAAGGTGGGTTAAGAAGTTAAGGATAAAGCATTCGTGCTCTGTTTGCCTCCAGAGCCCAGCAACATAAACGAAACTGCATTAGCTTACGATGTGCTAAACGAGGAATGAAAACCTTAGCATGTGTTGGCCACATGACGGGCAAAAGAAAAGGGCAGCCCCATCCAGTGCTTATACTTCGCCATTTGCACTCCCGGTTGGCTCCCATCTGATGGGTACTCCTCTGGCAAGACAGTCAGACGCGTATGGTCCCAGCCGCTCATCAAACGCTCTCTTAGCGCCGTTATCATCGCTCCTTCGGGTAGAGGCCTACTCAACAACTAGTCAACACGCGCCTTTACCCCCAGGACTTCTTGCGGTATTCCGCTCCAAATATTGCACTCCAAGAAGGAAAACAGTCGTAACATTGAGGTTCCCCAACCCTCCCATTCCGGGTTGGTCAGGGCATCGGTTATCTCCTGCCGTAAAACTGCATGAGCAATGGACCCCACTTGCTTTTGAAGGCGGTTCCAGAAACGGAGGATCTGTTTTACCATGTAATACTGTAAGGGGAGTTCAGCCAGCTCCGCATACAACAGCCTGTGGGAGGGCAGTATGGGCAGCGAAATGGCTGAGGCCTACTACCCAGCTGATAACGAGGAGGTCGATAGCGTGGCAAGTGATGAGGTGTACGCGTCGGAGGAGACGGACGATGAGGAGGTGGCAGGTGTGGAATAGGCGGTTGCGGCAGAGGTGGATGAGGAGCGGCGCCTCCTTAGCTTTTGGGTAACATCCTTGCCTCAACGATTGCCCCTAGGCCCCGTGATCCCAAATAAAATCAAACACAGGTAAAATCAGCCAATCTTTTTGCGATAGAATCCAGATTAAATTTACCCGGAAACTGCTTGGGACAGTTTTCGGGGTGCCCGAAAAAATGTCAGTCTGCCAACGAGGCTTTAGGGAGGACCCCGATAGGTTATTCAGAGGGCTTCGTTCACAACCATTTTTTGGATAACCTGGTGAAGAACCCTGACTAGGATGTTGGCCGCTCGATCCCAGCAAGCAAAAGAAGATACCGGAAGAGGAAACAACGCGACGCAATAGCTCTGTGAAGGATCACACGTTTCTGCATCCAAACATAGTCAAAAGCTGCTAACAGTTAGCAACACGCAAGCCCAGGCCCATGGGCAGCTGGCGGACCTGTACAGTACTGTGGCAAAAGCGGAGCTGTACTATTTCTTTGACTCTCCAGTTGAAATGCCAGTCAACGCCTTTACATCCAGCTGACGCTTATGGGCATTGCGGTGGAGATTGACAAGTAGGGTGTCGGCTTCCTTGAAGCCTGAAAAAGGGCGGGGCCCCTCTGAATCCGTAGAGGCTGGTCGATTAGCCGCATAAACAGCAATTGCTGCTGGGGGGTTTCAACCCTCCCCACACCCTGCAACGAGAGCACCTACAGTATGGGTAAAAAGGCAGAGAAAGCCCAGGGCAAAAAGGAGCGATCGCCGCTGCTTGCACTTTACCACGTACATAACACGTACGTAACGACCACACACACACACACACACACACACACACACAAATACACAACCCCCATCGTTTTACACCCCCCGATGAGTTCCGCGGGCTACCCTGCTTGCGGTCAGCAACGTAAGCGCTGCCGTTGCTTCCCATGACCTTATTTAGTAAGTTTGGGAAGCATTCGAACCGCACGATGGGGTAGGTTGCAGAGCGGGCTGCGGCAATGGCACGGGTTGCGATGTGGACATGGACCGCCGAGAGTGCAAAGGCTCCAGCGAAAAGCTCGGTTATAGCACTTTTTTTACTGAACCATCTTTAATTTGTGCTATCCGTTTCATTGTCAAAGTGCAGGGTGGCGAAGCTGTGCACCGCACAGCAGACAGCAGAATTGCTGTTGAGTGCACCTTCTCAAACGTCCTGAAACTTGGTTATTCATGGATAAAATTACAGTTCACTTGTTCGAATAAAATTCTGCGCCCAGCCAGTGCAATTCGCACTTTGTTGTTCCCATGGAGCCTATAGGAACTGTTCATACGCAAACGACTGTTGGCTTTCCTTGCCAGAGGAAGTATATTTTGAGATAGGAGATGTAGAAGCTATTAGTAATATTTGATGTACTAGTATCCTTTGAACAATGGCATTATGGAATTAGAAATCATCAAAAATATGCACAGTTGGGCGGGATTATCATGTTCGGTCGTTACTGATGGACAGTACATGGCCAACCCTATGCGGCGGGGCCCCCGAACGAGCTTTGTGTTGGGGCCCCGCCCGCTCGGCCGCTGTCAACGACTGAAGTGGATTGCTGGGAGATAAAAAAAACGCGTCGTTGAAACTGTGTCGAGAGGATTCACATACGATCGGTGGGCGTTAGCAAGTGGTAGGCGAAGAATGTATATATCACCTGCCGAGCTAGGTTATATTCATATTATCTGAAGCAGCATATTGGGCTCTGAAAGCGAGCGAAACGGAAGGATTTTGAGGGTTTCACGAAAATCCAGCTGGTACTCCAAGCCGCGAGTCCTCGAGGGGATCGCCAAAATCCTTTTACGCAGTAACATATGCTATTTATTCCAAAGTTATTCCAGTAGGCTAACGACAGCACCATTGGCATGGACGATTCGCCCTCTGAACAGCTGCCTAAAACGGCAACTCTCGCAACCGAGATGCAACCGGCAATCAGCACATCCAGTTATAGTAATACACAGAAACAGTAGCTTAAGCGTTATAGACTGAACGCTGCTAAGTTATATGTATTGCCAATTAGCAACGATAATCGCGCTTTGCACTCCCCCGTGTGCATGTAAACCAGCTACTTTCCCTCGTAAGCTAAAATGCACAAGGCCGCATTAAGAACCATCATAAAAAATATTCTATTATGAATTGCTCACTTTATTGATTAATATTGGTGCAATTGGAAGAAATGGTGGAATGGCTCATACGCGGGCCGATGTTCGTCAATTAAACCTAAGATCTAGGTATATTAAAGCAATGTAAATAATTTGTCCTTATTTGATGAATTATGGGGTCTTCGGGAGCTTTGTTAAATGGTCAACTGTCCCCGTTTGGTTGGCGGGGGCGAACCGTACGAACTACGGGTATCCCATGGCCCCTTGAAGTCTTCCATATTCTGGCTTACAAGTTAAAGTATCTCAAGCTTGCTTCAAAGTAATTCCGTCAGCCTCTGGTGGTGTTAACTCCGGTGGACATGAGGAGACGCAAGGGGGTCCTGTATGGGCACCTGGACACAACCGTTGCCAAAAATCGTTATACGGAGCCGTACAAGAGAGCTCCATCAAAATAATATGATGGCAGCAAGTTCAGTCTACATGGCGTCATGTTATTATTTTTTTGTGAACGTGGATAATGGCCACGTAAACAGCGCACCGGCAGCATTTTTTCCTATTCTCCCAAGTTCCATTCCCTGTTGCTGGCCGTAACTGGCCGTAATCACACCTGCTTGCGGATGATACGTTCAACGAGCTTTGCTACGGCCTCATGGCTTCCCGTGGCGCTTTTCCTGTGGGTATCAGCGGGGTCGTCTGGGCGCGTCTAGGTTCGACACATCAAATGCACCCCACTCGAGTGCCCGCCGATGGAACTTATTCGTCGTGATGCTTGATGCTCTCGGCCCAAGAGCTGATGGTTTGATTTCGGAAGGGGGCATCTCGCGCCCTTGCCTTCCCTTTTCTGTCTCTTCGTGTCCTCACGTCAAAATCCTCATACAACGCAACGGTTTTCCTCGTGACCGTTAATCGAACAGGATCATTGGAGCTTGCAGCCAGGGCCAGGCGCAGCCCCTAACTGCAGCCGAGCTTGCCGCTATCCGGCAAGCCGAGAGCACTTTTCCCTACCACGCCTGCTCGCTGGTCAAAACTGGCGCGTACAGCTTTTACGAGGGAGTCGCCTCGTTCGGCAATAACACGTTTTGCGTCAAGATCATGGCTCATAGCTGCAGCGAAGCGTGCTGCGATGCCGACCTTAACAAAACTGAGGTAAACGCAACCACGTGAATTTCTGGCAGATTTAAGGCGTAAAAATTTGTCTTGGGATAAAGTTCTCGCCCAGGGTATTCTGCGCATAAATATTATCAGCTGCCAGAATTTGCCTTCGCTCGCCCGAGCCGACCAGCTACTGCCGGATGCGATCTTTTGCGGAGTGGATGTGCGCGAGACGCCTCTATAATGTCATTATTGCTGGCTGTTGATATTTTCGCACCAGCTCTAACCCCTTGCGGTGCACCTCACCGCGTCGATGTATCCGGCATCCATCTGCCCGCACCCCGCCAGCTGCACGCGCAACCGGACATGCACATGCCTTTGCGTGGCCTAGCTCTCCAGCAACCGGCTTTTGTACATGTTCACTTTGAAACATGGCGTGCGCAGTCCAGCCTTGGGCATAGACAGGGTAAACAGCGCTTCACAGCGCAGGGATCGCCACCTTACATCCGCCACGCCACAGCAAGAGGCTAACAAAGGCTACAGCTTCCACTCTGGTGACAGTTCGGTGGTGCTCAGAGAGCTATATGAGGGCATCGTATTCGATGCGCCGCACTTTCCGCACCTTTTTCACACCATCCAGGCTCCGACTCCGATGTACGTACGTACGTACGTACGTATGTATGTATGTATGTATGTATGTATGTATGTATGTATGTATGTATGTATGTATGTATGTATGTATGTATGTATGTATGTATGTATGTATGTATGTATGTATGTATGTATGTATGTATGTATGTATGTATGTATGTATGTATGTATGTATGTATGTATGTATGTATGTATGTATGTATGTATGTATGTATGTATGTATGTATGTATGTATGTATGTATGTAGTCTTATTCACAATATCGTAACGGGTTTTCCCTAACCCGCTTCTTGATCTCGCTCCTGCAGCTCGATGTGAACCCGGCATGCAACGTTACGCCGACCGCCGACATCCGCGCCACAATCAACGGCGTTCCTACAAACATAGCGCCCGCCATTCGCAGCGCGGAAAATGTCCCGGGTGTCAACGTCCTTCGTATCAGCCGGCTAGGTCTGAACCTGTCCACAGCCGCGGATGCCGTGCTGTGCATCACCCTGAAGCCGAACAGACTCGGCAGGGGCTGTACAAGTCTGGAGGACCTGTGCGTGCGTCCGGACGGTTACCCAAGCGGCACATGCAGAGCAGCCTTCTTCAATACCCAGCGTAACTGCTGTCCCATTGATGTATTCCCGTCGCCACCGACCACAACGCCTTCGCCGCCGCCGTTGTCGCCTTCGCCGCCGTCTAATCCTTTGCTTCCGTCGCCGCCACCGTCGCCCTCGCCGCCGCCGCCGCCCTCGCCGCCACCGTCACCGCCGCCTCCGCCATCGCCGCCATCGCCACCATCGCCGCCATCGCCGCGGCCGCCACCATTGCCACGGCGGCCACCGCGGCCACCGCGGCTGCCGCCGACCCGTCCTCTCGCCCCACCACCGTCCCCACCGCCGTCTCCACCACCGCCGTCTCCACCACCGCCGTCTCCACCGCCACCGTCTCCACCACCGCCATCTGCACCACCACCTCCACCACCGCCACCTCCACCACCGCCATCTCCACCACCGCCATCTCCACCGCCGCCATCACCACCGCCACCTCCACCACCCTCTCAGCCATCGCAGCCGTCACAGTCACCGAAGCCGCCGGCACCGGCGGATCCCGAAGACATTACCCGCGAAACACCTCCCCCGCCTCTTTCACCCCCACCCGTTACTCCATTCGATTGCCCCGTCTGCCTAACCGTGCAGCTGATTCCCCCCGCTGTGAACTTGTATCCCTACTCCTTCGACATGTCCGAATGTTCCCAAGGCCTGCTCAGACTCGTTGACGGCCTCAACGGCCTGGCCCTCGCATACGGAGCCCAAATGACCGGTCAATTCAGACCTGTCGACTGCAGCGACAACGCGATGGTGGCATGTGGCGCGTTTGCCTTCCCGGCGGAGGCTGCAAAGGTGCCGGCTGGCGCTTTGGAAGAGTTGTCGTACACCCTGCTGGACGACATTGCTGGCGGAGGTGCTGAGTGCCATCCGGAGTTGCAGGGCTACAGCATCCAGGCATACACCTCGGCAAGCTCGTGCCTGCAGCTTTCCGTCTCTAAGGACTGCGTCATCAGCCCGCTGCCCAATAACTGCACGTGAGTCGCGCGTCGCGCGCATTTGCGCGTCTTTGATACCTGTGCATATGCATGTATGCATGTTTGTACGTATGCTTAGCTGACAGGGGGCCCCTGAGCGGGGTGATGTGCCGTCGTGCGCTGTGCGGTGCTGCATGTGCTCGGCCGTGCCGTGCCGGCGTGCATGATCCGGGAGTCTTGGGTTTGAATCCATGTTGGTGAGCGGCGCATGGGGGGGAGAGAGGACGTGGTCTTCAGCTCCATGTGCGGCAATCCCTAAACCAGCGCACATGCCTTACATGCATACGCAATCATACCGCATCTGTTGTATCTACATACCGCTCGGTTTGCTTCATAACTGTAATGATGTGATGTATGCGGAAACAGGGCGTTAGTTTATGAGGAGCGAGCAGAGGGTCGAAATGTTGCCATGTTCCATCCGTCTAAGTGAACGACGGATAGATGCTATAGCAGTGGATAGGTCTAATCAAAGAGTCAACGAATCTACTTTTGTATCTCTGCGTAATTGCGATCACCTGGCTCAGGTTGGTTTGCCGCTGTTCGAAATTCACCCGCGCATTAAGATGCCCGCCACTGCACACGTACCTGTCCTGTCCCTTTCTGCGTACTTATATACCGTGTATGATGATGCAGGTGCAATACGACAGCTGGAGTCATGCCGTACAAGGTGTCCCCGCGGTACAATGTCACTGCCGTACCGGCCAGGAAGTCCAACCTCTACTGCTTCACCATTGAGGCACTCCCAGACGGCGTGTCCCCTCTCAACGTAAGTCTTCATCTACTTACTAATCTTTACTTATTTATCTTAGCTACGTTGTCCATTTAGAGGTCCATTTAGAGGTCCATACTAGTTGTTGTTCCTGACAGTCCTTGCGCCTGTCGTTCGCCGCTCACAACAGGCTGCCTGCGGACCCGTAGACATCTTGTCCAAGGTCGAGTTCTTCGCGGGTGAGTCTGGCCGTGGCTCCAAGCTGACGGATATGCTGCTGCGGCTTTCATTTGGCTTTTGAGTGTGCGTGTATTGTAATAGGAGTTGAGCTGAGGATGAAGAAATGGCCGACCGAAGGCCACGACTGCGTAACTAGGAGGGTAACCAGTACGGGGTAGCTGAGCTACTCCCTAGCTAGGCACCACCCCGGTAATATAACCTCGTCAGAGCAATCAATCAAGCGGGCTTTCATTCCGTTGAGCTGCCTGCCAATCCGTTCCCTTGGGGAAATGTGATAATGGTATTTGTGACCGTGACCGATGTACGGCAGAGCATATGTACGACCAACAAATGAACATTTCGCATACGAGTCTGGGTAGCATAATTAATAGTTCGGCATATCTTTCTTTTCTTTTCTCGTGTTGAGGAGGTAGTGTAATAGTTTTGTGTTGTCTCTATCCATTTAAAGCAGCAGTACTAGGCCCCCTCCGGGCTCTTGGGCCCTCAGGGCTCCGGGTATGTATGGGGCCCCCCCAGGGTTACGCCGTCGGAGAGTAACGCAACTTCAGAAGGTGTGTAACACGCACGCATGCAAACACACACACACACACACACACACACACACAAATTTCCATGCATAGCATCTCAACTGGTCCTTCCGAGCCGCCCATATGACACACGGGTGTGAGTAGGGGCGAACCGGTGGACACATAAGGCGGTTATGCATATGTCTACATATGCTATGCATGTGCTAACTGAGCCACAACGGCTACCGGTACGGCAGACATTAGCAGCGGTCTGGTATCGTCCTGGCCATGGGGGGTATTTGCGGGGCGTGTGGATGTGCGTGTGTGGTTCAAAGCGATCAACAGGTAGGCCACCTGTGACTGATTTCCCGGTGGTGCTGCACACTGTTGGGGGGCGCCCAGTGTGCCGTTTTCATGCCCAGTGTGTGTGTTTCTTGGCGCTGCCCTGGTCGCTGTCGTTCCCTGGCGTCCGAGTGCCTGCGGTCGCTGTCCCCTGCTGTGCCACCAGATGACACCATCCGTTCCTTGGTGCGGGGCTTTGAGCTCATCCCAAGCGTCGGCACGTCGAGAACCGTGTCCCCGACCTGGGGCCCCAAGGGTCTCAACACCGTCAAAGGTACGCGCCCGCCCGCGTGCGTGCATGTGTGTGTGTGTGTGTTCACGTGTGTTCACGTGTGTGCACGCACGCGTGCATGTGTGTGTGTGTTCACGTGTGTTCGTGTGTGTTCGTGTGTGTTCGTGTGTGTTCGTGTGTGTTCGTGTGTGTTCGTGTGTGTTCGTGTGTGTTCGTGTGTGTTCGTGTGTGTGTTCACGTGTGTTCGTGTGTGTGTTGCTCGTTGAGCGGTTACCCACCAAAAAGGTGTACTTGACTAAGTAGCAGTCAAAGGTACGTTTGCAAGTGCGCAGCAGGCGGGGGCGCGAGGGCTCCGGAGAAGAGGAGTCCACACGCGCACAGTCAGCTTTGAAATCCTTATTAAAACCCTGGCATGCCGCGGTTGATAGCCTTTGCGCCCAAAACAGCCGCTAGCTCACGGGTCTCAACGCCGCCAGCAGCTTTGCCGGTTGGACCCACCACCGCCAGTTCACGAGAGAGGTGCTGCGTGGGGATGTCACTTTCATCAGCAGTTCTCAGGTGACCCTGTGTAGACACGTCATGAGTTGTTACTCATCGGGGCAGCCTTGCTTGCCGCTCGCCGTGCGGACAGCCGTTTGCCATCTTTCCGCCTCTGCGCTCAAACACCGCCATCTTTGCTCTCTCCGGTGACGTCCTGCCATTGCCTCACGCTGTGCTTGGCTCCTCTCATCACCTTCCTGACAGCTTCCCAAATGAAGTGGAACGCCACGCAAGCCATAGGCGGCCGAGTTTGCCTGGAGCTCAGGGATACGACCTCCCTGGACCAAATCTGTCTAGACGGCTCGGGAAATCCGACTAGCCGGTGGTGAGTGGTGAGGGAAAACGTAGGCCGGGCCGCAGTGCCGCAGGCCGGATGCGGGGGGCACTCAGTAACGACTCGGTCAAAAATCCTGTCCGGCAAAAAACAGCCCAGGGTCAGGCGCATCCCCGGCTGCTGTGGATCCCCACCTGGCGCCCTCATGATGCGGATCTCCGCCGGAACCTCTATATATTGGTGGATTGACAAGGGCGGCAATCCCGGACTGCCCACAACTCCATGAATTTCGTCCTCTATGTGCATCAGCCGCGTCCTTTGCGTCGCCGTGTCTATAACACGCTCGCGTGCACATGTCCAACTCCAACCTCGCACTTGACTAACCCTGCTTGGATAGCAAACTCAATCCCGCTGTAGCCGCTATTATTACTTGCTCGTTGTTATTAGTAGTCTGGCGGACTCGGCATTCATTTTTCGTTAGATTACGCACCGGCGCCACTATTCCTTAGAAACCGCGCCCGACCCTCTCTTTGCCGTACTTTATGCCTCCCTTTGTCGTATTTTGTGCCTCCCTTTGTCGTACTTTGTACCCACAGCATCGTGACTCTGTTCAACAACAACAACCGCTGCTGCCCCACGTACATTTCCGGGGCGCCCCTGCCGCCAAGGATCGCGTAATCCTGACATCCATCCAGGACTGCTCACGCTACCGGTTTTTGTACCAGCGTTCTGTTACCAGCTTCATAACACGCAACGACGCTTATATCAGCTTGCTTCCTTCCGCTTTTTCCTCTCTTGCTTGCTTTCCTGTCGAGACTTGTCGAGTTTTCTCTTTAGCACTTCCTGGCACTGCAGGCACGCAACGAGGCCATGAGTTGCAGTTTTTTTGTCAGCGTCAGGACGGTGTAAAGGTCAGGATTGATTGATGGGCAGTAAATTTTGCCCTGGTACGTGTTTCAACACTGAAAAGGGTCCTTACGGAACGGCATTTGTTTATTACCTGTGCTTAATGACTCAACACCGTTAAACTACTTTCAGAGCTTGAATTCTAAGCTGTATTATGTTAAAGATTGGGATGCAAGCACGGCTATCTTTCTTCGGCGCTGGCACGTGGTATTGTGATCGAGGTTTGGGGATCGGCGGTGGTTGCCTCCGGTTGCCTGGTGTCCTAATTTGGCAGCTTGCCGTTGACCGCTCAAACCGCTTTACTAATCCTTTGCAAGTATTGTATTTCGAGCGAGCATTGTATTTCGTTTTGTAATCAACCTCGAAATTGAAGGTGTCCTGTTTCTTGGACTGTAAATGGGTTGGATGAGGAACGGCTGTAGTCGGCTGCTGTAGCAGACGCCACAACACGCAGGCCCTCCGCAAGGAACAATGCCGCCGCTTCTTTCGCTGGTACATAACAAATAACGTGTTTCATGTACAAGTTAACTGTTTAATTGAGAGACTGGGGTGTTTTGTGTTACGGTCTCCAGCGCCCCACCCTTCCAGGATGGCGCGAGTCCAGGGGGCTCCACCTTGTAAGTTATGTATGATAAACCCCCGCCCGGATTCTTACCAAGACGCTAACGACCCCTAATTTTGTTCTGGTTCAGATGTCTCCAGGTCCCCCCGAGCCCCTGTCGTCTTAACCCCAGCCTTGCCAAGGCACCGGCCAGCACCGACCGGGTCGCGGCTGCTGACGCCCAGGCCTGCGTCCGCGACACCAGCCTTCCCGCGTCACGTTAGCCTCGGCTGAAGCCTCCATACGCAGAAAACGTTGGCTGGCCTTATGCAACTGATGTTGCTTGGACTTCCTTTCCGTAACTACTTTGCGAAGGTTTACTTGCTAAGCCGCTGACGAGAGCGACTTGAACGAGGCCTTCCTTAAGACGCTGCTGAGCGAACCCTAGTCAGCCAACTGAGGTACTTAGTTATGTCGCAAGAAACGTTAACAAAAGGATCAGTCAGAGCCTGAGGATAACAACAGTGTTGCATGAGATGGCTCAACGTTTGTTACTCTTCGCAGAGCCTAGCCACGGCTTTAATTGCGCAAACAAGAAACAGCTCCACCGTCTTTTCAGTTTTGGTTCAATGATGAATTGAAGTCCTCCTGAGACAGGGTCATCCAGTTACTTTGAAACGGCTCACATGTTGCCTCTCTGGTCGCATTTCGTACAATTGCAGTTTTGACGCGTAAGTCCAACGTCTCGCCTCCGGCTACCAGGTATTCTCCGCTGCAGCTACATATGCATCTTCATCCACAATTTTTTCCCTGATACGGCCTTCCTCCTCCTCCTCCAGCTGAGTCCTTCCAGCATAGGGCTCTCAAACGGACATGCTCCACATGAGTCTGCCATCAGCGCGACCCACAGCGCACAGCAGCCGCGCCACGACTTCCTCACCTTTCGCTTCTTCTTCCCCACGTTCATCAAAACAGACCCGTGGGTCAATACGGACCCACGCGACACCGAACCCTCAGCCGCGACCCTTCTTCTGCACCACCGCCTTCGGTCGTGCCAAACCGAAGCCTCTCAAGCCACCACGAAGCAGGGCGTCCGGGATCACTCGATTCCGAGAAAACGGCCGAGATGACCGTAGCAGCCCCAGACTCCGACCCAGCCCCGGGGAAACGTCCAGTCCCAATCTGATTTCCAATCCCTGGACGTTCCTCCAGAAAGGTCCAGCCCGCCCTGCCGGGCTACAGCCGCATGCAGGGGAGCCTCAGCAGCAGCAGCAGCAGCAGCAGCAGCAGCTGGTGGTGGATCTACCCGGGGTGGATGTCAGGAACCAGCAGGTGCAGCAACAACAGGAACAGCAACACGATACAAATCCACATCCGGAACTGAATCCGGATCCAGATCCAGATGGTGCCGCTCCGCGGTCCCCAAGCTCCCTCCGAGGCGAGGAGCTGCTGAAAGCGGCCCCCGCGACCCCCATCATTCTGGCCCAGTCTCTGGACGATAAGGTCGCGGAAATTATCGCCAGGTGAGGCTCCCCTGTGTGGGTGGGTGGAGGGGCGGGGGGGGAGGAGGGGGAGGGGTTTTGGGAGTGCGGGTGAAAATAGGAAAAATTGGCGTTATGTGTGCGACGAGGGCTGATTGGCTCGCGGATGCGGGTGCGTGCCGTGTGAGGGCTTATGTACCGCTGGGGACTAGGGTCCCCCGCCTTACCTACCCACCTACCCCTACCTGCATCCTGGGGTAACCGCGTGTGGCTGAAACCCATTTCTGAGATCCAACCCCCTCCTGCAAGCTTGGGGCAACGTTTCTGGGTGTTGTTGCATGCCTATGAAGTGAAATGCATTCCCCCTCCTCCTCCCCCCTCCTTACCCCGCCGCCGGGGATGGTCTGGTGTTGCAGATACAGGCTCATGGAGGATCGGCTGGCAGCGGTGGAGAGGCAGATCGTGGACATGGTACGGGAGCTCAGAGCAGCGCCGCCGGGTGCCGTACTGGCTGCGGCGGTGGCGGGACCGGTAACCGCAGCGGCGGCACCCGGGGCCGACGGCGGGGCAGGGTCGTCGTCCACATCGCCCTCAGTTGCGGTGCCGCCGGGGCAGCAGCTTCACGGCAGCGGCGGGGCCGTCTCGTCCACCAGCGGGCAGCAAGCTGCGGCAGGTGGGCGGACCGTTACGACGGAAAGGAAAAACCCAACCGCTGGCAGTTGGCGGTTTACAGTCATACTGCACACAGACTTGCACCACCACCACCACCACCACCACCACTGCCTTCCCCCACACCGCCCCCGCACCGCCACGTGCTCCAGTCTCTTCAGTCTCTCCAGTCCACACGGTCGCCATCACGCGCAACTCCCCCCATGCCAAGGCACGAACCCTAAGTTCTGACTCCCACCCCACCCGGGGGCCCCCGCTTGCTTCACCAACACCTACCTTCCAACGCCTAACCGTTTCAACTACCAACCTCCAGACCTCCTCTCCGGGGGCGGCGGCAGTCAGCAGGGTAAGGCCCGATTGTTCGAGATCAACCGAATTCAGTCCGCCATCACAGAGGTACGACAGCCGCTACGGCTAGTTATCGGTACGGGTAGTTTACGTTACGGCTTGTGTACGGCTGTACGGCCGACTACGGTACGCACCACGACACCATGGCTGTGTGGTGTGCGGGTCATACTATCCGTTGTGCTAAGCTGCACCTCGTGTGTGTTTTGCCCACCGTTACTTCCTCCCCCCCACACACACTCGCCCCCACCCCACATACCCCAGCCACAGACATGAATACACACCACCCGCGTCCTTTTCCCTTCCTCAACCTCTCCCTCCCCTCTACGCTCCCAGGTCGTTAACAGCGGCTACCTGGAGAGCGTCAAGGGGCTGCGGGAGACGCTGCTGGTCCAGGAGTGGGGGCTGCAGGCCAAGAACTGGGCCAGGCGGAGGTGCGGGGGTGGGGGGGAGAGAAGTGTGTGTGTGTGTGTGTGTGTTTAAAGGCGAGTGTTACGGGCGAGAGGGGAACGAGGGGACATCCCCCGACGACATACGTACATGCGACAAGGCGTACAAACAGGCGCGAAGCGGGGCTGTGACATCTGTTAAGTTGGGGGGGGGGGGAAAAGGGGGGGAAGTGGTGTGTTTTGTGACAGCAGAACGTCGCGGGGCCGGCAGGCGCCGGTTCGCAGGAAGGTGGGACAGTGGCGCATACTTAAAGGGGAACCCTTTAGTGTTCTTCTTCTTCCCCTAAAGGGGAACTAAAGTTCCCCTTTAGGGGATGAACTAAAGTTCCCCTTTGAGCGACCGGACAAGAAGACCGGGTCTCCACCTGCCCCGCCGTCTACTCATGCCGTACTCATTCGTACAGGGGCGTCAGCGCATTTGAGGAGTGGTGCGCTGTGAACGCTCCCGAAGAGGTGTCGTACGACATCATCAGCGCCTTGTACGACGACCCCGATGCGTTACACGTACTACCCACACCCCGCCTACGCATGATGGCCCGTGCCATGATCGAGCAACACACGCTTCAGGCGTACGACGAGGTACGACATCATTGTTGCTGACCCTCTTCCCCGTCTTGTCACAGTATACCGAAAGAATCATCAGTATAGGATGTATGTATGTACGTATGTGCGCAAGGCGGCGACAAAAGGGCGGGGTGAGAAGAGGAAAAGACGGGACAAGAGGTAATCGCGCGCACGTGCCAAGCTGTGTTTTGCCCCGGGGCCCCCACAGTGACCCCCCGAACAACACCACCCCTCAACCCTCGCCCGCGTTCCGAAACCCGGTCAGGTATTTCGCCGCTGTACGAGCACCGCGGAGGGTCTCGCGCGTGTGGGTTTGGGTGACCTGCTCCCCCACACGGCGGGTGTGGGCCAGGTGCTGCGGGGGCTGCTGCCGGGTGGCTTGCCCTTCCTGAGCGGGGGTTTCTGGTCGAGGGGGCTCAGGTGGCTGTGGCCTTTCGGCGGCGGCACCAGCCGGGGCTAGTCGGGGGCGCCTATGTAACCGCCCCTCTCTCCCCCCGCCGCCGTAGCCCGCATTACGGGGTGTGGGAAGGGACAGAGGGGATGTGGGGGAAACGCGGAGCAGGCTCCCGGTGCGGGGTGCTGGAGGGCTGATGATCAGTGCCATGAGACGAAGGGGGGAGAGGGACGAGGGGGGAGAGGGGGGGACCCGGGGGTATTCCGGTTGTGTACCGGGGTTGCGGGAGGGGAGGGGAGGGGAAGGGGAGGGGAAGGGGAGGGGAGCAGCTCCACGCGGGGTTGGGAGTGAAGGAACACAAGCCTGTGTGTGTTTTTGGGTTGGGGAGGGGCCGCCGTGGAAAGTAGTCAATATCATTACAATAACAATATTATAAAAGGCCACGGGGGCCGCTCACCACATATTCCCGGGGGGTGGGTGTTGTTACATGCGCTGGTGGGATTTCTGGGGTCGCCCGTGAGGAGGTTACGCTTGTGTTTGTGTGTGTGTGTTTGTGTTTGTGTGTATGAGGGGAAGAGAAAGAACCGGGTGATAGTAATGGTACGGGTTATTAGGGGATATGTGGTGGCGATAAAGTGCTAAAGACGGCCCCGTTCTCGGCGTAGAATGAAGTGGGGCAGCCAACCCAGTGTTTTATATTAGGAGTCAACATAGGAGTGTGTTGGTGGGGAGGAGGTCTCATCAGGCGGTGCCGGTACGAATCCGTACAATGATGTGATGATGGTCGTGTTGATATCGGTTGGCAGCCCTTTCCTGTTCTGATTGAAGTGCGTTGTGGGAGAGGTTACGGCTGACATTTCCCATTCAACACTGAAGTAGAAGTACAACGCTTTAAAAAATCGGTTTTCATTTCCTTTAGTTCATCGTAAAATTGTTGTTGAGAGATCCAACAAGCCTAGAACTCTGATTGCGCGGGGGGGACCTTGTAATGAAATATGTACACACGGACGGGGAGCTCGATGTTAACAATATCTGCACTCACCGCACCATGCAAGGTAAGGTAAGGTAAGGTAAGGTAAGGTAAGGTAAGATCCACACGCGTTTCACCACTCCCCTTCGTAATGCCGGATGTGACAAGGTAGCTGCCAAGTGCGATACTCGCAGCTGGGCGCAGTGGTCAGTGATCTGTAATCAGTGGGGGTTTGCAGCTTTTTCGTTTCCGTGTACAATACGGCGCGGTGCGGGGAGAACCGGCAGCCGGCCTTTCGACACAATACACACACACACCATACTTAAGCTAAGCCATCCTCTGCCAACACGTACGACTGTAATAAACGTACACGTGTACGGTAATGTACAGCCACGCAGCGTGCACGTGATGGAGATATACACACTCCCTCGCACACATACACACAGAAATGCAGACGGACATGCATACACAGGCCGACATACAAACGGAGACACACACACACACGCACATGCATCTGCAAATCTCTTCCCTCCGTCTGGGGCCCTCGCCACCGTTGAAATCCTCGTACAGCAACCCGCGCCGCGAGAGCTCCTGCCGCTCGCTCTCTCTCTCCCTCAGCCCCTCCTTTCCATCTCTCTCCATCTCTCCCGCTCCCGCTCTCTCACAAACCTCTGTGTTGCCGCCATCTCCTCGGCTCACGCCCCCTCCTCCGTCCCCCTCACCGTCACAGCCCACCCGCCCGCTCTCACATTCGTATTGTCGAGGGGGGAAGGTGGAGCCCACCTCGTGCAGGTGCGCACGTGTGTGTGACCAGCTGGTGAAGATCTAACCCCCGGTGGTGCGGCCGCCATGGAGGCCCCCCTCCCCCCTCCCTCCCTCCCCCCCACCAACAACAACCCCAACCCTCGGGTCGAGGGAAGGCGGCGGCCGCCTCACGCGGGTAAAAAACCGGTTACCGTGTTTTCTTCGCAGCGCCACTCCACCACCAGGATTTCCTCTCCCTTCTCGCCGCCATAACAACGCTACTACCACTATCATTACCGCTACCGCTACCACTACCGCGAAATGCAAGACCAACAGCATGACACTCGAGGACACCTGAGGGAGGGTGCGCTCCCATTATCACCGCCAAACATGACCATCACAACATTACCACCATCACCATCATCAGGATTATCAATTAAACCGGCACGACCGGTGCCATCGTTACCAGTTGCATCATCGACTAACACTCATCGTCGCCACCATCGGCATATCCCTTGCGCGCGGATACGTCATAAAATACACGATGTGCTCGCCGGGCGACGTGTTCATGGGGACCCCAACAAAACATAAAAAAACAAAACAAAGCCATATACACCCACCTCTAAAAAACACGTACCGGAATGCTGTACATCAGTACGACGTCGTGTCAGCAGCATGCAGCTGCCATACCCAACATGCTTGCCCGTACTCCTAAAAGCGGGTCATGGGACCCTTGCGGGTAGCGGCGCTCTAAAGTACCGCGTACGGTAGTACGACGAACGCTCCTATATGTACGGACATACACACACCTAGCATAAGAGATTCGCGGCCCGGCTAGACAGGATACGACAGCCACATGCTCTCTCGTTCTCACTCTCGCCACCCGGGCCTAGCCCCTACAGTACCAATATGCCCCGGGAGGGAGGCCGTGTTGTCGGCGTAGCACGTTTTTTTGTGCAACCTGTACAGTCCGCAACACGGCTGCAGCTCACTCCCACCCACTCCCCCTCCCTCCCCCACAACCGCCGCACCTTGCATGACCACCCCCGCCCACCCCCACTCCGCAACACAGCGTCCTCTCCACAACCACATTCCAGCCTTTGCAGCCGCCCTCACCGCCCTCACCCACGCTCCCAGTCAGTCAACTTGTCCGTCTATGTGTCTGTGTCTATGTTTGTCTGCCTACTTTTACGTTCGTGTACCTGTTCGTCTGTTTACCTGTATGTATGTCCACATCCCTGCCAGCTACATCCATACAGGCGGTCTCATCTCGCAGCACTCCGTCAGTGGAGAGGTCGGGACGGGGACGGGGAGGAAACAGGGGGAGGGAAAACCCTACCTCCCGTCACACCACCAGCAGCAGCAGCATTACCATCATCATCTCCATGACGAACTGAGGCGGGCACAACCGCGCGTGTCCCTCCCTCTCCCCCACCCTCTCTCATTCCAGGACGTGTCCAATGTTAGATTCGGACCTTCTCTCTGGCCAGGATGACCAGGTCTCCATCGTTGAGCACCTGCGGAGGGAAGAGGGGGAGAGGGAAGGGGTCCACCGGTGAGGAAACACACACGTACACACCGTTGATGTGGGGTGTGCGGCGGGAGTTGCACGTCGTAAGGTGTGTAAGGCGAGTTACAAGTCATACCTGTCATCAAAGGCTCTCTTTTCCCCCATACTTATGTTCCTTCCGAACATGAACATACATATATATACAGACAGACAGACAGACAGGCAGGCAGACAGACAGACTTGTTTCTATTCTACGTCCTCCCACCTCCCAACCCAACCCAACCCACTTAGCTATCCCCTCCCTACGCCCTCCTTCCCCTACCCCGCCTTCCCCACTGCCGTAGCCCTCTTCGGCGGCTGTTTCTTCGCCTTTCTACGTGCCCCCCCGGCCCCCGGCCCCCCCGACACCTACCGTGTCCTCCGGCACCAGTCTGTTGTTGACGTTGATGAGCAGGTTGACCCTGTACCCGTCGTACCCCTCCCCCGTGGTGATGATGCCCTTCTCCGCCACTATGTCCCCCGCGGTGGTGCCGCGGGAGAAGTGCTCGATGCGGCCCCCCGGCCAGATCAACACGGACACCTCGTCACTCTGGTAGTCGGAGGCGGCGTACTTGCCTGCGGGCGGGGGGGGGGGCGGCGGTGGAAAGGAGGGGTTGGGAAGCGATATGAGGGTAGGGAGAGTGGAAGCTATTCCCCTCGTGCCGCTGCATGTTGCCGCAAATACCGCTCTTCAGGCAATAATCGGAGAAAAGTGAACAGAACTTCTTTTGGAATAAATTAGTTCATGATTTTAGATCCAGAGCTAACATTAAAAAATAAATCTCCTGATTGTAATTATATTAAACCGGTGGGCAGAATCAGTACAGTGCAAAAAGCTGCAACATATTGCCGCAGGCAGGCTCACAGAAAGCAGGCAGGGAGCGGCTGGGAGAGCATGTGGGTGGGGTTAGGGTTGGGGAGCCCCGTGGGAAGCACCCCAAGGGCCAGGACGTGTCCTCCCACCACCACCAGCAAAACAACGAATATCCGTTGTACCCTTTATTAAAACAAGGTGCGGTGAATTTGGCGGAGGGAGATTGGGCGGTGCACTGATACTTCAGACGTCCGCTCCTCCCTTCCCCTCCCTCCTTCAACGCAAGGCGAGCCGCCCACCCCACGTGTGTTTCTCTCTCGCGCAGCACCCGGATATCCCCTCCTCCACGCGACAAGCCCCCCACTTCGCCCCCCTCCCCCACCTCTTACCTATGGCCCCCTCCCCCCAGGCTATCATACTGCGCAGCTGCTGGGTCTTCACAAACATAACCCGCATCTGCTCCCGAAGCCGCCGCTGCTCTGCCGTACAGGAGTCGGAACCGCCAACCAGTACGTCGTCGTCAATGGAGCTGCGAAGCGCGTCCGAGGTGACGGCGACACCGCTGCCGCCTCCGCCACTGCTGCTGACAGAGCCCCCGGCTCCGCTGCCTCCAGCGGCTCCTTCGGCACCGGCGGCGGCGGCGGCTCCTCTGCCGCCGGTGGTGCCAACCGTCCCCGCGGCTGCCTCCGCCGCCGCAGCTGCCGCCCTCTCCGCCTCCGCCGCCGCCAGCACGTCCTCCTCGTAGCCCTCCAGCAGTGTGACGGTCTCCGCAGGGAGGAGGTAACCCAGGTGGTCGCGTCGGTGGTACCTGACAGACAGACAGACAGACAGACGGTCAGGAGGGGAGGTTTCAGGGCACGACAACACAACCGAATGTCGTGTGTGCGTGTGTGTTTTGCGTGTGCGCGTGTGTAGCTGTCCCTGCACAGGGTGGGTGAGCGGGGGGAAGTCTTCAAGGTGAGTGGTGGGGTAAGGAGGCGGGTAAGAGCAAGCCCGGGGAAACACCCCAGCCAGGGCGCCGGTCAAAAAGGGAGGCTGCGGCGAATATGGACATACGTACGTACGCACACGCCCATTACGTATTGCAAAGCACTCGCGCACCCCCAGCCGCCCGCCAGCCATCCCTAAGCCTCTTCAAGTTCTTCCTGCCTAGCCCGCTTTCCCCCCCAACTGCCGATGACTCCCCCCCCCCCCAACACACACAAACACATTCCCACCTGCCATCATCGCACTTGACAAACTCCTCCAGCCGCAGCACCAGGTCCCCATGACCAGGAACCTGCCACCCCTTGGACAGAGCGTACGACAACAAACCCGAGTAGAAGCCGTACTCGGGCACTCTGGTGGGGAAGGGCCGGAAGGTGGCCCCCGACTTGATGGCAACAATCAGTCGCTGGCCCTCATCCTGACGGGAAATCACAACTCCGTACCTGCACATACATACATACATACATACATACACGTTAAGGTAAACGTTGTCCGGTCAGTCTGCCACCTGGTGCGTACGCGGTAGTTGGTTTCGGGTGTGGTTCGGAGCCATCTTCCGTACTTAGGGTTTTGGAAAGGCAAGCAAAGTATCCTGGCCGGCTGTACGCCCCCGTCCCTCCGTCCCTCCCTCCCCCCTCCCTCTACCTCCCTCCCGCCGCACCTGAGCTTGTCCTTGGACACCTTCAGAACGGGCTGACCCACATACCCCACAGCCAGCGGCTCGGGAGCTCCTCCTCCTCCTCCTCCTGCTGCTGGGCCCCCTGCCGGCCCCCCCGCCCGGGTGCGGCTCCCCCGGCCCCTCCCCGGGCTCTGCAGTATGGGTGTGTATTCCTTGTACACCCAGTGCGCCGCCGCGCCGTACTCCGCCAGTTCGTGCATGGAGCTGGTCTTGATCTGCACCTCCATGGGGATACCCCCGGGGCCGCGAACAGCTGCGCGGGGGAGGGGGGGAGCACAGCGGGGGCATGGTATACAAAGATATGCGGGAGGGGGGTGAGGGAGGGGCGGGGTGAGGAGGGAACAAGACGAACCACGAGGGGGGTTGAGGGGGGTTCGAGGGGGTTGAGAGACCGGATAACAGATTTAGGGGATATGGAAGTGAAGCTGGGAACGGAGTGGAACCGAGTTCGGTTGGTGTCGGCCGTTGACCGTTGCCTGTTGAAGCCCCAAGCGGCCCCACGTTCAGTCGGCCACCCTAACCCCCCACCTGTGTGGAGAGCCTGGTACTCGGACTGTTTGGGGTTGGCGATGTAGTCGTCGAACTCGCGCTTGATGGGCTTCCATATCGAGTGTACGGCACCCACCAGGCGGTAGCACACCTCGACGGCTTCCTGCAGGCTACTGCCCTCGCCGTCGTCCACAATCACCCGCAGCGCCCGGGAGTCGTACACCTGGTACCGACACGCCGCGTGCGAGAGAGGGAGAAGGGGTGGGAGGAGGAGCGGCGCGTATGTCTTCATGAAGGGTGGGGGGGGACAAACACGGTGATCAGGATGCAGGTAGGCAGGTAGGTAGGTAGATAAACCCCGTTCGATGCGCCATCGCGCACATGTGCAGCACTTCTCGCGCGCGAGCAGATCAGTTTGAGAGACTCTGCAGCAGCATAACATGCAGTGCAGAAACATAACAACATTGTACTCTTATTGCACATACATACAAACGATAGACATCGGATACACACTCGCACGCACCATATGAGAGCATTGCAAAGTGCCGTACACGTACCTGCGCCACCGCCACACCCTTGCGGATCATCTTCCGGTACACGCTGTGGAGGCTCTTCAGGCGACCCTGAATGTTGATGCCCAGACCGCCCGCCTGACTGCGAATCTGGATCTCGTTGTACAGCAGTGCCGCACACTCGTCCAAGACCTCCAGCCCCAGACTGCCGTACATTAGGAACCCCCCAACAGTCAGACACACGAACACACGAACAACAAGGTCACGTTAAGCGGATGGACCAGTTCAAAGCATTACACGAGTCACAACCAACCGATATCATCGCCGTGACCTCAGGATACATACAATTACATACATAGATACATACATAGATACACACAATTACATACATACACACATACATACAAACACACACGCAGAGTGCAGCGGGACTCCCCGAGGGGACCCCGTGATGTGACGTGGCACGCACGAAGGCCCCCACCTCGCACCCTCCATCCCTCCCCTCTAGCCACACGACCCAACTCCCATCTCATCACCGATACCTCCTCCCCTCCCCTCCCCTTCCGCGCTCTTACCGTGTGCTGCTAGCCAGCCCCCTCAGCGTCTTGAAGCCCACACTTTCAAACGGAACCACCGTGGACAGAATCAGCTTGAGCCGCTCCTGCTGCGGACTGAGACGACTCAGAGGCAGCGGCGGCGGCGGCGGCTGGTCGCTCAGAGGGCTGCTACTGCTGCTGTTGGCGCAGGCAGCGGCCGCGCTACCTGGTGGTGGCGGCGCCGGCGTACTGGCGACCGGATTCGGTGCGGCGCCCGGCGCCGTCACCTCTGACGGCACCGACGCACTTGTCCCCGTCGCCATCGGCTGGGTCAGCGGACGCTGTACGGAAGAGCTGTGGACTGGATGTGCGGGGGGTTGGGCCGGGGATATCGCATCTGCGCCACCGGGGGTTGGTGGCGGGCTGGCGGAGGAAAGTGGCTGCGGCGAGGAGCTAGTGCTACTGCCATAACTGCTACTGCCGTCAGGGCTGCCGCTGCTCGCCATGGCGGTCGGCAACTCAAAAGGCAGAACGAGGTTGTCAAGTAGGATGGGTCCGTCAACCGATTCCAGTGTACCGTACGACACCGCCGGGACTGCGGCTCTCGCCGCCGCTGCGGAGTTCACTCCGCCGGGGGTGGCTCCGCCAGCACCGCCGCTGGCAATGACGACATCATTCAGCCGGAAACTCGAACTTCTGCTGCCGTCGCCACCCATAACTGCATCGCTCGTCGCCGCGCTGACGCTACGCCGTACGGATGTACTCATGTGCGATGATGTATGCGATGATGATGACGACGCAGCAGCAGCAGCAGTCGCCGCGGGTGCCTCTGTGGGCATGGATGCACCGTCCGCATCAGCATGGCTACTGCCGCCGTCGCCGCCGGGAGCGGACGTACAGCCACGTGGACTGTCGGGTGACGGTTCCCCACCTGTAACAGCCACCGCAGCTGCCGCTGCGGACATAGATACAGACGAGTCCGCCGTCTCCCTTGCGGCAGCTATGGTGCCCCACGTCTGACCTGCACTGCTGCTGCTGGTGCTGTCCGGCTCCAACACCGCCACTGACGACGACGACGTAGCCGGTACTGCTAAAGCCGCAGATGTCGTCGTCGTCGTCGCTGTCGCCAACGCTGAAACTGGCACTGGTACTGCAGGCGGCGGAAGAACCGCCGTTGCAGCCACGGCTGCCCGAGCTGCGCGATCCAGCGCCACCGCTGCCGCAGCCGGTGCCGCCGGCCCTATCGCCCGTTCGCCGCCGCCCGAGTCTCTCCGCAGCCGCCGCTGCCGACCCATACTGTACCTGCCCACTCCACGCTCGCTTCCGGCCCCCGCAGCCGCCGCCGCCGCTGCGCGGACACCCGCGGCACGCGTGTAATGCCGTACGGGCGCCTCCGGCCCCGACACCTGTACAATCCGCAACCCCAGATCGTCGCCGCCGCCGCCGCCGCCTCCCGTCGTTGCCTGGTCCTCCAGCTGTTCCTCCACCACCGCCAGGGTGGGCAGGCTCCACAAGCGGTCCAGCTCGGCCCGCAATGTGCAATACGTGCTGGGCTGTAGCACCGCAAAGCAAAGGTCTTCCATCTCCGACTGGGGGGAAAGGAGGCGGCAGTAGCAGCAACAACAGAAATTCCAAGTAGTAGCAACAACAACAGCAACAGCAGCAGCAGCATATGGTAGAGACAATAGCAATAGCATATGGCCGTAGCAACCGCAGCAGGCAAGTCGAACGAACCCACCCAGCCCCCTACTCCTGCAACGAAATGCCGACATGCCACACACCCCTTTCCGTGCGCAGTGCGCAGCCGCGACATCACCACAACGTCACCTCTGACGGGCGGACGAACGGGTACCGTGCCCCCAGCTCCCTCCATGCGAGACCAGTACACCCTTCAGCTGCTGCTGTAGACCAAACCTATACAACCCCCTAGGCCGGCAACGAAGCCAGCGCACGTTGGCTGCTGCCGTGACGAAACCCAGCTGGAGCCGCGCATTTGCACCCCACCCTCACCCTTTTCCCTTTCCCTCCATAGGTAGTTATTCCGACATCATCTTCACTTCGTCATCCCGAGGTCGCGGTCTTCACGGACGCCTTTCGGTTAGTTCTACGTCTGGTACACTCTTGCCCTGGCAGCAGCTTCACTCTCGTTCGTCTTCCCCTCCCCTCCCTCCCTCCCCGTCCCCCCTTCCTAACACCCACACACCCACACACACGCGCGCAGGCCCACACACAGGCGCACCGCACGCCCACACAGCCCCCCCCAACCTCACCTTCAGTCCGTCCCAGCCCAGTGACTCCGCCATGCTGCACCACACCTCCAGTGTCTCCTCAGCCACACTGCGCTGCTTGTCAGGGGGCAGCACGTACACGGTCCTCATGTTGTGCAGCCGGTCCGCCAGCTTCACCAGGATGACCAGGGGCTCCTCGAAGGCCAGGTCTACAATCAGCTTGCGGAGCTGCTTCAAGTGGTCCGGGGAGTACTGGGCCCAACCCTGAGGAGCGATTCGGGCAGAGGGGGGGAATGGAGGGCGCGAAAATGGGAGGGGGGGAAAAGAAGAGGGGAAATGCAGGTTCAGGGGAGGGAAGGCGCAAAAGAGTTGCGGGAAGGTAGGTTGGCTGTGACGGAGCATTAGTCCAGGGGAACTTGAACCGGGGTACAGACGTGCTCTTTCCATTTCCATGGCTCCCCTTCCCCCCTTTCCCCCCTTTCCCCGTCTCCTCCCCTTCCTACCTGTCTCTTACCCCTCCTCAGCAGCTGGTTCATCTGGCTGAGCTTGGAGACCTGGTTCACCAGGGCCGTTACACGGGGCCCAAACGCCTGCTGCATGGCTGACAGGTCGGTGGGTGTGTCGTCAATCACGTCGTGCAGTACGGCAGCCATGATGCAGGACACGTGTCTGGGGTGGCGGGCGCGGGCAGGACGGGGGGAGAAAGGGGGAGGCAAGGAAGGGCAGAACGCGCCCGGGACGAGACAAGACGGGACGGGAAAGAAGGCGGTAGGTCTTAGCAGCCAGTTGCGGTGTGAGGTGCCCTAGATGGACGCGCAGGAGAGGTCGGACCGCGCTGAACTCGGCAAGCGGATACGACACCCCGCCGGGCCGCCGGCTGACGGTGAGAGGGCTCATCCCTTAGGGGGAGATGTGAAGAACAGCACATTGCCGCTGACGGGATATCACATACCCACACACGCTGATGTCTGGGCCGGGTGTGGCCGAATTAGGAACATGAACAAGAGGTGTGAGGTGTGTGTATATGAAAAGCTAAAGGCAGCAGCTCCCACTAGGCCCAGTTGCAGGCGGTAAGCCGAGTGTCGCCGTAGCCGCTGGCTCAGACAGTACCAACTCTGAGCACTGTTTGTGATTCCCCCCTACCCCCCCCCCGCTCCGTGGCGCCCAGGAGGAGCTCATCGCCTCCCCTCCCCACCCCCCTTGCTCACCTCTCCTGTTCCGCCGCGCTGTGTGCCAGTGGCAGACACGCCTCCACGATGAGCGCCGTCTCAATGCAGTGCGTCACGTAGGGCTCCCCCGTCTTACGGCGCTGGTGGGCATGGGCCTCCGCTGCAAATGCCACCGCGGCCAGCACGGAGGGCAGCTGGAAGAAGCGGCTGCTGGTCACATCGACCCCGTGCAGATAGGTGCGGGACTGCACTTGCTGAGCGCGACGGTCAAAGTTAAAAAACTCGGCTAGCACCGCCATCAGATTGTACGACAGTGCACCCAGCGCCACGGACAGGGCGCAGAGAGTCGTGAACCATAGGCTGGCGCCGTGGTAGGCACCTGGGGTGGGTTTTAGGTTTGTTGGGACGCCCGGGGGAAAGGTAAAAGGGTGTGGGGCAGCGGGGGGGGGGGGAAAGTCGGGGAGAGTCGAGGAGCTGTTGTGAGTGGGATGACATGCCCCGGACAGGCCAAGTGAGGTGTCGTGTGGTACGGAGAAGAGAGGTGAGATATGGCGAGCTTTAAGGCCAGTGCCTCATGAGGAGGATGAGCTGGAGGGTGGCTTCCAGAGCCGCGCCGTGTGCCTGACCCCAGCGCGACACCTGTGTCGAAACACGGGCGGCCCAGCCGGGCAAACGAGGCACCCGAGCGAGTCCAACGGCATCTGCGCTACACTGTAATGCAAAGGAAAGCCGCAACGGTGGGCCAACGGCTCGGGAAATGGTGAATGTTCGCCTGCGCGACTTGGTGGCCCTTTTGCAACTTGCCCGAGGTAAGGTTGTGACTCCATCCAATGACAAGTGGCACTCCAGAAGCCAAGGAAAGGTGGGCGTGAGGTGCCGGTCGACTGGTGGGCTGTCGTCGCGGGAGCGGCACCACTCCGCGCAGCGAAGAGTGCTGAGGGCACCGAGACAACCGACTCGCCCTTGTGGTGCCTACTGACTTCTTGGGTTCAAGCTGATGCACCATTGATAGCCGCGAACTGATGTGGCTATAAAACCTACTCACTACTAGGGCTGGAGAAAGGCAAGGCCTAGCATTTTCAAAGCTGCTCACATCACGGCATACATGTATTATGATCTTTCATTGTGTGTCTCACTTAGACTTGCGCTATCGCCTGGGCGACACGCGTAGACGCGCTGGTGACGTGCGTTGCGTTCTAACGACCCCAGCGAAGATGTCCTGGTATAGACAGTGAAAACAAACAAACGTCTATGGCCTACAAATGATAAGTGCGCGTAGGCGCGCGAGTATATATTCTTTAACCCTCGTCTCAAGGCAAAAGGTAAGCCTCCTTAGATATGCCAGGCCACATCTGTCGATATACAGGTAATGGTATGCTTAATGGACGCTTGGTGTTCACATGTGTGGAAGAGGTCGTACGGCACAGACGGACCTGGGACTCCCAGGCTGGGAGGCCAGTCTCCCCACCGCGAAAGTTGAACCCCATCGTAAAGCCGCTTAATTGATTGTGCAAAGCACGAGCGGCAGCGACGACAAAATGAAACACCATTTGAAAGTAGGGACAAACATACGGTATCAGCGGTAGACAGGCTGGTTCACTCCGAAAGGCAGTCGCGTCGCACGGGGGCTTAGAAGCAAGAGCAGGACAAGGAGTAAGAGCACATTGGTCCATATCCCGTCCTAATTATACAGCAAGGATGCAAGGAAGGATTCCGGCCAAAAGCAATGAAGCTTCAGCTGTCCTGGAATTCCCGAAACCCGACCCAGCTCTACTCTCGGAGTTGTCTTAAATCTTTCGAGATATCATCAATTCATTACGTTACGGTGCTTTTGGTTGATCGTTTCAACGGTTGCACAAACCGTTTCGCCTGCACGGAGCTGTTCCCCGTGAAAGTTGATTCCGCAGCTCCCCGCTGACGAACTCTCTCCTAAGGATAGAGTACTGTTACGAAAAGCAATCTGTGCTTAAGTAATGCCGCTGTGCCAGCACGAACAACTTAGCACTGCAAGGTTCATTTCCAGCCTCAAAAACATCCTGAATTTTTGGACTCCGCTTGGTAATTTTCAAAGATAGCCAGCCCGTTACCCTTCAGCCCGCTATCCTCCGCAATTGCTGCCCTCAAGCCGCCCCGCCCAAGTAATGATAAAGCGCCGACGATGTAAGGTTACAAAGTTGTGTGATAGTCCGGAAATCTGACGCCCCTCTTTCAGAGCGCTCGCAACGAAATTTGCAAGCCTGGCCTTTCACGCCTGGCCTTTCAAGAGGTAACCTTCGGCGCTGTCCAGTCTACACACCGCAGTGCAAAACACTATATCTGAAATTGCCCGTTACGGCAACCGCCGACATACAATCCTTGCACGCAACCAATAAGCACGCAATCAATGTCCCTTCATTCCTTTAACCGTCCAACATCTTGTGAATTTGCAAACCGACAATAAATATAGTCGCAAAACTCCCGTGGATTCTTTGCTAGTCGAAACAACAACACCATAAGCAAAGCGAAAAACACTACCCCCAACTCACCCCATGCCGCACTGTAAAGCTAACAAATAGAATCCTGCAAAGAAGCTACGTGGCCGATTGACAGAGTCGGTAATAAGAAACCCCGGCCACTGGCTAGTGGTGCAGCAGTGAAACTCAAAACTGTTCTTGTGCCGCCTACCTCCCACAATCAAGCAACGCTGGCTAATATCGCCGCCTCTCCTGCGTGGGCAATCGATAAGACCATCATTCAGACACATCCTCAACACGGCGTGCGGCGCAGCTCCACAGAGTTGCGGTCTTCTGTCAAACCTTTGCAGGTGGCCTAGATTGACACGGAACGCACCGCATGGCAAGCACCCGCAATAATACCCATACTTTACAGACGCGCCATGGCTGCGCGGCACAGGCCGAACGCTTCGCCCAAAATGCCACGACCGCCCTCACGCGCGCAATCGTGGCATGAATGCATGCCGCACCGCAAGACTCACCAGCGCAGGGCGCGAGTGGGGCACCGCGACTGCTGCAGAATCTGGCAAGGCCGCTGCCTCTTCACGCCGACATGCGGTTAGAAACCAATCTGTCCATACTTACCTCATAGTAGCCGTCACGTGGCCGGTCGCGGTAGCTACCGCCGCTCCCGTATGATCCTGACCTGTAACCGTCGTCGCCACGCCGGTCGTAGTCACGCCGGTCATCATAGCCCCGCCCCCGCCCACCATCCTCGTAGCCCTTGCCGCGGTAGTCGTCGTGCCCCCGGCCGCGATAGTCGTCATAGCCCCGCCCCCGGGAATCTTCGAAACCCCGGCTCTGGCTGTCGTGCCCCCGGTTATCACGCCTGCAAGGCATAAATTTGGTATGCTGGTATTCACAGCCCCCTCAGCCCCAGAGGGCCTCAAAGCAGTAAAAGTTGAGCTCCCTCAGCAGCCAATATAAGGATACGTCTGTATAGTATGAATGATGAATGGCTGCCAAGCAAGGCGCCCGAGCTGTGTGAATGCCACAACGCAACCAAGCTGCACATGATTTATGGTGGCAGCTTATAACTAAGCCAAATGCCGCCCACGCACCTGCTGTCCATGTCACGACCGCTGTCGTAGCGTCTGTCGCCATAGGGAGTGCTGCGGCCCCGGCTTTCGTAGCCACCCCGGCCATCGTACGTCCCGCGCTCCCGGCTGTCGTGCTCCCGCCTTTGTGAATGGATTGGGGTATCAGGACAGGCCAATCACAGCCAATTGGGATAATGCAGGATATAGTACAACAACTGAAGGACGCCAAACAGAAGGACTGCCTTGACAAATCAAGACCTGTCATGTATCACGCCACAAATCACCAAGAATATGGTTAGCACGCACAACGATTCATGCCAAGGTCCGTCCCTTACCTCACAGGGGAACGCTCCCGCTCCCGGCTGCGGTGTCCAGATTCCTCCCCCACTTGCGGCGGAACGCTGCGCTCCCGCACATACGGCTCGGGCTCGCGGGACCGTGACCGTTCGAACTTGTTTTGGAGCTCCGCGTACTTTTCACGAATGGCCTTCCAGCCCAGATACTGCTTGCCCGTCAAGTGCTCCTGCAACACCAGCACCCCAGGCCGATACGACCCCGTGAGGAACAAAACGAAGGTGGAGACTGCATGCAAGGCAGTGTCACGTTGGAATGGGAAAGCGCAGCTACCAACTCTATGGCAGGTTGCCCACTACAGGACATCGTGTCGCGCACTGAAGAAAGCCACTACTCGGATACTGGCAACGCCCCGGAAATACAAAGGAAAACTAAGCGGTGTTGCTGATGCTGACGCTACGTCTGCGTTCACACGATGTCGCTTGCCCCTCGCGTAAGGCCTTCAAAGCACCCGAGTACAAGTATGTGCACGGAGGCGGGCCCATCCATACTTACCTGCGCCGCCAACATACTTGGGCTTGGCTGGGCTGTGGAACGTACCTGCCGCCGCTGGTCATTGTCCGTACTGTTGATGAAGACGCCGCAGATGTCGCACACGCTCATGGTGCGGTCGGGCGCAGTTAGGCTGCGGTGCAGCCGGTCATGCTGAGCCTGCATTTCCTGCGCTTGCTGAGCCAGCGCCATGGAAACGTCCACGTCGCCAGCCTCACCGGCCTCTTGGCTCTTTTGCAGCAACTCTGCACAGCGACAGAACGGGGCAGGGTGTTTGGGGGTCAGGGCGCAAGCAGTGGCTCCGTCATGCCGTCTCCATGTGCCGGAACCGGCACCAACCCCAACCGCCTGTGCCCGAGCGGCGTTGACGTACCTTTGGCTTTGGTCTGCATCTCGGCCAGGCGCGTCGCGTCGTCTGGCTTCAACGGACGTGCACTGCTCTCAGCCTCTGCTCGCTCCTTGGATTTGGCTATCTTCCGGTCCATTTCCCGAATGAGGTCCTCAAGCACCTTCATAAGCCGCCGCTCGTACCTACAGAAAGAAATATGAAATGTAGATACTAACAACAGCTACACAAGCAGACCCATAGCACAGTTTACCAGTACAACACGGACCAAACTCAAGATACCGCTCACCTTTCGTGCTCACGAGGGTCCTGCTTATCGTATTCTGCCTTCAATTCTTCCCATCCTATATGGTCCTCGTGAAGCTCATATGGACACGGTCCTACAAGAGATTCTCGTAGCGGCCGCATCACAGAAAAGTTGTCCAAAACATAAGCCCAACATAAGCAGCTCTTTCTTACCTAAGTCGCTTCGAGTATTCTTGAACAAGCCATTAGGACAAAGGCCCGCTAGGGCGTATTTGCAAACACTGGGGTCGTCGAACCGAATCCTCCGATTTGAGCGCTGGCCAAGGGGCACGTTCCGCTCCTTCCCCATGAGCTCATCCAGCATCGCACGCATGGCGTCAACCATCTCTGCTGACGGTTCTTATTCGTCCTTTGCTTTGATCAAGTATATGGGAAAGTGCACAACGCTTCTTAGGAAAGCAGCAGCTGTAATCTTTGTACGTGCTCAAAACAGTAGCCATAAGTATATTCTTCATTCAGCGATGTGTACTGTCAAATACCAGTACTCGTGTACGGCTTTCAATGCGCGTGTACGGCCATGCCATGGAGTTTCCCAGTAATATGGAAACGCGAGGAAAATACAATTATGGGACCAAACGAGATTAATGTTTTGGCAAAGGTGGGGGAGCACATGTTGCTGTAGGTGCAGCGTGTAACGACTTGTCTGGCGTGTAAGGCATTAACTGTCTCTGGCACTGTGCTTGCCATGACATAATCACCTCCCGGGTCCTTCTCTCCGTACGTAATAACTTACTTGCCTTCTGCGTTCCCCAGCCCTGGCCGGGGCTGGGCTGCCTGCATGGTGGCAAAACGTTATTTGGCCCCACCCGCTTATATGGCCCCCAAAACCTTATATGACCACCTAATATGGCCCCACCGCATATAGTAACTACGCGCAACGCCTCTTACAGAGCAGCGGTCGCGTCAACAGCTCGCAGAATGCACCGTCCGCTAAGCGCACCTGCCCACTGGGCCATAAACAGAGCCCCCCGTCCCAAGGCAGCCTGGGGCCTGCTCTTGCCATTTTTGCTGCCCTGTACCTAGTGCTCTGTAATACTGGCTCGACCTGCATCTATCGACAAATAGCTGCACCATACATCAGAAGGCCCGAACGGCTCCGAGGGTAAAACCTAATGGTTCCATGAGAAAGTCTGGAGGAAAGCAACGCAGATCCACAGTGCTATGTGCACGAGACAGTCTGGTTAGGGATACCACGTCAGGTGTGTGGAAAGGACATCCTTGGATATCAGTCTGATGACCGCACAGAACTGTAATGCGCGGCGAGTTGGCTTCGGTTCAGTTGTCAGCTCGTTAGCTTACAACCACAGTTGCATGCAAATGGCATTTCACGCACTGTTACAGATTAACCGTTCAAGAGAAGCCATACAGTCATCACTGCCCATGACCATCCGAATGGCAAAAACGGCCTTTTGCAACCCGGATACGTCCACCCTATCTCTTCACCTGCCTTGTTCCTAGTCATCTCTTCACATCAATACAGCATGTGCACAAACTCACCCTAAGCTGTCCTGTTGCTGGCCGGATTTGACCTCCCGACGCAGTATGAAAGCCTGCAAGAGCAGGTCGGCGATGGAGCTTGATTTCTTACGTGGTACTGACTACCAATATCCTCGTCTTCGCAGCGACCACTGGCTAGTGGTGCAGCAGTGAAACTCAAAACTGTTCCTGTGCCGCCTACCTCCCACAATCAAGCAACGCTGGCTAATATCGCCGCCTCTCCTGCGTGGGCAATCGATAAGACCATCATTCAGACACATCCTCAACACGGCGTGCGGCGCAGCTCCACAGAGTTGCGGTCTTCTGTCAAACCTTTGCAGGTGGCCTAGATTGACACGGAACGCACCGCATGGCAAGCACCCGCAATAATACCCATACTTTACAGACGCGCCATGGCTGCGCGGCACAGGCCGAACGCTTCGCCCAAAATGCCACGACCGCCCTCACGCGCGCAATCGTGGCATGAATGCATGCCGCACCGCAAAGACTCACCAGCGCAGGGCGCGAGTGGGGCACCGCGACTGCTGCAGAGTCTGGCAAGGCCGCTGCCTCTTCACGCCGACATGCGGTTAGAAACCAATCTGTCCATACTTACCTCATAGTAGCCGTCACGTGGCCGGTCGCGGTAGCTACCGCCGCTCCCGTATGATCCTGACCTGTAACCGTCGTCGCCACGCCGGTCGTAGTCACGCCGGTCATCATAGCCCCGCCCCCGCCCACCATCCTCGTAGCCCTTGCCGCGGTAGTCGTCGTGCCCCCGGCCGCGATAGTCGTCATAGCCCCGCCCGCGGGAATCTTCGAAACCCCGGCTCTGGCTGTCGTGCCCCCGGTTATCACGCCTGCAAGGCATAAATTTGGTATGCTGGTATTCACAGCGCCCTCAGCCCCAGAGGGCCTCAAAGCAGTAAAAGTTGAGCTCCCTCAGCAGCCAATATAAGGATACGTCTGTATAGTATGAATGATGAATGGCTGCCAAGCAAGGCGCCCGAGCTGTGTGAATGCCACAACGCAACCAAGCTGCACATGATTTATGGTGGCAGCTTATAACTAAGCCAAATGCCGCCCACGCACCTGCTGTCCATGTCACGACCGCTGTCGTAGCGTCTGTCGCCATAGGGAGTGCTGCGGCCCCGGCTTTCGTAGCCACCCCGGCCATCGTACGTCCCGCGCTCCCGGCTGTCGTGCTCCCGCCTTTGTGAATGGATTGGGGTATCAGGACAGGCCAATCACAGCCAATTGGGATAATGCAGGATATAGTACAACAACTGAAGGACGCCAAACAGAAGGACTGCCTTGACAAATCAAGACCTGTCATGTATCACGCCACAAATCACCAAGAATATGGTTAGCACGCACAACGATTCATGCCAAGGTCCGTCCCTTACCTCACAGGGGAACGCTCCCGCTCCCGGCTGCGGTGTCCAGATTCCTCCCCCACTTGCGGCGGAACGCTGCGCTCCCGCACATACGGCTCGGGCTCGCGGGACCGTGACCGTTCGAACTTGTTTTGGAGCTCCGCGTACTTTTCACGAATGGCCTTCCAGCCCAGATACTGCTTGCCCGTCAAGTGCTCCTGCAACACCAGCACCCCAGGCCGATACGACCCCGTGAGGAACAAAACGAAGGTGGAGACTGCATGCAAGGCAGTGTCACGTTGGAATGGGAAAGCGCAGCTACCAACTCTATGGCAGGTTGCCCACTACAGGACATCGTGTCGCGCACTGAAGAAAGCCACTACTCGGATACTGGCAACGCCCCGGAAATACAAAGGAAAACTAAGCGGTGTTGCTGATGCTGACGCTACGTCTGCGTTCACACGATGTCGCTTGCCCCTCGCGTAAGGCCTTCAAAGCACCCGAGTACAAGTATGTGCACGGAGGCGGGCCCATCCATACTTACCTGCGCCGCCAACATACTTGGGCTTGGCTGGGCTGTGGAACGTACCTGCCGCCGCTGGTCATTGTCCGTACTGTTGATGAAGACGCCGCAGATGTCGCACACGCTCATGGTGCGGTCGGGCGCAGTTAGGCTGCGGTGCAGCCGGTCATGCTGAGCCTGCATTTCCTGCGCTTGCTGAGCCAGCGCCATGGAAACGTCCACGTCGCCAGCCTCACCGGCCTCTTGGCTCTTTTGCAGCAGCTCTGCACAGCGACAGAACGGGGCAGGGTGTTTGGGGGTCAGGGCGCAAGCGGTGGCTCCGTCATGCCGTCTCCATGTGCCGGAACCGGCACCAACCCCAACCGCCTGTGCCCGAGCGGCGTTGACGTACCTTTGGCTTTGGTCTGCATCTCGGCCAGGCGCGCCGCGTCGTCTGGCTTCAACGGACGTGCACTGCTCTCAGCCTCTGCTCGCTCCTTGGATTTGGCTATCTTCCGGTCCATTTCCCGAATGAGGTCCTCAAGCACCTTCATAAGCCGCCGCTCGTACCTACAGAAAGAAATATGAAATGTAGATACTAAACAACAGCTACACAAGCAGACCCATAGCACAGTTTACCAGTACAACACGGACCAAACTCAAGATTCCGCTCACCTTTCGTGCTCACGAGGGTCCTGCTTATCGTATTCTGCCTTCAATTCTTCCCATCCTATATGGTCCTCGTGAAGCTCATATGGACACGGTCCTACAAGAGATTCTCGTAGCGGCCGCATCACAGAAAAGTTGTCCAAAACATAAGCCCAACATAAGCAGCTCTTTCTTACCTAAGTCGCTTCGAGTATTCTTGAACAAGCCATTAGGACAAAGGCCCGCTAGGGCGTATTTGCAAACACTGGGGTCGTCGAACCGAATCCTCCGATTTGAGCGCTGGCCAAGGGGCACGTTCCGCTCCTTCCCCATGAGCTCATCCAGCATCGCTCGCATGGCGTCAACCATCTCTGCTGACGGTTCTTATTCGTCCTTTGCTTTGATCAAGTGGCTAAATTCACAACGCTTCCGCAATTGATAGGAAAGCAACAATTATCTTCCTTGCACTTGCCCAAACCAGTAGCCATAACATATGTTTTTCTCTTAGGGTTTTCTTGTGTACTGGCAAATTCTGGTACTCGTGTACGGCTTCAGTGCACGTGTACGGCCATGTCATGGAGTCCCAATAATATGGAAAGGTGAGGAAACATATAATATCGGGACCAGACGAAACTAGGTAATATTCTGGTAAAGGTGGGGGAACACATGTTTGCTGGCCAGTACGGCAGCTGCAGCGTGTAACGCCTTGTCTTGTAACACCTTGCCGTGTAAGGCATTACCTGCCTCCAGCACTGTGCATTCCATGACAGAATTGGCTCCCGGGTCCTTCCTGTCCCTCCGTGCTCAGATAGCGTAAAATATTAACTTGCCATCCGATGCAACTGGTTGGGTTGTAGCTAACCAGTCTGTTTCCGACCCTTTCATGCCATAGGGAGGTGCAAGTCTCACATGCATCAGGCTTACATGCATGAATTCAAACCCATGGGCATAAAAAGGACCTGACAAAGCCATTGGTGTCTCAGTTGGGCTGTCCGAAGTGCTGTCAACGACAACACATGAAACGTCGATTCAGAATAGGCCCTCACCCTAGCAATGGCATCATCAGAAACACAGGTGGTTTGTCCAAAAGCCTCTGCCACAGAGTGGGATGATGCATGCAACACCAGCACTTCACACACCAACCAAACCTACTAATGGCCAGTCTTGCGGACACTCATATGCAGCCCTGTGCGGACACTCAACTGCAGGGGTCCTTTGGAATTTCCCCTACACAACGTCCCAAGAAGTTCAACAGGGGGCGTACAGGCCAAACGTGTAACGCGTCCATCCGAGCCAGGGCCCCAAAAGGGCAGACAAGGCTGACTGATGGAACAGTTGTCAGCTGGCGGTTGAAGTTCAAACGGATGAAGGGACCACGACCCCTCCGACAGCCCCAGGCTGTTCAACCCCTTTCTCATCCGATTATGCTCACCAGCCCTCATAACTGCTGCAGGCTGACTGTCTGCACTCTGATCTAAGAACTGCTTGCCAGGCCAGCGGGGATAAACATTTCCAGGTTGCTTCAGTTAGGCTGAACTCCAGTGAAGCACGATATCCCCCTGGGAAAGCTCGTGCAGCTTGGCAGACGCAAGGATTAACACAGGAGCTTATGAAGCACAGCCCCATGTACTGTGTTGACCTTCATGCGCTTGCTAGTACCCCATCCGCCACAAAGGTGCACGTATAGAACCAGTGGGGGACCCACTTCCTGCTTCCCTTGGATCTCTCCTAGGTACAAGCTTGCTCCAGCTATGCACGCCTCAGAAACCCCTACCACCATCACCCATGGCCTCTCCTCAAAGCCTAGCTCTAAAACCGAACTCAATGCATGGGAGTGTCACCGTCATAAGTACCAATGCTGTCGCATGCATTACCGTGTTAGTGGAAAACCCCTCACCTACAATTCTGTGGCTACTTGATGCATTACATCAATCATCCAACCATGCAGTCTCATGAAACCCCACAACAGATGGCTGTCACCCAAGGCGTCGCCAACCGCCGGTGCGGATGCCGCTCAGAGGGCTTACCTCCCTAGCTCTACACTGCTATGTAGCGCCGACCCTGGCCCGACGTGCCGAATGTGTAAGCGGATCCCCTGACATGGCATTTCGTGCAGGATAAGGCGTAGCATAGTAACCGCGACCTGCCTTACATTTTAAGCCAGTCTGAAAGGCGCATCGGCTTATTGGCGTCGTTGTCCTCTTCCGCCTCTGTGTCTGAGTCATCGCTGTCGCTACTACTGCTGCTGCTACCGCTGCTATCGCTGCTGCTGCCACTGCTCGTCCGCCGCCGCTTGCTCTTCTTGCTCTTCTTCTGCCGACACAAGACAGATTTGCTCGTTTGTTCCTTTGTACATGACATGAGTGTGGCGAAGGAGCTAGCAACTCGGGAGGCCTGAGCGTTTACAGCTTACAGGAAGGGCAATGATAACTTTGCCAGGCGTCCACACGGAAGGGCGTCGACCTCCTTCCGTGTCGAAAGATCGGGAAGGCAATCAGGTCCATGGCCATGCTGTTGTCCAACAGATTTCAAACCCGACACTGCAGGCGTGACACTTCAATGACAAGGGCCTATTAGCTGCACCCTGGATAAGTACGTTCCGTTCCGGGTCAGGTTTTTCGCCGACGCTGCGGCTGGCGCTTCCACGACCCAGCACACCTCACACCCACCTTCTTGCTTTTGCTCTCCTTCTTAGTCTTCTTGCTCTTCTTCTCAGATTTACCGTCCTTCCGCTTGCCTGCAGTGCGTGAGGCGGTGTAAATGGGCAAATTGGACAAAGTAAGCTCCAGGCCTGACTGCGGATACGGAAACACATAAAGGCTTCATTCACCACCGCCACCGGCCTCATGTTCGGTGGGGAAAAGACAACCCACCCCGATAGTGAGAGGTAGGTTGGGCTTCATCATCCTACGCCCTACAATTTCAAGGCCTACCAATGGACCGTCCACCCCGTTGGTCAGCCAGCTTTCAACGCTCACGTTTTTTGTCCTTCTTCAGCTCCTTGGCCAGGTCCGCGTGGTTACGCCCCCGGGCAAGCAGCTTCGCGCGGTCCGCGTCCAACTGGGACCTGTACTCCCCTTGGGGCCGGGGGAAGGACCATGAGGCAGGACAGGGAAGAGGCGAGGCGAAGCGGTACATAAGAACGCGCGGTTGGGTAGCCAGCTACACGCCTAGAAAGAAGCGGAAAAAGGCGATTTCCCTTGATCTGATCACAAAGCCCTAGCCACGAGACCGTGAGACAGCAGCCCCGCATTGTCAACATTCTGGCATTGCCCAGGGTTCTCACCCTCACCCTCCTCCGCGCCTTCCTTCGTGAACCGGAGCCCCAAAACCAAAGCCCTACACCTACGCATAAGGCGTTCCTCCTCCTCCGCGGCCGCTGCGAGCTTCCCCTCAGCCTGCGGGGCAGGGCGTGAAGCCAGTAGAAACCAAAATTTAGCACCGGGTATGAATACCCAAAAGTTCAGGATGCCGGCTACGAAACTAAACTGGTCAAAGACAGCCACAATGGTGGATGGATCGTGAGGCCGGGGTGCGTACCTCCTTTTGCTTTTGCCGCCACTCCTCCCAGGGCATCCGCTCTACTTGAAGTGCCGCGATGCGGGCTGGCGAGAGATGGGCCACGTAGGGAACGGGATCAGGTGCCATGGGTCGTAAGGAACACGTGGAAGGATTTACATGCGCAGGGAAAGTTAGGCATAAATTCTTGTCTGCTTGAGCTTTGTCATCCTTATAAAGGAAAAGGAGATGCGGAAACCGCAACGCAGGAGAGAGGGTAATCGAGACCTATCCTGGAGCTGGCACGTAGAATTCGTCGCACGCCATGCACAGCATGTGCTTGGGGGGTAATTGAGGTGGTAGGAGAGAGACCTCGCTCATGCTTAACGAAGACGAGGAGCCAAGAGGCCTTACAACGCCGACAGCTACCCGTTACGCCCGTTGCCGCGCCTTAACCGGAGCAGTAGACTAAGTTAGGCTATGTCCCCACACGCATGTAGGTTAGAACTCGTCACTGGGTGACCCACATGCGAGGCAGAGGAGCTAGCGGGGGGATTAAGGTTATCGTGCAGTCACTGTGATGGCTTAAGCTCACAGGATGGCGACGGGAAGGGCCTACCTGCATGCCACTCCGCCGTATGGAAAGTCACGTCTTTTAAGCCGTCACTAAAGCCTGCAGCTCCGCTTTCCTCGCCGCTTCCACCGCCCGCATAACGCGAGCGCTGCATCGCCTTGTGCGCTGCGAGGCAAACCCCCATATCTTATGCACCCTTGAATGGTCCGACACAGTTACAGCATGCACTTTGTACCTTGGTTTTTGCCCATGGCTATGAAGCCAGCGCCCGTGCCTGGCAAGACGCTAGTAGAGTCTGCTAGACGCGGGCTCCTAAATCATAGGCACAAGTCGGCCCAATTGTAATCAAATCCTGTTCATGTTACTAAAAAACGAGCAGTCCCAACGGACTATGCACAGGCTGGGTCAAGACCACAATTAAAACAGGTTGTTTTTAAAGATGAAATAACTTTGCAGGAAACTGGTTGTGTCTTCCTTCATGTTTAAGCTCAAGCTTCCTGGCCTTACAATAGCTTAAGGAGAAGGTGAAGCCGTTGGGA
Organism: Volvox carteri f. nagariensis; assembly: GCF_000143455.1. Lineage (NCBI taxonomy): Eukaryota > Viridiplantae > Chlorophyta > Chlorophyceae > Chlamydomonadales > Volvocaceae > Volvox > Volvox carteri. The sequence continues at coordinate 2,030,506 of NW_003307558.1, forward strand.
CCGTCAACCCTTTGCACGACAACTGCCGTAGACTGCGGTGGTAATCCTCCACTGCGCATACGCGGAGACTTGGCACAGACCTTGACAGTTTCTTGGTCCGCAAGCATTGCCCTTGTGCAAGTCTTCCTAACAAAATGTAGGTTACTGTGCCTTTTTTACACGCGTGTAAACCGGATGATATGCTGAGTCCTGATACTGTTCTGTCTACAGGGTTGAGTACTCTGAGGATGACCCAAAGCCCAAGGTAGGTGTGTGGCCTCAGCCAGGGAAGCAATCAATCGGGGGCTGACCTTCTCTCCTATTGCTAAGGTTGTATGCGGTGTTGATTAATTTCACGCGATCCATTTTCCCAGATTGAGGAGGACTGCAAGGTGCACTGCGTGAAGGAGTGGGCGGCCTACAAGGTATGGGAGCTTGGCGCACAAGGCACGTTGTGCCGATAACAGTGTTTTAAAATAAATGATGCTGATCATGAAGGGTTTGCCACTGCTCCCAAAATGTGGCGCACGAACTTCTCACGCCTGTTGGGCAATCGCGTGTCGGAACAGGCTTGCGCTGAGCGCATCAAGAGCGACACCACGGGGCAAGCTCATTGCAGCGGGCAGTACTTCGACTTCTGGAAGTGCGTTGACCATTGCGTAAGTCCAGGACTTGTTGTTCCATAGTATTCACTGGTGATGACTTTACCTTCGCAACTTAACTTCTACGCAGGCGGCCCCAAAGATTTTTGCTGTCCTTAAATAAAAAGTTGGCGAGCTCCTGAGTGGAAATACAGCTTAGCAACGTGTCATTACCGGGGATTTTGTAGCTGTGCCAGGCTTGGGGTGGCGCGCGTGTCAGTGTTTAGGCAGTGCGTTTCGGGCGAGTTCCTGCTGACTAATTTCGTCTAAGAATGTGACCTCGGGTGAGCGGGCAAAGGAGCATGGGTTGATGCGCTACTCACTGTAGCTGTGGGAATACCCGGCAGAGTGTAACTCCAATCGTTTCTCGAAGCGTAACTACGCTGTCTTGCAGCGTTCGCAAATTGCATCTTATCTCCTGTAGCATGTTGTGTTGGTTCACCTTACCCGTGAGGTTAGCCTACGGCCGTGTACTCGACACACGAGTGGCCAACCAAACCAACCCTTGGAGCAGCTTGAAATCAGGCACGTGCAGACACACGGAGTCTTCCTTTTCTGCATACGAAATCTTAAAAGGAAGTGCTGCAGATTGGTGCAAGACTGGTGCTTGCCCCGGGAATCCGCTGGTGTATGTACGACATGAGTGGAGAGCCTGGCCTTGCTCAACGATTCAATCAAAGAACCATTGCTGTCGAAGCTTTGTTGTTCGTTAGGTTTGCAAGCTGCAGAAGGGTAGGTTTGATATTAGCTTAGTCCCTTCAGCGAAGATTGGGCTCTGAGACCAGAGCCCAATCTTGCAGGGAAAGCATACATACATGTGCGGCTAACGAAGTGGATTGAAAATTGCAAAACATTTGGATGCATATTCCAGTGACGTGAGCACATTACAATTTGTCACGACTTCTTTTATCTATGTTAGCTGGTGGCCGGAATATTGCATTACTTGGTTGCCTACCTTCAAGGAAAGGTTTATCGTCTCAACTAATTTTTTACTCTTTAGTTTAGCTTCTACTGAGTCGGTTGAAGGCAGAATGCACAGCGTTACATGGGAGACACCAGCCGGGCGGCTCCAATTGCGAAGTCCGCTTTTACGTCCAGTACCAGCTTATTTGGTTACGCCGTTCCATTCGAGCGTTGCAGCGCGGCCGGGGCCGGCTTCAGCTCGGCGGCCCTTGAGGTGTGCCGTAAGCGATGCGCCTTCTGAGCCAGCCACGTCAACATCTTGCGTCGCTGACATCGACAAAGAACTAGTCGCGGAGAAAGCCCGGGAAGGAATGCACCGCTTCGCAGCAAGCACGCGCAAGGTGGGCGTTTCGGGTCAAACCCACCTTGCACGGCATTCGCACATTGCAATTATGTTTACCCTCGATGCGCAACTGCGCAGGTCGGAGCTACTCGTCTGGTGGTAGACTCACTGAAGCGCATCTCGCTGACGTTCCTGGGGGATGACCATGCCCTCAACTTTGCGGTCGCCAAAATAGTGGGCTCGCGTCTAGGGTGGTTTGCGGTCGACATCCCCAAAATTATTTGCGGCATGCGGAAAGTAACATCCCTGGATCAGCTGAGTGTGGAGGAGCGAGGTTAGTTGTTGCCGTACCGAACCGTACGATAGAGTAAAATCGCCGTCTTAGTAGTGTTGATAACAGTGATGGATGGGACGCTAAATCTCCATGCCATGCGGACGGAGTCGGCATCACCAGGTGCCTTCAGTAAGGCATGTGAGGTGGATGAAAGCATAAAGTTGCTCCACCGTGCCTTCCAGATGCCATGACACGGCACACGTAAATGTCAGGGGTTCATCGGGGACGGGGCCCCACGTTGGTTGGTGTGAAGGGCGACTTGTGACCTGCATTGCACACAGCCTCGCCGCAGCTCACCCACCTGCGCGCTGGACATCGAATGCAGTTAGGCTTCTTTTCTGGAAATCGCAAACCAAGGGGGCCTCACTTCCACCTTGCATTCTTCCCCACGCCTGTCCTGCCCCCCCCCCTCCGTAGCTGCCTCCGAGATGGAGGTGCTACGGGGGCTTCGGACTCAATTCCGAGTCATCGCAACACCCCTCCCTGGAGGTGCCATCGCCCGCGAGGCAGCGTGGCAAGATCTGTGGGGCAGCGTGATTGTGTGGATTGGTGAGTTAACGGGGAGGATCGTGCGGGGAGTAGAGGGCGCAACAAGGAGGTCAACCTGCGCTGAAATTCCACTCTGCCATACGCCTTGCGATTATCCTTGTCCCCTACGTTCCTTATTTGCCCATTCCTCTCCCATATTCGTAGTTGGGTGTTGTTCGGGGTGTCGTGCATAGGCCGTGTCGTGCATTGCCATCCTGCGATGCAGACGAGGAGGATAAGCTAAGGCCCAAGCCGCGTACTGCGGAGAGGGTGCTGTACGAGGACAAGGCAGAGGTGGTTGTTCGGGCCAAGGTGGGGCGACGGGGGTTGAATTAACAGCAAGCTCCGTGTGCTCGTTGGGCCTTTGCACAAAATTACCGAATGACCCGCTCGGTATTACGGACTGGCGGCCCGCTGGCTTGGCCGTTTATTGTGTTCGTCATTCGGTGATCGCCCAATCCATTGGGGTTCGGTGTGTTGCTAGGGGGGTTGCTGCATGGAGGAGTCTTGGGGTGGGGTTTGGGCGGTGTAGGCAACCAGAAGGTCATGGGTGCTAAGAGGGACGATTTTACACGGACGCTGACTTACGTTGGACGATGTGGCGTGTAATGTAATGTCCGGTGTTAACGAATCTTAGCTGCGGAGGATGTCTGTCTCCGTACGTTCGGCCGCCGTGGACCTCGGGGCCTATCGCCATACCTCGCAGCCTATACCCTGGTGTACCCCTTGCAAGGCGCCCATACTTGTCTTTCCATAGCTGTCCTCCAACACCGACTCCTGTTCATTTTGCAGGTCCAGAAGGGTTTTGCGGTCAAGGGCGGCAACAGTCTGGACAACCGAGCCAAGGCTGTGGCAGAGCTGCTCCTACCTCGCCTGAGCGACCACTTAGCGGTGAGGGTCCACATGGCAAGGGCGGGCGGCATTCGGAAGGAAATGAGAAGGAATTGCCGACACACAGACAGGGAGACAGCACGAGGGCGCGTGGCCGGGTGGGCCAGGTGGTTCACGGCTTTGCTGTTGTGCAGCGGCGCTCACGTATAGCACGGGCAAAGAGTTCGGTTTGTGTTGGCTGTTTAGTTGGCTGCGTGCAGTTGGGTTGGGAGGGAGGAAGGGTCCCGAGGGGGATGCGATATGGATGTAGAGTGAAGCGGCGGCGTTTCTGAATGGCGAGGAGGACTGGTGATATAGAGCGAGTGTGTTCTGCGGCTACAAGAGGAGGTCGCAGGAAGCCTCGAACCCAGTCACAACAGGTCCTTCTGGTGGGTTATTGGACCTGTTCTATTTGGCCGCAACGGACAAGACAAAAACCGTAACTCGGGCTTTTGGGTGTGTGGTGTGGACAGGCCGAAACGGTGGAAACAGCGCCGAGCCCGGGATCTGAGCCTAATCGGTCAGTTTCGGTCTCCTCTTCGCAACCCTTTCTGCTGTAGGAGTTTCCGGAGCTGGCGGACCGGAAGCGGCAGTATGTGGAACTGGGCTGCCGAGGCGACTGGCCGGAGCTACAGCCCCCCCAGTGGAGCCCCGTGGTGCAGGGCCTTGCAGCGGATCGGAAGCCGCTGTTGGGATTCGAGGAGGAGGCCCCAGCTGATGATGCTATGAATGTGACGGCAAGGGAGGAAGGGGCTGTAGCGGTGGCAGCTGCACCGGAGGCCGCAGCAACGGCGTAAGAGGGACTCCTGAACTGGGCCAAGTCCAGATAAAGACAGCTGGGCACCTCACCGCGGGTGGCGCGGGGAAGGGGAGGAAGGGGTGCTGAAGAAAATATAAGATGCATTGATCTGCAGTTCCAGACACGAATACTGGATCATTGGCCCAGAACCACAGGTTGGTGTGCTGGGCTAGTCACTTTTGTATCCCTGCATTTTTTCACGTGGGTGCCCCCCATGGCCATTCGCGCTCGTGATTTTTCGATTGCCCTGGCGGGGGGGGGTGTATCGCAGGCGAGGCGTGGAGGGCATGGATATTAGTGAGATTGCATCAGTGGTATGTATGTTGGAAGCTGGGAAGGTATGGGCTGCGCGCTCGAAAATGGCCATGGCCTTTGCCGGCTGTGCCGCATCGTTCATTTATCTTTGAATCCTTTCGCTTTGTCAGACGCGGCTTTAAGATGGTGGTGACCTGACGGGCTTGCCGAAATACCGAAGAAACGGCTGACGACAGAGAGGGCGTTGTAAGCTGCACGCGGGCGCTGTATGTACAGTTGCGCAGAGGATTCCTTTCAGCGACAAGGTTACATGTAGCTTGTAACCTTTAGGGTTGTGATAACGAAGGGGATGAGCAAACTTTGGAAACAGTTATGTTTAGCAGTCATGTTTATAATGCGCCTTCTTGGATTTCGGAGGACCAATCGTGTGTTTGCATGGCTTTCCCTCGCACAGTTTCGGAGGTTCAAACCAAATGCCTCTATTCCGTCAGCATTGTCAATCTTTGGCCAATCCGCAAACCTACATCCTCCCTTATCTCCACTTGCACGGGGCGCACCACGAGCATCCGGAGGAGAGCTTTGAAGCACCCCCTCCAGCGCGCGTTTCAGGTCCAGACAAGCCGACACCACGCCGCGACCATCTGCTCGCCAAGGCTCTGGCGTTCGCGGGGGTTAAACACGCATGTGCGCGTCCCCGGTACACAGTTGCACCCCGCACGGTCCGCACCTCAACCTCTGATAACGCAGTCCCTCACCACAAGCCACTCAACCGAGAAGTGTATCTAACATAGGTGCCTAGATCCTGAAGGAACTATAACCTCGCCTCCTTTGCCGCTGCTTTACCTAAGTCCGAATCACTCCGCACCAAGCCACGCACCTGCCACCTCCAGTTCCCCACCACGAGCCCCAGCCTGCCCAAAACTCGAGAGCCACTCCACACTATCAAAATACATCGTTCTCTCTGCACGCTCTGCGATCCCAGCGCAGGTCACGGCATTCAGCGTATACTCGTGCCAGACCATACTTGGTGGCGCCACCGCAAGGCGATACCAGTAGCATATCGGTGCTTTCATTCGAGGACACTCTCCTGTAGTGTTCTAAGAAAAAATCCTTCCGTAGGGTAGGGCAGCTCGCATGTGCACGCCACAGCTGCTATGGTTCGTGCACTTCCGGGCCTGTAACCTCACCAAGCTGGAATCCCAACTGTATCCATTAGCACCCTCTCCGTCCACATCGCACACAACAAGACAAAATGGAATTTCCCGCAGACATGGCTGCATGGTGGACAGCGCGGCCTCGCCTCTCCACAGCTCCTCGCCTCTCCAGTATGGCTTGCAAGTTGCTTATCTATATAACTTTCAAGGAGAGACGCGACGGAGTCACCTATAACCCTGTATGTTACATGCTCACGACATTCCCTTCTAAGGCAGGATAACCCTTATAAGTCAGCTACACCAAGCAGCGGCGGCAGGTGGCTTAGCTCAGGAGCTACGAACGAAGTTGAAGACCAGCAGAAAGAGTAATGATGCCGCCAAGCTCCCCCACACGGCGCCGTTAATGCCAGCGATGGCGGCCCTGAGTGACATGGGATTTCGGGGGCCAGCCTAGGGTGTTGGGCAAGACGAGTGAAGGCGCAGGTCGGAAAAGAGGAAATCGTGGCACCCAGCCAGGGCGGAGGAGCCGCAGAATCGAAGGTGTTCCGCGGCCGAATATCCTACCGCGCCTCAGCCCTGCTGCCCTCACCACCTTCATAGGAAGCTCTTGCAATGTGCTTCCGTTGCCGGGCCATATGTTGGGGCATAAAACAGTAAACCCCCCAAGTTTCTGCCGTCTCGCCCACAATGCTTTAGCCGTAGGTTCGTGCACCTAAGCAGATAAACCTGTGACCCAGCTGCCATAAGGACTTTTTAAATACTAACCCTTCCTTCCCGCCCCTCTTTTCTGGCTGTATTCCAACAACGGTCCAACAGAGCTGACCAGTCCCCAGCTTCCCCGAACTGACCCACGGGTCACAGATAACTCTAGGGCCCCACTCACTGCTGCACCGAGCTGCTCATCTCGCGCTTCTCCGCCTCGGTGATGGGCAGGTTGTCAAGCTGTTGGCAAGACGGCGGTTTGGTTGCAACCATTACGGTCCCGACCGTTAGTTGCATAGCAGTTATTGATGCGCAAGTCAACGTCGTGTCCATGGGCGCCGGCGGCAACAAGGACTGTGTTTTGTGGCGAGTAATGAGGAAGAGGCACGCGAGCCCGGACGCGAACCCGAGCATAAAGGAAAAAGGGGATGTGCTCGGCCCGGAGCACCCTCGGTGTCAACGTCGCGGCTTCATGGCGATGGGTGTGAAGAAGTCATGCAGGCCCAGGAGTCACGAACTTCCCAACCAGAGAGCGCTGTCCCATGCATACGTGCTACTGCTACGGCCACACAGCCGGCAGATTGTTGATGCAGCCAAGGGGCCGCGCAGGGCACCACACCAGCGCCAACAGCCCAACAGCAACCCAAGCAGATCCCCGCCTGGAGCTGCCACCAGCGGCTCTTCGCCTCAGCGCGGCAACCCACGATATCTTAAAAATTAATACACGTACACACACCAACACCCCGGGCTCACATACACTACTATGTGTGCCAAGGCAACCCACACGGCACACTGCACACCACCCCACAAAGGCCAAGCCCACCCAACGCCTCTTGCACATGGTATAACTAGCTAGGAAAAAGCTAAAGCAAGTATTTGCTACGGGTGTGTGGAGCTCGCACGCACCAGAGAGGACGTGATGCGGTCGATCTGCTCAGGCTCGATCTTCTGCAGGCTCTCGAGCGCGATGAGGTAGTTAGGTCGGTCAGTCTCGTCATCCATGCCGCCGCCGCGCCGTCGCCAGCGCCAGATCTCACTCAGCATTAATTGGGCAGCCTGGCAAGGGCGGCGAACCCCAAAGGGAAGGCGGCAGCCTGAGGCAACCGGAGATTTCCCTCGTGGAATTCTCAGGTAGGGGGTACCTACGAGTCGGGTATCCGCATCATAGGCTGTCCCTACCGCGCGTGAGCTATTTAGCCGCGCCCGCTAACGCAACGCTTTCGGCCCCTTCCGAAACCCCTGTGTGAGCACCACCTGCTGGGCGCCTCTCCTCCTCCTCCTCCTCCTCCTCCTGAAAACCGCACAAAGCGGCAAGCATGAGCAAGCACGGGAAAGGCGGGGTTCTTGCTCACCTTGAGCGCTTCCAGGTCCGACACTGCCTCCTCTTGCCCCGAAACCAGCTGCTCCACAACCGTCTGCGGGTGTCCGAAATGACGATGCAACATGGGAATGAGGACTTCAAGTGGGAGAGGCGGATCAAGTGTGAAAGCCAAAGAAACAACTAGGATTTAAAAGCAGAAAGTTAAGGAAAGCGCAAACACCGACTCAGATATGCGGTGCGGGCAGTGACTCAGGGCAGGACCCAGCGGCGTCAAGTTCCCGCAATGTTACAACGTATGCATATGCATGCGGAGGCGGGAATATGCCGGCGGCTCACGTCACGGTGCCGACGCTCGGCCTTTGCCGCCGGCATGCACTGGCCACGGAACGTGCTCTGTCCCGTGTGAAAGACCCCATGCAGCATACAACAAGGTTAGGAGGGCCGTTATAGAAAAGTAGAGATTCGGGGTTGGGTTCAAGCACGGCGACCCAGTGGTCCCATTCGGCTATTAGGCGGGGCGCATAGCCCTTTGCATCGGAAATCACAACCCACCCCACTTCGAGGCTCCGCTCCGCTGACTGTAACGCCCGCGCCCACGCACCCGCGCTCGTGTCAAGTCGAAGGTCTTGGCTACGCCCGCAGGCGGCTTCACCACAAACTGGAAGTAACCTCTCACGTCAGACCGGGGGAAGTCAAGGCCTGGGTGAGGAGGAAGCGGGTTAGGGAAGGGGGCAGGGTCTCATCGCGGCGGGTTCCGAGCTTTACATCACATGCCGCGTAGAACCCCGGTGTGCGAGGGGTAGAAGGTGGAGGCAGAGCCCGCGAGGAGGAGAGGGATGCCATAAGGTTCGGCATGATGGTGCAACAGATGAAAATATGCCGATCTCCTCGTACCATATCCCCTGACTTCGCCTCCCTGCACACCTCCCTCAACATACTTAACATATCTCCATCAAGCTAACATCGCCGCCACCTCTTAACATATTCCCGGGCCACGGTCTGCCGCTGGCGGCACAAGATCGCGGCCTACCCGGGGGTAGGCCTACCCCATAGAGCTATGCAAACTGCGGTGCAGTACAACACCTGGACCCCACCTTGACCTCATCCAGCGACTTAGCGACAAATCCCAGCCTACACCGATGACCCACATCACGAGACACAAAACACTATTCCGCAGACGCCTCAACGCTCATCCACGGCAGGTCCCGTGCCTCCTGCCCGCGCCCTTCCGCTTTCTGGGCCCCAATGAAGCTCCTGGGTACCCCGGCAGCAGCCCCCGAAAGCGCACCGGCAACCCATTTCCCCCTCACCCGAACCTGGTGGACGTACGTCACCCTGGCCTCTTCCGTAACCCACCCTGGAGCTCCATCAGGATGGTCCTGCATCCCTTGATTAGGTCAGTCCTGACCTCCGCGGGGTCCTTGGCTGGCTTTGAGGAGGGCTGGGGAGGGGGAGGGGACGAGGCGGCGGCCTGCGGGGGGGGGGTACCCCGCCGGGGCTGCGAGGGACGGAATCGAGGGACAGGTGAGGCTGACGGCTGAGGAAAGGTGAGCCCATAAGGCTGGGCGCAGAGGGGGGGTGAGAAAATGCGTGTGTGGCTGCCTGGTGCGCGGACTTCGCCGTCTGTTTTTGTACGGTTCGCTCTATTGGATCCATTCATTCATCCGAGAGGAAGTTTAAAACCTCCGTGTTGCTTGCTGGCATATACAGTCGCAAGTTTGTGGGGTGGGATAGCAGGCGTCTGCGTTGTGGGGGAGGGGACTGAGGCTGCTTGTGCGCGCGCATGCGCGACTAATCTGGCGTGAGGGGGAGTGTTACGTTACACATGGCGCTCCCCTTGTGCCGGCTGGTGTGGAATTGAGCTTTGGCGTTAGTTCCCGTGGGCGGAAGTGATACCTGCACTTTGGAAGGTTTAGATTAATAGACGGGGGTGCATCGCGCCTATGCAGTTATCGTAGAGGGCCCAAGGATTCGTCGACCCCACGCCAAGAGTTATGATCCACACACGCCTTCGTTGCCACAACGTTTAGACACGCTGCACCAGGAGCCCAGATTCCGCTACGCACGTCGCAAGAGTATAGCGACCGACGGGTCCTGGCATGGCAGTAGCAACATCTAATGACGCTCACGAGGCCATAGAGGCTCTTTCACCGCTAACGCTCGCTACAGGACTTAAAGATACCATAAAATTATGCAGCCTAGGCTGGCCGATCCTTTGCTTTAGGGTGCAACACGCACCAGGGCACCACTGCCAATGGCCGTCCTCGGTATCCTTGCTCTTGCCATAGCGCAGTTGAAGAGCACTACGTTGCGACATACTATTGATCGGGGGCCCCGGGACGCGAAAGACGAGGCTGGGGATGTTGACAACAACATGTTGTCGAATTCGGCTCTATATCAAGTTCATATGGATATACGTTAATAGGTTGGCACAATAATGTTTGCTTAATTGCTGCAAATGTTAGTTGATGAATTAACAGTCCAATCGCATAAGGCCCTATGTGCCCACAGCCACAAAAAACACCCCTTGCCAGAGCTTGAATGGTTCTCTTTAGCACGCCCCTGCGATTAGAAGGGTATTTGGCAGGGTAGTTGCGGCCCATATATCTCTAACTCAGGCCGCCACAACCAGTCATGGCCACGCTTACAGCGCCCAGCGGCGCCACAACGCGCGCTGCTCGGTCGCAAGCCAAGGTCTCGGCGGGCAGCATTTCCAGCCGGCGTGTACGCCCTTTTACCCGCGCTATCCGCAGCGTTGCGGGTGCTCCTAGGCAGCAGGTGTTGGTTCGCGCAGCAGAGCCGGAGGTGGAGGAGTTCAGCTTTAGCTTCTCGGATGCAAAGAAAGGCAATGAGTACGCTGCCAGCGATGTAGAGGCTGCTCTTCGCTTTTACGAGGGAGAAAGCGTTGCGCCTGGCGACGTGAACAGCGAGTTTGTGGAGAATTTGTTCGGCATCGAAGACGCCTCCTTCTTCGATGACATGGACAACAATGAGGCCTATGATGATGAATTCATTGCTGCTGGTATCCCTGAGGCCGCTCCAAAGCAGCGGCAGGGCCGCCAGCGTGGCGGCGAGGAGGAGGGGGATGCAGGTGACAGCGACGAGATTGCCGCTGCCAAGCAGGCCGACCGCCTCAGGGAGATTGAGGAGCAGATGGTTCTGGAGGCTGAGCTCCAGGAGACTGGCCTGGATGAGGAGGTTGAGGAGAGTGCTAACAAGCCCTTGGGCCCAGCCGTTTGGGATTGGATGACTGATATCGAGATCGAGGACGATGACGAGGAGGTCAGCGCTGTTGCTGGCAGCAGCAAGACGATTGCTGCCAATGTTATGGCGGCTTTGCCTTCCGACGAGCAAGTCTTCTCGGACCTGCGCAGTGCAAGTCTCCAGGACCTGGACCTTGAGACGCGCGACACTATCGAGTTCCTACTGGACGACTTCGATATTGAAAATGAGGTCAAGGTTATCCCAGATAACATTGAAGAGGTCTTCGCAGTGCCTGAATTTACCCAATTTGGGGACAGCGATCTGCAGCGTATCGATGCCCTGCTCGGCGAGGACTTGTCCCTGCTGGAGGATGACGTCGAGGGCTTGGAGAATGTGCCTGAGATTGTGGACGATGGTCTGGAGATGTCGGACGACGCTGTGGAGAAGTACGTCGCGAGCCTGAAGGGCGCGCAGGCGGTGGAGATGTCTGATGACCAGGTGCGTCGTTACTAGTCAAAACGGCCGGAGAGGGTAGATTCATGGCAAGGAGGCCTCAACTTATCGCTTCCCTTCTTCACTGGTCGTTGGGTTAGGCCCGGCGGGGGGTGCCTACGGGCCGGGAGGATTCGTAGCAGTGGCCACGGTTGCTGCCAAACAATGAACATCGGCGCGTTCGGCCGCGAGCAACAGAGTATGATGTTGTACTCCTGCACATCCAGTGTGCCCGTAGATGGCAGTACCTTGCGCTTGGTGTCCAAAGCCCAAGACTGCGGACTTATTCCTCCCTTCATTTCTCTTCACAATAGATCAAGGAGCTGTTCGGCGACGAGCCGGTGCAGAAGGTTGACCTGGAGGCTGAGGCGTCGGTTTCCCTCGACGATGTAGACCTTAATGAGCCGACCGTGGAGCCCCTGGCGGAGAGCGAGCTTGTCTTTGAGTCCATTGAAGTGAGTGTGGGTGGTTTGGAGAGGTGGGATGATCGCTCAGACCTGCTGCAGCTGCGCGGGCTACCGCAGCGATTTGTTACCCTGTTGAGGTTCATGGCCGGCAGTGGCGTTGCTTTACCTGGAAAGCATGCAATGGAAGCTGTGTGGGGCCAGAATCAGTTAGTGTAGGCCTACCTCAGGTATAGCCGAGGAAAGGAGTAGGAAGAGATTTGGGCCCGGCTTTGGGGAAAGTGTGCCGAGCCAAATGTTTTCCAGTGTGCAATCATATCACATAAGTTTGCTGGGGTATCATCTGCACTAGGCTTGTGGCTTTGCGCATCTTGCAGTATCATCCTAAATGCAGGGGACTTACAATGGGCGATGTTTGTGCGGTATTAATGTTCTCTATGCAGAGATTAGGTGTTGTTATGTCTAGAGGTGCCTAAGGGCATAGCTGCACCGTTCGCGTCTTAAGGTCCTATTCCATTTATCCCTGTGGCAGCTACGGTGTGCCACTGCCCGCGGACATCTGCGCGCTGCGGCTGGGGACCGATATACGTATGCATGCGAGTAGGGATGTATTTACAGCAGTTTTAGGGAACAGATCTTCACCCTTTCACCGCTTGGCTCATTCACTGCATCCCAACTTCGTCCTGGTTACTGCCTCTGCACTGCAGAACAAACTGGAGGAGGTTGACGAGGTGGACACGTTCCGCGCCGAGCTGCTAGCCCTGCGCGCTATGCCGGAGTCTTTTGTGGAGATCCCTTCCCGGGAGGAGATCGAGATGTTGGACGAGTACGTGGCCGCGTCGGAGCAGTTCCTTGACGCGGAGGAGGCGCGTAAGGCGCAGCTTGCTGAGCAGGTCATCAAGGGCGAGCTGCCGCCGGACGTGCTGGACAACGAAGATGATGAGTTTGTGGATGTGGAGACTGAGCTGCTGATGCCTGACGACATGGACGACCTGGAGGAGGAGGATGAGTTTGACGACGATGAGAACTGGCAGGAGCGTATCCTGGAGCTGAGCCGCGTGACAAAGGCAAGAGTGTGGCTTGGGTTGGAAGGCTGGAGAGCGGGGCCCGTTACAAAACTATGTGTTCTGGGTTGGATGGGGGGATGCTGCGCGGGACGGGCGACACTTGTAGGTGTCGGCAGTGAAGGTGCATATCGATGCAAGGGCCCCAAGGTGCCAGGTGACTGGGAATGGCGTCAGGCGGCTTGTTAAACATCTTGTAAGGCGTTACTGGGCGTTAACCTTTTTGGAGATAGTGACGGAGATTGGCCAATCGGTAACGAGGGGAGGTAGAAGGTATGGCAAGAGTTTTATGGTTACAGGACAAGAAGATGGGCCCATGCTGCGGTTGAATACTTGGCTGGCTTTCCCATGCCAAGTTTTGTCACTGCTGCACCGGCGATATGCTAACTGGTCGCCCTTCTTTCCCGCCAACAGGTCGTCAAGGGTGGCAAGCTGATGGGCTTCCGCTGCACAGCGGTGGTGGGCAACGGCAACGGCCTTGTGGGTGTTGGCTGCCAGTCGGGCCGCGAGGTGGCGACCGCTGTCAAGAGGGCCTTGGTGGACGCCAAGAAGTCTGTTGTGCGGGTGGGTCTCTAGGATGCAACTTGGGTTTTTAGGTTTCGCGGCGGGCATTGGACGGGCACTGTATTTGCCGGGGATGTACTCAATGGTTAAGGCGTCATGCGCTGTTACGGCTCATGAGTTACGGTGACACCAATGCGGAACGGCTAGTCAAAAGGTGCACGGCGCCGAATGCTATATTGGCTTCGGGAGAAACGACAATGAGGTGTGATAGGTACTCGACCCTTGAGTTTGGGTGCATCTGATCAACTTCGTTACCGGTCTTAGTGAAAGGCAGTGGTTTACCATTCTCGTTGGTTCCCGCGCTGCAGGTTCCGCTTGTTGGCGCTGGTACCGTTCCACACCGCGTGGAGGCTAAGTTCAACGCGGCGCGTTGCGTCATCTTGCCGGCCGCTGATGGTACTGGTGTGCTGGCGGGCAGCTCGATTCGCTCTGTACTCGAGTTGTCAGGTGTGCAGAACGTGCTGGCCAAGCGCCTGGGCTGCCGCAGCCTCCTCAACAACGCTCGCTGCGCTGTGGCTGCGCTTGAGCAACTGCGCACGCTCCAAGAGGTCAGCAAGGCGCGCGGCGTTCCTATGGACCGCCTGCTGGTGCCGTCGCGGCGCAAGTAGAGGGTTAAAGCGGCTTTTTGGCTGTGACGGAGGCGTGTCCTCCACGTTCCATGGTATTGCGGCGGGAATTGTTGCGTGCGGCTGGAGGCGGAGTCGCTGAGGGGAGTCGCACAGGAAAAGGGATGAGCTGACTTTCAAGCACAAGAAACACCGTCGGTGTGGCAGGAACGGCAGTGCAGCACGCTGTTAGCAGAAGTTGCTTTCAGCGGTCAGGTGGCCACGTTTGATTTGCTTGGTTCAGTGGTCGAGGAAGGCGTGGGCAGGGGACGTGCCATGTTGCTATGGTGGACGGTATGTTATGGAAGCGGCGACGGAACAGCGCTCTGCACGGTGGATGTGGGTGTGCGTCTTGGAACGTGCATTAGAAATCGTGGTTGTTTAGCTTTTCGGTGCCTGCCAGGGCCTGGCCTATTCCAGCAGGTTGCTGCGACTGCCTCGGTAATCGTCCAATGTACCGTTGCTATGAGAATCAGCTAATCAAACCCGCGCACGAGTAGGGTGTAACATTCGGTCCATCGCGTTTTTGCTCATGGCGTATGGACGTGACGTGGCGTCTATTTGCGTGATGGCTACGCGCTGTGTGAGGCAGAAGCCTGACAGATTTCAGTAGATATGAAAACGAGACTTATGTTCGGGCTGTCACAAAAATTTAAGCATAATGGTGCAGATTCGTGGGAAGGACCAGGTGCTTTTAAGGATGGCATGCATTCGGAAGCTTCCGACTACCATTCCTTAAGGAATGGTAGTCAAGTTGTCACCTGGCGATGAGAACGACTTTCCTCAGTATGTAAAGTCTTCAAAACATATTCCTACATATTCCTAGCTGTCCCGAGAAACCACATTTTATGTATGATACGACCAAACCATGGGAACACAATGTCATCCAAAACGTTCTTTACGTATTTAAAAGCATACCTAGTTCGGCTAGAATGCACTTTACAATCATAGCCGTTCAAGTGCGTTACTGCTTCACTGGCAACAGCATAGTCTCCAGTTTTCACTCCGTCCCCAGCACCACACTTCACACTTGAGTTGCATACCCTCCACTACCCACCCTCCCAAGCTGCGTATCTTTGTCGATGGTCGTGTCGAAGAGCCAAGCGTCACGCACGCTGCTTTATCACCGAACCCATCACTCAACGACTGTGTAGATATAATCCACAAGGCAAGAAGACGTGCAAATGGCATCAGCCGCCTGCGCTGACTAGTCACTTGCACGTCGTCCAAAGGGGCTTTGTCAGAGACCTATAGCCATACGAGCAGCCTCCGTCCTGCTCTGGAAACTCTCCAAACGAGTCGGCAGAAGGACAAGAAAACCGCCATTTCAACGCCTCGGCATATCTTCACTTTCCTCTTGGATCTTCAGAGACTGCACTATTGCGTCCTACCGGCGGTGGTTCAACACGGCGGCGCCTTGGAAAACCTGGCACTTGAAAGGAAGGGAACAGAACTACAAGCCTTCGCTTCTATCGCTCAGTGCCCGCCATGCTGGCTCCCCAATGCAAAACCACAGCTGCCCCCGGCTCCAACAGAAATCCTCAAGGCACCCTGGCTGCCACATCGCTGCCGTCCAACGTTTGCCAATGGGATATTGCTTAGTGCGGTCCGTTAAGCGCCTGACAGCGCGACTTTTCAAAACAGGCGGTATGGACACGAAACTGACAAGTCGAACGCGCAACTGGCTTGCCTACCGCTAGCTGACACGGGTATGGGGGTAACCTAATGCCGCTTACGGTAGGATGCCCCGCCATTTATCCCTTACCAGTCCTCCTGCCCGCTTCCTGGCCTCGCCGATGCCACCTCCCCCAATGCTCAGACCCCGTCATCAATTCCCCCAGTCTCCCACGCTCAGGCGGCGTGCTATCGCTGATGTCGCTGCAGCCGCTAACCATACTTCCGTCACTCTTATTGCTGCTCTCACTGCTGCCTCAGCTCAGAACATGCTGAACGCCGTTGCGGCCGCGAAAAGCAAGAAAAGCACGCCGCTGACAATGTTCACGGTGCGCTCGCTGACGTACTTGGAGGCAATCCCACCACCCAGCACTGCAATGCCTGTGGCAGCCGCATGACCGCCAATGGCGCCAATCGCCACGCCCACGGGGTTCTGCGCTGCACCCAGTGCTATGGTCGCCAGCATAGACCTGGACGTCCCACGGGTCGGCAGGGGAAATTGCCAGCCGGGCAGAAAGGTCGGCCAACACCGTGAGTGGAGCTAGAAACCCATGTGCGCCGGAAGGGTGCGCAGCTCGGGGCGGCGGTGCAAAGCGAGACGCGTACGTAATGCAGACAGGGCAGAGGAACGTTGGGAACGGCAGCTAGCCCAAAACCAAGTAAGAAGCTGCGGCAAGGTGACCGTAAGGCGTGGAGAACCCGAATGCCCAAGTAGTGCCCCATGAACGTATTGCTTTCCGAACTGCAAGGAGTAGGCCAAGATGGCTGCCAGCCCCAAAATGGTTATCTGCGTCGTCGTTGCGTGTCACGCGGCGTCGCACACCCATTCCGCAATCCCGTCCCACCCGTGCCTAACAAAACCCCCTCACTCGCAGTATTGCGACGAACCACACCAATGCCGCCACCCTGTTAGCGACAGTAAAACGGCCCGAGAGGAAAATCCTGCAACTACCACGCACCAGAGCACCGCTCCCCTTCCACATTTTCTTACACATAACTCGACCCCACCCCCACCCGCGCACCTGTCCCCCCACTCCGCCAGGAAGATAAGCGTGGCCACCTCAATGAACACGGCCAGTGCTGATCTCCGCTGCGCCTTGCCACCTTCCACCTGCTGAACGGCAGTCTCTGCGTCCGCTAGCTCCTCGTCCGACGCGGAGGCTCCGTCCGCGGGCTGAGACAGGCCATCCTGTGCGGCGTAAACAAGGCGCTTGAAGATGGCGTCCTATGTAATGCGGGCTGGCAAACACATGTCCCTGAAATACGCGCTCGTCCAAATCCAGACAGGATTGCCGCTAGCCACATTTTTACGCGTCGCTGGCGCTGGCGCTGCTTGCTATTTGCATTTTGCTACTTACAGCTAGGCAGGCAGGTAACCTAACGTAATCCGACAGCGTCCTAGACCGCTGTAGATAATGGCCCAGAACACAATGCCAAGAGAGAGACGATTTGGGTTACAAATCCTTTGCTACGTAACAGTTCCAGTGCCCAGGAGGCCCCGGGAGGGCGCCAACATCAAGATGCTCAAGCTCGTATCGTTCACATAACGTGGGGACAAGTGTATTGGGGGTCAGGGTGCGGGTTACGAGGGAAAGGAGCCTTTGCCGTACCCTCAGCGTCTTCACGCCGAAGAAGACAAGCAGCGCGATGCCAGCCAGCTCCCCCACCGGGATGGAGCTTTTGAGTGCATCAGGGACGCGCGAAAAGATTGCGCCGATGCTGACAGAGATGACGGTCATCACCGCCAGCGCGCTGACGCTCCCGAAGAACGACATCCATTTCCCAATTTTCATAGCAAGCAGCGCTGCGATGAAGAAAGTCTTGTCGCCAATCTCCGACAAGAAGATCAACGAAAATGCAGCTAAAAAACCTGACTTTCCCAGCGGACCGTTGGCCACCAACTCCTGCAGCGGCGAAGTGGGGTTCGCGCGTTGCCCTGCCGAGACTGTTCGCTCATTATACCAAGCAAGGCCCAGTCACCCACCTTAAGCGCTTGACCCGGTTCCGACAAAATATACGCCCCTAGCGCCAAGCCGGCGAGGCCAAGGACAACCCATGGCAGGGGACTGCCGCCCCTGCGCGCCAACCAAACCCCGGTTGAAGCGATAACGGCGCCGAGATACCTTAAAATATCGTTACCGATGATAACAAACCCACTTATTCGAGCCTGCATCAGGATGAAGGCTCGCTCCAGTGCCAGCGCTGGAACGGCAACAGACGTCAGCGTCCGTCCGGATAACATTTAGCTTTGCATTTGACTTGCGCACAGGCGCACATGTTCCTATCGAGTATGTCGTGTGCCTAAAGATGCAAGGCGAAGGTCCGCTAAATGCAGAGACACGCAGCTCGGCTCGGGGACGTGCCCGGCATCCAGTTCCTGAGTTGAAGCCTCTCAACATGGCAAGTTTAGCAGTACAAGCACAAGTTTCCTTACGGCAACTGGGATTGTGCGATGACCAGGCTTCGCCTGACCCCAGTGCCAAGGAGTGTTCACCCTCTATCAATATAAGCCTGTATCACACAGCAATCTCCAAGCCATAATACATTTCATCGCATAGCAAGGGCACGCGTCAACCTTCTAGCCGACCGATCAGCTGTACGGTTTCGCTTCGAAACCAGGATTGAGTAAGCATTTGTCCGCAAAGGCTAGACAGCACAACCTGATGCCGAGTGAGCACTTAAAGCTTATCAGCTACTCTTCATTTATTTTAAAAAATAACAAAGCGCCCTCGCAATCTATAGTCAATTGTTTTCAGGCCATGGTGCCGTACAATACGTAAGCTGTTCTAACAAGATCGTTAAACCTTTCATTCAATTGCAGTCAAAAGATCGGGCACCTGCGTGTCCAGGCACCTAGAGCTTTCCATTTTGACCTCGCGCTTGATGATGAAATGGTTAGGACTGTTAGGAAGCGATGTTACCCGGGGAACTAACAACCAAGTCGGTCACTAGCCGTACAGGCACAGCGGGCTGTTCACCCTAACCCACAGACGCAAAGTTGCCTTAGTCCCCAACCGCGCCACGATGAGCCTGGCACCAGGGGCCTAGCACTAACCAGAGATACTGCCAGATAGGATAGGTGAAAACCGATGTTAAAATCTACAAACTAGGCGGTCAGGGAGAACGGAAGCCATAAAGGCATGGCCAAGAGAAGTGACATACAGGTCAAGCCATTTGAGAACCGCAACCCTGATTGTTAGGCTGCAGAAGTCCAGCTGGCTGGGGCAGGTGGGCGAAAAGGCGACGACTACTATTCGGAGACCATCTTCTCGTTACCCTATCTACATCTTCTTGTGTCTTTGTTTGCAGCTAGGATGTCTCACGCACTCGTAATTCCTCTCTCCCTTAGACGTAGCCCAAGCAGCATGTGAGCTTCACCAAACAGATCAAACACCTCCTCGAAATCCATTTGGCCGTCAAAAAGTGGATTGCTGTTCCCATGTCCATATCTTCCGGACAGGTGATACACGGCAAGGAGATCATGGCAAGTGTCTCTCTTGCGCCGGAAAATACCCTGGAAGGGGAATCTCATTCCTGCCATCTCATGTGCCCATGTGCCCAGAGCCGATGCTCTAGAAGGCAAGCATAGACCTTACCTAGAGCGCATCCAACTGCAACCCCTCGTATGATACCCATATCACGCGTGTCGCCCTTCTTGTGGACTGATTCAGGGAGAGACCTCAAACTGACCGTCGTAATCACCTGTACTACGTACGACATAATTCATGAAGGTACGGTACAAGTACAAATCTCATTCTTCTTTTGCCTTCCCCTGCCCCAAATAGAGCGAAATAGAGCGCTTCGGCTGGCAAACCATCAAAGCCTACAGGCCTATTGATGCGAAGCAACCTCAATGCGACCGTATCCCTGTTTGTCGTAGCCGTCGTACAGTACGGCGCACATCATCATCATCATCAGTATATAGACATCAGAGGTCGGCAAACCCTGAATAACTGTCACGGGTACTGGTGCCAGGGTCGAATAACTGTATGGAAATGTTTTTGGTAAAAGCCCAGGAAAGGTCGTCAATTGACTGTTCGTTATGAGAACCTCTCAAAGCTAGCGTTTACCTCCTTGCAAAATGGAAGGTTTGGTAACCTAATGATGAAGTTTATAGCTTCAAAACTGCGCAAACCTGCCTATTGGGGTGAATTTCTGCACCCTGCCGTACGGCTGCCGTACCAGCGATGAAGAATTTCTGCAACGGGTACAACGGAAGGACCCGCTGTACCAGCGGCGTTTGCCGACCCCTGATAGACATGCTAAAGTGTGTTCCAGCATCTCAAAGGCCTTCACGGCAGCTAGCTGGTGACATATGCGTGTTCAAGGCGCTACTCTCACCTCCTCCCACCCCATTAATCAAATTGGAAATGGCGCTCACGCTAGGATCACTAAATGCATTGATCTCAACGTTGTAAAGGGCCTCAAAATGCATTCGCACCAGCTTGTATCGTCACCAACTAACCGGGAGGGTCTCCCTCGACGCCCCTCAATTTTCCATTGCGCCTTCACCGCACTGCTTGCGGATCATCACTGCAGCCCTTCAAAACTCCCTTCATAGCCGCAATAACTAGGTTCGATTCCTGGGTAGATCCCGGACATTGTTCGAGAGTAACAAGTTTACGGATTGCTACTGAGGTGTGGAGATGAGGTCTAGTTGATGGACCAAATTTCGCATGCTGGAGTGGCATGGTGTTGATGGCTGGCCTGTCTCTACGGATGTCGGGCGACTGGATGAGGAGAGGTTGCGGTGGCAAAAAGACCCAAACCGCCATCGGTTGTACCGAGGAACTATCTATCAATATACATAATCCATGGCCCCCGGTCTTTCACGGACGGACACCCCCGCACTCGGGCGGAACTTGTAAACTAACGGCAACAAGTTGAGCCGGCATTGCGTTTGAACGTGCTATGTTGGGCCATTCGTCCTCATCCTCATCCTCCTGCGCATTCGTAAGTTCCCCGAGGGACCAGCCCATCCGCATCACGCCAATTATGACACCATTTTTGACTGCTGCTCCTTTTTCTGCTGATTTGTGGGTCAAACGGGGTAAAGGTAAACAGGTAAAGTGTGAACCCAACCCAACCTTATTCTGGCGAGTCAAAACTCGGCGAGGTGATCACCGAATGAATCATTCCATCGTTCAATGCACAGTTTTACACAGGATGCGTAAATAGCACGACGCGTGTACATATATCAGATTTCCGAGCGATAGCTGGGTGTCAGGAGGCAATGCACAACCTCATGAAAGACACTCATTCCTACAGTTGTGCGACCTACGTACGTTCACGGGGCTCCCCAACGAGACGCATACGCAAACGAGGTCGGTGCTACCATTTGCCATGCAAAGGACCCTTGACACGGCTCCTCGCCAGCAGCTCTTGACACCGCGCAACTATGTAATGACATCATACGCCGCCAACAACTAACTATACGGGCAACCAAGCACCCCTTTTCTTCTCGACAGGAAATTGCGCTCGCCAGCAGGGGAAGGCCGCCCCCTGGCATTGGCGCCACTACCAGTGCACAACAGGCAACAGAAACAAGCGACACCAGGGGTGACCGATGTCGACACCTTTATTCTGTCTAGATAAGCACAACGATGGCAACACGCAAAAAGGCTGCTCTCTGCCGTTCAACAGCACGTGATTGCCTGTTCCATATTGTACAGTAACGGATAAATGGAAATGCTAAAATAAGAGCCAGCAATACGCCGCCAATATGAGCAATAGGTAACAACAGAGCTGCGACGTGCGCGATCCTGCAACATATGTCCCTGTTTTCCAATGTTCCGCGCACAGTTGCACGGTCTGGCTTAGGCAGGCAGGCTTAGCTTGGCACCGGGGGCTGAAGACCGCCACTCCAGGCACTCGTTCAGCTTGCGCGCCATGACAGGTCCCTGTGACGAACGGGCAACAGATTAGGAACGATAGACATTACGGGGTTTAGGAGCAGCGCAGGCAGATGGAACGAAGTTCGCGCCAACACACCAGGGAGGCCACAGATGTGCGGTCTGCGGAAATGAGTCACAGAAGGCGGAAAATGGCACAGCGGGGGGGCAAACCGACACATGCGGGTGCACACGTGCTTGCTTAACCGATCTTCTCCTGCTACTCAAGGCATCAGCTCCCTGATGCAGTCCTTTGCAGCACTCACCCCATAAGCACGCAGTCCTCCTTGTCTTGCACCATCTTCAAAAAGTGGGCGCAAAGCCAGCCGCGATACAGCACGCCATGCACTTTCCCAGTGCCAGGTTACAGGCAACGGCTGCCGCCGGGGCGCCAAAGCCTATAAGCATTCAGTGCAGCACGCAGCGAGCAATACACGGTGTTCGGGAGTTGGGAGCAGCAACCAAAGATTGTCCATCTGGGTGTAACATGTAGCAGTGACCGGAGGCATTTCATGACTACGAGTTCCCTCCACCATGCATTCATTTTCACAGCTCCGCATCTCCACCACACCTACCCGCAGTTACGGCGCCAAAAGTAAGCCCTGCCGATGCATAGCACGCTACGGCTATGGCATTGCATCCCGACTGGCAGATACCGTAGGCTATGGGCCCTGCAGCGGCGCTGCCGGTAACTGCCGCAAGGACAGCAGCGAACAGGACGATCTTTGCAACGAAGAGAAATCGCATGGTTATGTATTCACGTCAGGATATACACAATTTTTGTTGTGCGATACGGTTGGGATATGTTAAAACGAGCTGCCAACAGGGATGTAATCGCTGGTAAATTCAAAGCAAAGAAGGTATATCAAGGCTCCTGATTTTTTTGGAAATGAAGTAAGAGATTATCCTTGCTATGAACGCAGTAGGTTTGTGCCGACATGTGTGTGGAAACACTATTTACTTAGGCATTTGTGGTACGGAAACGGATTTTTCACGGGTAGATAGCCGTGAAGTAGCCGTGAAAGCTCCGTGAAGCGTGCTGAACGCATTGGGGCACATGGGCGATGACGGGCGATGACGGGCGATGATGGGGTTGTTGACATTCTAAAACATTTCAGTACCAGAATGTCCGAAATAGCTCTTGGCCATGATCTAATTATAAGGTCTTCCACAGGTGCATGGCAGGCACTGGACAGCGCAATCTCAGTAGCATTGACAACGTCAAATGTGTAAGTAGTAATTTAAATTAAAAGTAAGTTTAGATTTTATCCGGCATCCTCCTTTGACTTGATGATGAGTTGGTGATGATTTACAAGCTTCGGTTCAAGCGAACCCGGAGGCTCACGGGCCGCCTTGGACTGGCAAAGACGAATACCTAACGAAACATTAACATAACATAATAAAAAAAACACATCAAATAATCATAAACAAAGCACTAACATAAACGTCACCCAAAGCCGACTCAGATAGTTTGTTTGATACAGAACTGAGTATATGTTTCTAGCCGAACAGTCCGCCACAAGCAAGAAAGCGCTAGTGCTGTAAGCTGCGTTTTGCGCAGAACATGCCTTTTTTCGCTTTCCCTAATCTGCGCTGGTCTTCCCCTTGTATGGTGTTTAGCATGCTTGTGCTCAGTGGAACCCCCAACTCTCCAATGGCCTGCCTAGCGTCAGCCTGTTTCTCGTCTTCCACAGTGCTGTTGTTGTTGCACGTGGTACACTCTGTGCTCCCTAGCCCGTTCATGCAGCCTGTTAACCGATAGCTCCGAAACACACATCCTAAACCGCATGAGAGTTACATGTCGAGTTGGCGGGATTAGCCAACCGTATGTTCCGAAGGCCCCATCTATTGCCCGTACCGACACATCTATCGCCGGCATCATTTCTGGGACTGTACTGTAGCTTTGTCTCTTCGTGAGGCTCTGCGGAACGAGCGAGAGAGTTTCCAGACCTTCTTAACCGGGCTAACTTGTGGTTGGGCAGTCCACCGGCCTCCGTTTGTGGGTGTGTGTGAGAGGTTGCATGCCTCGCGGCCATCAGTTCACTCAAAATCTCGGTCACCGTTTGTTATTTAGGGAAGGTCTTCAGGCCAACATGGACGCGTCTTTGTCAACACTTAACCGCATTACTTACGATGTTATCTCTGACTTTGGGCCCGTTTAACTGCTTTTGCGGCACGGGATAACCTGCCAAAACGTTGGGAACACGTGCCTCACTACCACCCTTTCTCATGTGTGTGGTTGTTACAGCGGGCTCCAGACAGCTTCTTATGTGTCAACGACGCAGACAAGATCGTTTGCCGTTCACCGATGTGCAATGATGAGGTCTGACTGGCTCACGTCTGAGTTGAGCAGCACCGTTTCTGTATGAGCGTACTAACTGAGGCCTTGTGTCCAGTGTCCAGTTAGTACGGCCTGGCCGAGTTCTTTTTGAATAGGGCCCACAGTGTTGTGCGGGAGGCGTTCCTAGGGGTGCTGCACTCGACCCCGAACGGGTCGACTGTAGCTCGGGGTCCACTGTAACAAATCGCATTCTTCTATCGGTGACAAAAAAGTCCGGATGAACCTGCTATTACGCCAGCCATCATCAAGCCCTACCTCGCAACGAGTCCAGAAGCGTATCGACATCCAGCTTACAGGTGGAGTATCTTCTTACCCTGGTGTTTTAAGTGTCAAGGTCACCCTCATCCGACTCCCCAACCCAAAAGGTGCCCAAGGATCCCAAGGATGCGGATGATCTTGGAGCCCCATCCATTACTCTGCGACCTCAACTCAACTGCAAGCCTAATTTCGTTTAGCTTTGGCATTCCATACACACAGCATCGCGTACGGACTTTCGCCTTACCTGTCTCTTCTGCACCTTTAACGAGGGGAAAAGAGATCAACGGTGGCTACGTAATGTAGACGCAGGAACAGGATGTGGGCCAGACGTAAGCACCTAAACCTTCTGCCGGGCGTAATTACTCACCGCCGTGAAATATACATGCCATCGAAAAGAAAGACAGAGGGTCTCGCCAATGAATTGCACCGCATATCGCTTGGAGCAGCTCACCGGTTGTCTGTGTAACAGATATTGCCTGTGATGTTGGATTGGCAAATACGTGCTGACAGAGAAGTGCCTGGACCACGTCACGGCTCGATCCAATGTAAGTTATAAGAAGGATTGTCCGCGCGGCCGTGCAAGGGGAAACGTACGGAAGTTAGGCTCCGTACGTAAAGGATACGAGCGCGTGTCGTCAGCATCCGGGTCAACTGACGTGCACGTATCGTGTTGTCCTATTGTAAGGCTTATGACGGAAACATACAGCGAGCAGCTAAGGCAGTCTCAATCTAGCGCTTTGATGTAAGCCGCCTGTAAGCAGCATTTCTCCCTCAAACTCTCAATTTGATTTCTCACTTTAGCCTCATGGCATCTTTACAACTTCCTGAAGATGGCCGTGCAAACAAGAAAGCTCGCATTGGCGATCCTGTTGACTCTGCACAGATATTGTCAAGCTTACCTATATTGGATTGCATAAAGCAAAGCGATAACCAGCTTGCTTATCTGCAAGCTCAACTCGCAGCGACGGAGCTGCTGTACGCGGCATATCAGGTGAAATGCATCCAACGCAACATACAGCCTTACCTTTATATTCCAAACCACACAAGAATGAATGGGTTCTTTGTTCCCAGACGGAGCTTGGAGCCTTGGCAGGTCAGCTTAGCCATGTTAAGCATTCTCAGCTGAAGGGCGGGCTAGAGCTCTGGAAGGATGGTGGGGCCGCTGTGGATGCTGCGGTGAGGCCGGATACAAGTACGGCATGGGGCCATGGTTGTATGCAGGTCGCTGTAGGCTTGTTCCTTGTATTGTCGGACCCCCCACCCTCACGTTTATCAGTTATCCTTGCAACACTTCCCGCACCCGCCTCAGCGAAGGTGGTTAACGGCCCTGACACATATCTCATGTTCCCTGCTGCCGAAGGCGCGGATGTCGCAGAGACAGCAGCGAATGCAGCGGCAGTCAGCCGCTGGGCCATGGGACGGCGATGTTGACACGTACTCCGATATTGAGGAGGAGGTCCTGTTGCTGCAAACGGATGATCCACTAGATAAGCAGCAGCAACCAGGTCAACAGGGCGAGTCTCAGCACCGGAACGCATTGACAACTGCTGCGGATGGCAGCACAGCAGCACCATCGCCATCAGCAGCCAGCGGTGGCGGCGGCACATTGGAGGGCAACGTGGCCACTGGGAAGGGAGGCAGTGCCACGGCTGCTGCGGAGTCGGATGCCGCCGATCCAGGTCCCCGGAGCTCGGCGGGTGTTGCTGGCGCCGCAAGCAGCAGTGGCGGTGGCGAGGGCACGGCAGCCGCGAAAGGGGAGACGCCCGCTGCAGAAGCACTGGAGGCGGTGCGGACTGCTGATGCAGCAGCTACAGCAGGCAGTGGACCAGCAACAGCGTGTGGTGGGGACGCGGCACGGGAACAGCTAGAGGCGCTGGAGGCCACTTGCAGCGCGGTGGCACAGGAAGACATGGAGGCGCAAGGTGAGAAGGCTAGCTAGCCAGGTTTTCTAGACGCGGTTCGGGAAAAGCTCGCTCTGGAGTGTCGTCCCAGTGTAAGCATGAGGGCATCTGCGCGTGTGTGGACAGCGTCACCAGCTTTGCCACGCTGTCCTGCGCTAAGGTCACAAGGGGCCACGGGGCTCGCCTCCGAGCGATGGGCTCTTCATTGCTTTACGGACGTTTTACCGTGCACATGTTGACAGGCCGCAGTTCCGGTGTACAGAAGTGTGTGCCCTTACTGAATGCGTGTACTGGCTCTCCGCTGCTTATCCCCATACATGGGAATTGCAGGCGCCATCGCTTGCCTGGCCGGCCGGACCGCAAAGTACTATTTGCGCAGTACGGCAGTGACTCTGGGCCGTATCACGGAATCCAAAGGCGACGTGGATGTGGACTTGGCCCCCGAGGAACCCCCCGTGAAAGGTCCAGGGAGCAGCGCGCCCGCCGCGCCCACCGGCGGCGGTGACCAGGTAAGGCGTTCAAAAGAAGCCAGGCAGAATGCGCAAACAGCACAGCGCGACGACCTTTGTCTGCGATATAGCGGGCGCTGAGTTAAGAGGGTACCCGGAATGATGGGGGGAAGCACGGCGGGGCCCGAAGTGCTGTGGAATGCGACTGTGGTTGGACTGTGGCTGGCTATAAGCAGGCGTGCGCCGGACGGCCCTTCGCCACTGCGCTGTTCCTGTCCTTCCTTCCGCTGGCTGTTCATGACCTGTGAATCGGGTTACTCGCCGGCGTAGAGCGACTGGCGTCCGTTCCATGACCTGCCAAGGCAGCAGCTTTGCTGCACATTCTGAGCTGTCCATCTTGTGCAGCAACGCTGTATGAGCCCCCTGTCAGTAGCTGATCAGCAACGCTTGCCGGTCCCTTTGTCACCACTTACCGACTTCTCAATTGGCATGGCACACTTTTCATCGGGCTTTGACTCCCTTTCACGCGCGTCTAAACCAAACAGTGCTGTACGAACGCACATCATATCATGTCTTACACACGGCTCCATGGCCCTCAGCAGGGGCCAGGCCAGGTGCAGCAGCAGCAGCAACAGGCTCCGGCCGGTACCTCGAGCGGAGGTGCGGAGCCGGCCTCGGGCACACAGTCAGCCAGCTCTGGCTGCCGGGGTCACGTAGTGAGCCGACGTCAGGCCATCATCCGGCTAGGTCCGGATGGGCAGTTCCGGCTTGTCAACATGGGCCGCCAAGTTGTGACCGTGAACGACATCGCGGTGAGAAGAGGGTGCGGGTTCATGTCACAGGGTGGGCTCCGAGGGAAACTCTTTAGGGCACTCTCACAGCGAGACGGAGGGCGGCGTGTACCCTCGCTTTTGCGGGGTGTTGCACTTCTATGCGGGGATGTGGTCTCGGCAGGCAAGTCAAGGTGGTGATAGAGCGCGAGGTGACAGACTTTAGTCCGTTCTTCCTGGTGACGTATATGGGTGATTGAGAGATGTCCAGCACAGCTGCCAATACAGCTGCCAATACAGCTGCCAATAATCCTGCTGCAGCTGCACAATGTGCGCCTGCTGACCAACAAAAGTTTTGGTCAAGAGCCCTTTCTCCCTCAATCCGTTAACACTTGTGTGCCCGCTCACCCCATTGACCTTCTCGCGTCATTTTTGCGATGCGATCTGTGGCTGCCGATAGGTCCCTCAGAACCACACTGTCAACCTGCCGCACTTGAGCCTCATCGAGGTCGCAAGTGTGCGGTTGATCTTCATGGCAAATCTGGTGGCGGCGACGCGAGTCATGCGCCGCTCCGCCGCGCTCTCACTGTGAGGCGACGTGTGCACGACCGTAACTTCCTGGCGCGGGCGGGCGCTACTAAGTCCTTCTGCATGCGCTGCCTAAGCGATGCCATTGCCAGAATGACGAGCTCGTGGTTTAGGGGAATGGAAATATGCTTTATAATGTGTACGTTTGGCGGTCGTGTTCTGTGTTGGACACTGTGCGACAAATGCAAGCAAGAGCAGGGGTGAGATGGTGGGGATTAGAGGCACAGGTGTCAGCCCGGATTGATTGGTAGTGGAGCCTTCATGGAGGCTCACGTGGCGGTACTGACTCGGCGTGGACGTATTGAACGCGTATCATACTGGTTTTGGGAAGAATGGGGGACTAAAACGCCATACCGTGCGCGCGGCTCCAGTCCATTGGCGCGGTCGCAGGTTTGCTGTGGAAATTAGCGAGGAGTTTAATAGGCTAAGTAAGACTGTTAGCTACGAAGGGGAATTCTGTTGTTCCGTTCCATGCGGTTGCGAGGTTGGCGCTGTCCATCGGGGTGGCCACGTGGCAAAGGAAGAGTTGGGGATGACCCGAATGATTCTCAATGGATTGCACAGCCGTGTGGAGCTGCTGGACTAAATATGGGACGCTAGATGGTACCTCTCTTTACGTCTGGTGGTGAGGAGATCGCGCTGCTCTATTATACTGATGTTCGGTTTGCTCGTCTTGCTGTGAACAGTGCAAATGGATCTCAGTAGAGCTGTGCCTTGTGTTCGAGCATCAATCTCCAGCCTCAGACCCTCGGCACCCGACGCTGCACGCGCAAAAGCTGCACGTGTGCGTTGGGATGTGATACAACGGATGGGACGTGATTGGAACTTGGGAAAGTACGAAGCTTCACCAGGGTCAACAACACCCTACAACTTCGGGGGTACAATGCCTGGACTGCCGTGACATTTTCGGCAATCAATACGCCACAGCACCTGCCTCAAGAAAACAGGCGCCCACAACAAAAGACCTAAATCCCCATACCAACCCTTATGCGTGCCGGGACCCTGGAGTGCTTTTGGAGCACATCCTTTATGTTTATTTGCTATTTCCATATTCGCACGCTCCACGATTACCACTGTAACCGTAACAGACGCCATTGGGCCGATAAAGTCCCCAGGAAATCATGACCCGGTTGCCTTTCCGGGTACCGTGTTAAGTGGGCCCGCTGTGGTATTGCCAAGGAAGAAGGGACCCGCAGGTGGCCGCCCGACAATGCGCCCCAGCCATGTGCGTATGAAGATGGCTTTGACGAATGTAGGCCCTATCAGAACCTTTTGGCCACCTGCGCAGGTACCCCCAAGATCTTCCTTGCTGAACCAGTAGCACAGCTGTCACACGTCCGCGATCGTGACCTCCACCTCGACTCCGGGCTCGATGCTGCAGCGGAAGGTGCAACGGATTAAGCAGGAAAGATTTGCAGGGCGGGCCGCTTTCACCCATAACTCTGGCAAGCTTTGCCGCGGTGTCGGCGGCATGGGGCTGGCAAGGGCGGCATGGGCCCATGCGCCGGGGACATGGGCGGCAGTGCAGTGCCGCATAACCCTCGTGTCTTTGCGGAACTTGCGCATACCGGGACACGACCGCGCTGCGAAGTTTCCCCCTCGTGACATGGCATGATAACAGACAAACAGGTGACCCCAGCCGGTTATGGGTTATGAACCAATACGCGGCATTATATACTGATGCAGCGGAACTAAACAGGACTCTCAGCAGTATCCGCCAACTGGCCACTATAGAACTCGAGTGCCCTGCTTCATCCGTCGCACGCAGCACGTTTCCTACCTGATGGAGGTGATCTGCTTGACAACATCGGCGGGCGAGTGCAGGTCGATTAGGCGTTTGTGGATCCTGCAGATGCGGTAGAGGGCTATCGCGTTTTAATAGTTTTATGGGTCCATGCAGATCAACGGCACCTCAGTTCCGGACATGTTTTAAGACAACGCATCAAAATGATTTCGCCGATGCGTGCCTTCGCTCACCCACGCGGTCCCACCCACGCGGTCAAATTCATATATGCTTATTCGTCATCTGCCGTTCCATTACATTCTTAGCTTCCTGCTAGTCGCACCTCATCTCCATGCGGTCGAAGGTGTTGGTTCCCTGACCAGACGGCGCCTTGCGCGTGGTTATTTGCAGCACTTTCGTAGGCATGCGCACAGGGCCCTTGACCTTGAGCTGCTTGTCCTTGGCGCCCTTGATGAGGTCAGCACTGACTGCGGCAGTAATTATGTGCGAATTGCGGTCATGAGTCGCATGCGAAAGCAGCAGCGCTTGTGCGGGACGACCAACGGCCGCTTCGAGCGCTGAGGCTATGCAACGGAGCCCAGAGGAGACAGAAGGGAAGGGCAGAAATTGGACGGACGGGCGCCCGCTGCAACTTGAGCCGGGAGGACAGGTGCTCCGCGGCGCTATACCGACAGTACCCATTGCGAAGTGAACTTGCCTTTCTCAAGGTTTTTCACGTCCTTGGAAGTAAGCGTAATGCGAATGCGGTGGATTTGGCCGCTGGCGCCGCCTTCAACGCCTGCCTTATCGGTGCCATATTTCTCCATCTCTCCGCGACGCACTTTTACGTCCTATAGCTTATTTTGATAACCACCAACCCACTGACGCCTGGCCGAGACAGAGGCCTATGTACACTTGTGACGCCGAAGCAGTAGCAAAGGGCTTTCTGACGACCAGCGCCAATTTCGCATCACAGACTTTTTATGTTATTCGTCTAGCTGGTAAACGTACTTTATTTTAAAAAGAAGTCGTACCAGTGAGTACTGAAACTGACCCATGGTCCATGTCGTGTGGCCCAACAAAGTTTCATCCATCTGAGGCCAAAGCTAGGACGTTCAATTGTCTGTTATTAAGCATTTTTGTTGTTGACGAAATCGCATGTTCGAAATGGATTGAAATGATGTAGTCAGCAATCGGCGACGTGACACGGGAAGCATTCCTCTCCGAAGCGTTACAATGGACCGGAAGGGTACGCGGCATAAATCCAAGCTTTACATGTCAGCGATGGTGACCTCAACCTCCACGCCGGGCTCAATGCTGCAGATGGCAAACACGAGAGCAGCGAGGACGGGCAAGGAGCAGGTAAGGAGTCCCGAATGGCATGATATCGTCATCCAGACTCGCTTGGACCCCACATAAGTCACAATATCCATGCATTATCCCCATGTGTTGACAAGCACGTCACGAGCGGCAGCCCACAACGTGCCGCGTTCAACAGTGAACATGCCAGGCTTCAGTCGGCACTTGTAATTCCTCCCGAATGCGTACACATGCGGTATAATGACCATCCCCAATCTCATCTATGTCAACATGTAAACCAGGCGGGGGTCTTCGACAGAGCTGTAACCTGTACTAGGACCCAACAAGCGGGAGGCTCGCCCAGAACAACACGTACTGACGAGTCAAAACTTCTACCCACCTAATCGAAGTGATCTGCTTGACCACGTCGGCGGGCGAGTGCAGGTCGATGAGGCGCTTGTGAATCCTGAAACACCAGGCATTTAGGGGGTTCGGTCGGCGTACTGTCGCAAGTGCACTATGGATTTGGCCGGATATATCAAAGCAAGCCTTGACCAAAAAGCACATACATACCTCATCTCAAAGCTGTCGAAGGTGTTGGTACCCTGACCAGAGGGCGCCTTGCGCGTGGTAATGCGCAGCACCTTGGTCGGCATGCGCACAGGGCCCTTCACCTTGAGCTGTTTCTCCTTGGCACCCTTGATCAAGTCAGCGCATACTGCACATAACCACCACAAATGAAATCGCTTCTTGCTGTTACTGCAAGCAAGCAAACACCCTGCGGCGCCGCCCTCATGTGCAAGCAAAACAACACCTTACCCTTCTCCAGGTTCTTGACGTTCTTCGAGGTGAGGGTGATGCGGATACGGTGCACCTGAGGAGCCTCCGCCTCCACGCCAGCCTTCTCAACACCGAGCTTAGTCGCCATCTGCAAAGCCAGAGCAGAGCACTACGTGATAACCTTACAAATAAAATGCTCTAAACATCATGTTGAAACAATTTTGCATAGGCGACAAGATTCCTACAGCTGTAGGGACTATTACTTTGTGGCGGCCAAACATCCTGCAATCTAACCTTGAAGAATTTAGCCGCGAGTCAGACGCCCCGAAAGAGAGACCTGTCACTGACGGCTGAAGAAGGAAAAGTCAGAGTTGCTGAGGACACTATATAGACGTACGGCTTTCCTCGTACAGGGAACCGAAAGCTTCTTTCTCGACTTAATAGGGTATTCCACCTTAAGAGTTATGTAAATTTTAACACATAAAAACACAATGCAGTTAGAGAACTACACATAATGTGTTTTAGATTCTGTTCGCGGGAACGATGTTCAGCACGCATACACCCACGTCATTTGCTCTAAAACGTCATAAAAACCTTGGGGTCGCCCCTGCTCGCAATAATTCCTAAGCGCCATGCACGTAAGTAAGGATAAGCCGTAGTGAACTTAGCATGGAAACCCTCCGGAAACCCGCATGGACGCACCTTTTTGCCCTAAACCCTGGACATGCTGTCGATGTGAAGCTGACATCAACCCGTCTCTAATGCATATCGGCCTTAAGGGTCAACCCCACGTTCCAAGAGCGTGAGTTGCAACTGTCTGCGCTCCCCCAGTGCTACTCTCAGGTTCTCTCCACCTTTTAAGATTGGTCGAAGCTCGTCCCATTTCAGCGCTGTGCTTACCGCAAATCGGACGACATCGCGCATGTCGTGCTTCTCATCGGCTTTATACTGCTTAATTCTCTGTGCGGTTCAACCCAGAAGGACGTTCAGTCTTGTCTCATGCTTTCATGTCTTATATATCGCAATGCCCAAGCGCCGCGAAGGGGATGACAAAACACCAAGTACGTGAACATGGCAAAGCTGTAGGTGGTCGCCGTATTCTGGCTCATACGCTGAGCGTAGGTCGGTGCAGCCGCGTAGCGGCACGTTACCAAGCAGCCAGCTGCAAGCCCAAGGAAGGCTCCAACGCGAATTACATTTTCTTCACAAACGAAAACCTAACAACGAACAGGATTGGAACCTTCATCACAACAGGCTTTCTTCCTACAATCATGCCCACAAGCCCCTACAGCTGGCAACCCGGGGCATGTTCGGCGCCGCACCTGACAATCGCGTAATCCACAGGATTGCAACAAGATGCAAAAAATTTGCTAACTTCACCGTTCAGCCGCTCCCATACAGATAAGCATCAAGCAATGGCTTGCCTCCGCAACCCAAAACAAAAGACAATGGCAATACATGCATTTTGGGTTGCGGCCCTCCACAACACGCACGGGGCTAGCTTAACTCCCCAAAGCACGCCCACATTTGGCGCCCCACACTGTATGAATAATGCAGTACTCCAACACACAGCGAAATGCCCTGCCCGACACGCTAGCGTACAAAAACAATTGCAGTTGCAGTGCACACGCAAAACACAACGACCCACATCCAAAAAGCTGCATATCATACATCATTCCGACGAGCAAGGCCGCTCGGACGCAATGCAGTAGACAAGCGGACATCCATGCGCGGGCATGTTTGACAAGCACAGGGAGGAAAGCCGATGCTAACCTTATGGTCACATACGTGTACCCTCAAACGTTCCGGCGTCCTAATCATTCGCGGATACATACATACGGACGACCCAGCAAGCACGCGGAAACAATGCGCTGGATGCAGCACCCTTGGGTTCAGTGTCGGTCCTGTCAAGTGGCAGGACCAGGTCGATCGGGTCTGCCCTGCCTACCAGTACAAGAACCATACGATGCAGCACACCCATTTCCTCAAGCAGAAACCACTTGAGCACGGCCGCTGCGCCAGACAGTGTCCCCTAATATACATATACTAAATTGCACATGCCCACAGTTCCATATACAAGAATATGTGTTAATGGTGATGAGCCTTCGCGAAAAGCAGCGGTCGGCTGACAACCTAGCTGACAGCTATCCGACCGAATCGACCTCCAAGAGCAGCGCCAAGTGACACACATAGCTCCAATGCAAGCGACTTACTTCGACTGAATGCCCGCACACAGAGACGCAAAGAGCCACACATGTGCGCGCTGTCACTTTGAAATTTCCTCTGCCGCCTGCTTTAACCCCCGTTTGCCCCATGTTCAACGGGGGACATGTGGTCAACATGCTGCTTGCTGAGAGCTGCACCCAGCTGGCAGCAGCAGCAAAAGCATGTAAAACAGAAAAAAGGTAAACATTTAGGTAAGTAGCAAATGTCATCATCTTCAATCTATACACCTCCTATGGGAGGGGGACTCAATGCTTGGTGACGGTGGTGGGGGAATAATACATACGGCACAATGGTCGCCGCCTTCAGGTGAGGCTGTTTGTGTCAGGGTACTTTCCCGTCGATAGCCGTAAACCGTAACACCTGTCTCCTGAAATGCTAGGTGTCGAGTGCACCGCCATCATTTCAAGCCCCCACGCATGCATGGGAGATTCCATAATTCCATAATGCACCTCATGAAACACCTCCACGTTCACGCTGTTACTGTGGGACACCTCAATAATCCAGCAAATGTTGCTGCAGCTGGGCTGCCAAATACATTAACTGATCCCTAAGCTCCGCAAGCAACTCACTCAAACGGATGGTCGACGTATGGACCGTTCCTTGTCCAGAAGGTACGTGTGAGATGACGTGCACTGCGAAGCGAGAGTGGGGCGTATCAAAGATGGCGCAGATTACTGGTGGCCGCATGGCCAGACGAGGACGCATAGCACACAGCCGCACAGCACACGGGTCCACACCGCGCATGGATGATTTTAAGTTTCCCTGTTTTCGCGCCCATCCTTGATAGTAGTCCTCAACGATGATGATGCAACGGTGTTGAGCCTTAATCGTCCCGCGCCCTTCATGTCCACGATACACGTACCACGTCAAGCTGGGGAATGCTTTCGGAGGGCACCGAAAGTCCATGGGCTGACCACTGCCTTGCGTTCCGTCCCTCAATCCACGGCAAAGAAGTGCAGTGCAGGCAACGTCCGGACGTTGATGACCCAGACTCAGCGCTACCTTCCGATATGAGGCTCGACTGGTGGACAAACCCTGGTATCACGAAGAATGAATCAGCCTGCTGTGTGAGGGACAAGGGAGGCGACGCAGATGGAGGTGGTTGGAGGCCTGGTTGGGGGCCTCAGCAAGCTTGTCAGTTCTCTGTGGCGCAAGACTGCATTTTAATATTTCGCGTTTTATGTAGAATAACATGGTTACGCAGGCATGCCTTTGTTGTCCACAAGCTTATCATACAGTTCACCGGCTAAATACAATACAGCAAACTATGGCGCACCCACCTTGAGTTGGCTCTCCTCTGCTCCTATATCAGAGGCAAGGAGTCGCCGGCACTTATCATCCATTTGCTTAGATGGGGCGCCTGAAGTAGCACGATAATAGGATGTGACGCTCATCATTTCGGACAAATAAGCATATAACTCTCGACTCCATGGGCGATAACATGCGCGTAACCTACGTTGCAATGAAAATCAGGGGAAGCGGCTTACGGTTACAAAAAGTTACAACGGTCGGAGCAAACAGTATCTTCCCAAGCCCAATGGCTTCCTCGCAGCGAAGCGCTTTATTTAATACTATGTTATTATGCGTATTCATCAGTCCCCAAAATTTTTGTCTTCTCCATTGTTGGCCCCCTATCCAGATGCCAGCGCGGATGCAACTTTCCAGCTGACAGTGGTAGCGCCCAGTCGAATAACAGCTTAAAACAATAAATTTTGAGCTGAACAGTCAGTTGGTAAACTTGCAGGCGCGCAGCGTTGCGACTTGGCAGTTTGGTATTGCCCCACTGCAGGAGAGCGTGCTGACGGCCTCGCGGCAGTGGTGTTAGCAAGTGGCCGCATCAACGGCCCGCTGAACTGAAGGCGGTACGAGAGCATGTAGTTGGCGGATGCGCGGTGGTGCGCGTAGGCAGCTTGCAGTGGCGGCGCGATGATTAGGGGATCGCAACCTGGCGGCCGTGTACTTAGCAACAACGCTGCGTTGGCCAGCTGGAGGCGACAAGAGGATTGGCGGCCGCACACCTGTGCTATGACCTATGAGCAAAACTGCAGTAATGGCCCGCTAGGGCCAAATATGGCTGTCGCGGCATACAACTGTAGCATCGACAACGCATGTGCGTATACGCCATACGCCATACGTATGGCAGACTGTCGACAAAGTCCTGACATGGCAACATGATTTACGTTAGGGGTTGCTGTTAGGTTGTAATGTTGCTTTATGGCTTTTTCGGTCCCGTTATAAACAAAAACGAAAGCCGTGAGCCTTAAGCCTCCACCCATCTGACATGCACGCCGGACCTTGTCCTCGGGATCACACCACACCTCATAGACCACAGACCCTCCACACCCCCACCCTACATTTACAGGAGTCGGGCAGCAATGCGAAAGTACTTTCGGTGGCTCCTCGCTGTCCATTAATAACCGTTACAACCGAGAAACCAACCCAACCAGCAACCAAACCCCGCGGCAACAACCCTGAGTGATGGGAGTTATAAACTAAACTCCGTACCAACAACCTTTCAACTCCACAGCAGCACTAGACAAAGTCATACGCACTGCTACCCGCCCGACACCGCTTTCTATGTTCTGTAGGAAGCGGACGTCCATTCCTCTCCCCCCATTCCTCTTCATGCATTCACATTCCAGCGTCACTCATAAATAGACACATACCGGCGGCACCGGAGATACATGCCACTATTTTGCGACAGACAAGACTGAACGGTCCCAACCGTTGGTCCCATCGTAGTTTTCCTAGGACGGAAATCTTGTAGAGAGAGCGGCCATACTGACAAACAACAAACAACGGCACACCGTTGTTGTCGGTTGAAACAACGTACAACGTCGGTTGTACGATATCTTCAACATGCTTGTAAGGGGAGAGCGTCGTTGTACATTTTGCCGTACTAATGCAATGTGCAACAGACAAACAGACCGACAAAGAGAGAGACCCAAGTGCCGGCAGTCACACCTTGCGCGGTCTGACCCGGGTATGGGCGGAATGCAGGAGACTAACCAGCCGTGTGCTTCTGGGCCCCCCGCTCTGTATTTCGGCCCTGGGCCCCCCGGCGCTTAAGCCCACAATGTAATCAACGTCATACATACATACCGGTAGGTGGCTGGCAGAAGTTAAAGCCTGATTCCTGCTCCCGGAGGATCCGGGTTCAAATCCGCCTACTGATCCCTCGGTGCGTGAGCGGTGTTGAATTGGGAGGTTGCCCCTCATCTTGTGGACAGTATAAGACGTGATCATATCAACTTGTGAGCTGACCAGGAACGAAGTTGTGGTGCCGTTGATCTGCTAGATTTGGTTGGATGCAGGTGGTGAGTTGCTGAACTCAACGAATACATTCTGAAGTCGGATGGGGTGAATGGATTAGGGTGCCCCTCTCGCACTGCCTCGGGTAAGGGGGCCGCTGGTGCAGCTATACCACCCTGTAACGTCATACATACATACATACATAGCCCTTGAGCCCGGCTCGTATGGGTCCGTTACACATGTGGAGGGTACGCAAGGTGTAACATACATGAACAATCCGTTCGGAAAACGACGGTAAGCCTAACGAAGCAGGACGGTAAGCAGGGACCCCCAACCAATACCCCCAACCAGCCTATCCATATCCATCCAACATCATCCATCCTCAAGATCATCATGTCCCCTACACGCCCCCTCCTCGGGCGGCAGGAGTCCGGCCCCTGGACTGCTGGACAACGTACGTCGCCACGCCGAGGTG
The DNA here is from genome assembly GCF_000143455.1 of Volvox carteri f. nagariensis. Lineage (NCBI taxonomy): Eukaryota > Viridiplantae > Chlorophyta > Chlorophyceae > Chlamydomonadales > Volvocaceae > Volvox > Volvox carteri. The sequence continues at coordinate 2,068,295 of NW_003307558.1, forward strand.
GGGCAGAGGCCCTCCTCCTCGCGCCCACTCCCTCAGGTGACAACAACGAGTTCATGCTGCTGCTGCTGCTGCTGATGATGATGATGGTGCTGATGGCAAAAACATTCATGCTGCTGCTGATGGTGCTGATGATGATTATGGTGATGCAAAATGGTGGCCCAGCACGTGGTCAGGTCACCTGCACGATGATGATCATGATGATGGTCATGTTGCCTAAAAGGCGGAGAGGCCGCAACTGGGCCATCCATTGCACGACTGACTGCAATGCTTGGTTGCCGGTTGCCACCACGTGGTGCTGCTGCTGCACGAGATGGAGGGAGGGAGGGAGGGAGGGAGGGAGGGAGGGAGGGAGGGAGGGAGGGAGGGAGGGAGGGAGGGAGGGAGGGAGGGAGGGAGGGAGGGAGGGAGGGAGGGAGGGAGGGAGGGAGGGATGCGCCTGACGCTGACGGTCGTCTGGTGCACCGCAACAGCTGCTGCAAAAAGTAAGAGAGACAGAACTGAAAAGCGGAGGGTACATTTAATCCCCTGCTCTGTGTGCTCGTGTCAGCTGGGGGCCCGGGGCTGGGAGGCCCTTATCCCCTCTCCTCCTCCTGCAGCCTCACAAACTTAACTCACTCCCGGTCAAGCTCCAGCCGCCAACGCCATCCGTCCGTACAACAACACACCAACCGGCCAACCAGCCAATTCTTTAACGGGCGCCCTTCCCAAGCCTGAGGAGTTCGAGTTGTATTGTTGTTGCGGTTGGCGGTTGCTGTAACAGCGGCTGAGTGGCGGCCGGCGGCGACAACAGTCGTCCAAATTGAGCAGTTCTAGGAGGTCAGTGCGCCGCCGCCGAACAAACAAACATACATACACATATGCACATACATAGACATGGATGCGTGTATGTGTGTGCGTCCATGTGCGTGTGTGTAAGTGATTCTGACCGACGTGAACGGCAGGGCAGCAAGAGACACACACACACACACAAACCAGTTGCCCCACCGCATCCTACAACAGCTAAGGTCCGCCAGTGCAGCCTCACCGCAAGGAAAGGGGTGAGATGATGCACACTACACTACACCAGACCACACCACACCAGACAAGGAGGTTCAGCAATGCCATGCGACTCAAAACGCCCCTCCTCCCTCAGCTGCCCTGCCCTGGCCCCCATGCCACGCCTTCCGCAACGCACATCATCATTCACACACACACATACCCTGGCTCGCACCACCACCACCAGCATCACCGCCAAGAGCATCCTGTGCTCCCCAACACTCACTCGCCAATTCCTCCCCCCGGCAACATTACCGCGGCCGCAAGGCCCATGCACCCAGGTAACGGTGTCGGTCTCCCTTTCCCGCCTTAACCCGTCTTCCCCTTCCCCGCACCTCTTGCGCAGCCCTAGGAATATCTCTACTCCCAGACTCTAGCCCCCCCTACACTAACAGCTCACATTCATGATTCACCCACACGGCCACCAGACAAGCCACGTATACATCCGCACACGCTTAAAAACAGCTCGTCCACCGCTCGTCCTACTCCCAGTCGTCTACTTGTTCGTACAACTCGAGACGGCTGGCGCCTCTCCCCCGCGCGACACCGCCGCCGCCAATACCACTGCCGCTAACGCCGCCGCTAGGTTGCTGCCCGCCAGCAGCTCCCCCTTCCGCCGCCGCCGCCGCCGCCGGAGGAGCTGCATCGGGACCCCAGGGCCCGCCGTCGGACAAGGAGCCTGCGCCGAAACCTCTGTCGTACAGAAACCCCGGTGTCCTCCCATAAGGCCCAAGAGGCCCCGGGGCCCCAGGCCCAGAGCCGTCAAAAGGCTGTGCGGACGTCTGGGACACGCCAGGTGGTGGCGGCGGCGCCGCCGGGCCGGAAAAAGGACCGGCGTACGACGGCCCCGGGCTCCCTGCAGTCGAGCCACTCGTGTCATACCCGCTGCTTTCAGGAGCGCCAGCAGCGCCGTACATGCCACTACCGCCGTACGCGCTGTCGCTACCCTCCCCTATGCGGCTGTACGGATCCCCGGGCGCGCCGTACATTGCCCCCCCGAACGTTACATTGCTGTAACCCCTGCCACTGTACACTGGTTCCTGCTGCTGCTGCATGATGGGATTGCCGTAATAGTCGTATTGGATGGTTTCGCCGTACGGTCCGGTCGCTTGGTCTGACGTCGACGCCGCGGCGTCCGACGGGTTTCCCCATGGGTAGTACGACTCGTTCCCGGGCGGCAGGTACGGCAATCCCGAGCCAGGGGGCGGGAACCCCGGGCCGGCTTGGTAATATTGTTGCTGCTGCTGCTGCTGCTGTTGCGCTGCTGCGGCAGCGGCTTGCTGTAGGAAATCTTGCGGTGCGGCATCTGGCGGTCCGACGCCTGGCGGTAGTTGCGGCGGCGGCTGGACGTGCGGATAAGTGTGGGTTGGGGATAACAGGGACGTTACTTGATGGGGGAGAGGGAGGGCAATCAGGCGAGGGGAAACGGAAACGAACAGGCACGACACATATATGTGGCAAAACACAGTCGTACATCATGCATATATACACTGCCATACACGGCCTCCTGTCCTTAAATCGTCGAATGTTTGGGTGGCAACAACTCTTAAAGGGACGACGATGGACATGCCGTGCATCAAACAAAGTCCAGTGTATGTGTTCGTGTCCCGAAGTAGATGTACATCATGACCGGAAGTGACCACGCGCTCGAAAATTTTCTAAACCATCAACTCCGCCCGGATATCCCCATGACGGTGCTTCTAAATTACCCATCCCCGTTCGCCGAACCGGAACTACCTACCGTATCCGCCTCCTTTGACCGTAGCCGAAACGTCTCCAGCCCATACCAGAAGGCAACCGATGTGGTCAATGCCTGGCAGAGGAGCAGAAGGGGATCCAGGCGCCAACCCTGGAAGATGAGCGTGCTGCCAACAATGCTGACCATCGCCGCCACAACAATATCTGCGTCTCGCGATACCTTGTTTTGGAAATTTCGAAGCTGCAAGGAGCAGGACAACCAAGCTCTTATGGAAGTCATGCCGAAGGCTTAGGCACAGCGGCGATACCTCACATTGAGGAGGAGAACTCCGCACCCAATCAACATGGTACCGAGCAAAAGCGATGGACTTGCAAAATCCACATTAACCATGGCTACAGCTCGCACAACGAGCTGCCTTCCGCTACGTCGGTGTCTTCGTGGAAACGCCGACCCTTTCCGCGTGTAAACCCTCATCGGGCAAACAATAGCCTGCGGCATATTTATGCAAGGCATAAGCAACAACCTCTCGTGCACAATCAATTGTTGATACACAATAGGACTTGCCTGTGTCGGCCGCAAAATCGACCTAAGTCCAAGCTGTGCAACGATTACTGGGCGCAGCATTATGCCGACCTGCATGGCATTCCTGCCTTGTGAGACAACAAGAACATGAGGGCTTCCAAGGAAACTAATAAAAGTGTTTCCTACCCGGCCGTGATGTAGATGTCTTTGTCTGAGGAGTGAAGAACCTAACGCAGCCATAGCTGCTGGCCAAAATACACTAATATTGCCAAAGGAGCGAGACTGAGGGTTCAACCAACTATGGAGTGCATTTAATACTTAGGATTGATTCTCAATAGAAAAGGAAAGCTCATATGTTAAGCTTATTAGTGTTCCTTATAGTCGCAATCCCATTGGTCAGTTGACAATGGGACGAGCACGTAATGCTGCGCATCATGACCAATACAGTGAGCGGCTCTCGGAGAAGCCACGGAAGCGGAGCCCAATCTAATGCACTTTATCGACAATCACACATAATAGTTGTTTGTACCGCCCATTTAAAGATTCGTTGCCCTGGATTGGTCCGTCGTGTGTCAACGCGCCGACGTTGGGTCGCCGTACGTTGCAACCTGAGGGGGTGAGGTTGGCATCTCTTCCCACCCATGTTTCCCAGGGTTGCACCTGTGTTGAACTATTTGGAGCTCGTCTTACAGGTGCCTAACAAAGCTCACTGCTCAAAGGTTACTAGCACCCATTCTTGTCAGTTATTTGCCTTGCTTGCCCATTATTGCCTGGTGTCCAACGGGGCAGGTGATGGTGGACATGTAGAGTCCACAGCTCCCCTGACACAGCTCCCCTGCTGTGACTGGGATGACTCGACCTCGTGGCGGAAATCCATCACTTTCCGCCACGTGCACGCACATCCATCGTCCTGCCACTCGTGGTTAACGGAATGAGGGGCCCCAGTGCATGCTCTGGGAGGAAACACCAAATCGCTCAACGCGTGCTCTAATCAAACACTGG
>NW_003307559.1:0-1668 GCF_000143455.1 Volvox carteri f. nagariensis
GGCGTGTGCGCACGATTCATCAAAAGTGTCCTGCAGTCGATCACGATGGGACTCGAACCCACAATCCCCGCCTGAATCCCTGGCGTAAAACCGGAGGGCGATGCCTTATCCATTAGGCCACGCGACCACTGCGATGACACGCAGCACACACATCGGGTCTCATACGCCCCGTTGCTAGACGACATGGGAGCTGCGAGTCTGCGCGGCCCCATCCCACAATCACATCACCTTCACGGGCGTGTTTTGCTGGGCACACGGGGGCATTTAGGCGTGGCCGACCGGTTGTCGGGGCAAGGATATTATTCTCAATATGTGCGGGTGCACATTCTGTTCGTTGCATTCTGTTCCCCACTGCACCGAACATCGTCCCCCTATATGTGTGTGCATATGCATGTGTCGGGCAGGGAGAGGTCATCACCGCTCGCTGCATGTGCTAGTACTGGGGCTGCATGCATGCCTGTTTTCGTAGGTGCTGGCCAGAAGGCTCAAGAGTACCAAGTACAGGCGGTCTTGGGCGTGTAGTGGATGTCCTTTGGCGTGTTGAGCGCCTCTACCCCAAAGTGGGGGAAAGGAAGCGCTGCAAATTTGTTGATTTGCATACCGCCGTTGTAGGCTTTTGCTCGATGCTGCTGATGAGAGGAGAGGAGAGGCCCCGACTTGCTGCAATCCGCACCATCCGCATGACTCTCATTTGACTCACCATCGTCAGATGGTCATGGTTGTCGTGGTGGTGGTGATGGTTGTCGTGCTGGTGGTGGTGGTGGTGGTGGTGGTGGTGATGATGATGATTCTCCTTATTATTTATATTATTATGTCGCACAGCTGATTATGAGGCGATGGTTATGGCTGGGGCCTCATGTCTGTTCTACCTACCTGGCTGTTGCTGATTCGGTACTGGTCACCTGCCATCATTCCTTGCATACATACATACGTAAACGCACATGCAAGCACATGCACCACCGGCGGTATATCCACACACCAACACACACACACACACACTCTCTCTCTCTCTCTCTCTCTCAAAAACTAATCCATACACACACACACACATACATACACACACTCTCTCAAAAACGTCCCCCCAACAATTGTATCTCTGTGTTTGTGAGCTTGGGAAAGATTCACCCGCCCCCTAACATTCACCAGCTCCCACACCGTGTACATGTGCTGATGTACTACTCTGTACTGCTGTATTGCCGGACCTTGGACCACTCTTCAGATGCGAATGTACATGCCATGCAAAGCTGCTGCATTTGTGCGCTGCGTGTTGTGTTCCTCACACGCGGCTGTTGAATTCCAGTTCTTTCGACCGTAAGAGGCAGGATGCACCCCCATGCCGGCGTTGGACAGCGATGGACCTGGTTATAGCGACCTGCGGAACCGATTGGGAGTGGAGTTGACGCTGCTGCCGCAGATTCCCGCAAATTCCGCTGGAATTTGGTGGTGCGTGCTCAACACCAAAAAGCCGCTGACGTTGCATGAGCCGGCATGCATGCGATGGATGAGTTCTCCCCCAAACATGTGGAAAGGTAGGACTGCCCGGCTATTGTCCGTGGGCAAAGCTGTACCCCCCTACACCACACATTTATGTTCTGCATCTGTGCATGTGAGTTGGGCATGTGTATCTATCTCTGATAGGAAAGCCACCTCATGAACCTGCTTGCGTGA
>NW_003307559.1:1718-3228 GCF_000143455.1 Volvox carteri f. nagariensis
TGCATGCATGCCTGTTTTAGTAGGTGCTGGCCAGAAGGCTCAAGAGTACCAAGTACAGGCGGTCTTGGGCGTGTAGTGGATGTCCTTTGGCGTGTTGAGCGCCTCTACCCCAAAGTGGGGGAAAGGAAGCGCTGCAAATTTGTTGATTTGCATACCGCCGTTGTAGGCTTTTGCTCGATGCTGCTGATGAGAGGAGAGGAGAGGCCCCGACTTGCTGCAATCCGCACCATCCGCATGACTCTCATTTGACTCACCATCGTCAGATGGTCATGGTAGTCGTGGTGGTGGTGATGGTTGTCGTGCTGGTGGTGGTGGTGGTGGTGGTGGTGGTGATGATGATGATTCTCCTTATTATTTATATTATTATGGCGCACAGCTGATGAGGAGGCGATGGTTATGGATGGGGCCTCACTCCGATATACATACATGGCTGTTGCTGGTTCGGTACTGGTCACCTGCCATCATTCCTTGCATACATACATACGTAAACGCACATGCAAGCACATGCACCACCGGCGGTATATCCACACACCAACACACACACAGACACACACTCTCTCTCTCTCTCTCAAAAACTAATCCATACACACACACACATACATACACACACATACATACACACACTCTCTCAAAAACGTCCCCCCAACAATTGTATCTCTGTGTTTGTGAGCTTGGGATTGATTCACCCGCCCCCTAACATTCACGAGCTCCCACACCGTGTACATGTGCTGATGTACTACTCTGTACTGCTGTATTGCCGGACCTTGGACCACTCTTCAGATGCGAATGTACATGCCATGCAAAGCTGCTGCATTTGTGCGCTGCGTGTTGTGTTCCTCACACGCGGCTGTTGAATTCCAGTTCTTTCGACCGTAAGAGGCAGGATGCACCCCCATGCCGGCGTTGGACAGCGATGGACCTGGTTATAGCGACCTGCGGAACCGATTGGGAGTGGAGTTGACGCTGCTGCCGTTGATCCCGCAGATTCCGCAGATTCCCGCAGAGCCGGCATGCATGCGATGGATGAGTTCTCCCCCAAACATGTGGAAAGGTAGGACTGCCCGGCTATTGTCCGTGGGCAAAGCTGTACCCCCCCTACACCACACATTTATGTTCTGCATCTGTGCATGTGAGTTGGGCATGTGTATCTATCTCTGATAGGAAAGCCACCTCATGAACCTGCTTGCGTGAGCAAACCCCGGACGACCGTTACACATTTGCTTACAGCTCCCTTTCCTATCCTCTCCTTTCCCATCCAAAGCCCATCGTCATATCTTCCTCGCCTTCTCTCCTCCCTGTCTGCGCTTGTTGGCGTGTGCCCACGATTTCATCAAAAGTGTTCCTGCAGTCGATCACGATGGGACTCGAACCCACAATCCCCGCCTGAATCCCTGGCGTAAAACCGGAGGGCGATGCACTTATCCATTAGGCCACGCGACCACTGCGATGACACGCAGCACACACATCGGGTCTCATACGCCCCGTTGCTAGACGACATGGGAGCTGCGAA
>NW_003307559.1:3490-8505 GCF_000143455.1 Volvox carteri f. nagariensis
GTGGCGTGTAGTGGATGTCCTTTGGCGTGTTGAGCGCCTCTACCCCAAAGTGGGGGAAAGGAAGCGCTGCAAATTTGTTGATTTGCATACCGCCGTTGTAGGCTTTTGCTCGATGCTGCTGATGAGAGGAGAGGAGAGGCCCCGACTTGCTGCAATCCGCACCATCCGCATGACTCTCATTTGACTCACCATCGTCAGATGGTCATGGTTGTCGTGGTGGTGGTGATGGTTGTCGTGCTGGTGGTGGTGGTGCTGGTGGTGGTGGTGGTGATGATGATGATGATTCTCCTTATTATTTATATTATTATGGCGCACAGCTGATGAGGAGGCGATGGTTATGGATGGGGCCTCACTCCGATATACATACATGGCTGTTGCTGGTTCGGTGCTGGTCACCTGCCATCATTCCTTGCATACATACATACGTAAACGCACATGCAAGCACATGCACCACCGGCGGTATATCCACACACCAACACACACACACTCTCTCTCTCTCTCTCTCTCTCTCTCTCTCTCTCTCAAAAACTAATCCATACACACACACACACACATACATACACACACTCTCTCAAAAACGTCCCCCCAACAATTGTATCTCTGTGTTTGTGAGCTTGGGAAAGATTCACCCGCCCCCTAACATTCACCAGCTCCCACACCGTGTACATGTGCTGATGTACTACTCTGTACTGCTGTATTGCCGGACCTTGGACCACTCTTCAGATGCGAATGTACATGCCATGCAAAGCTGCTGCATTTGTGCGCTGCGTGTTGTGTTCCTCACACGCGGCTGTTGAATTCCAGTTCTTTCGACCGTAAGAGGCAGGATGCACCCCCATGCCGGCGTTGGACAGCGATGGATCTGGTTATAGCGACCTGCGGAACCGATTGGGAGTGGAGTTGACGCTGCTGCCGTTGATTCCGCAGATTCCGCTGGAATTTGGTGGTGCGTGCTCAACACCAAAAAGCCGCTGACGTTGCATGAGCCGGCATGCATGCGATGGATGAGTTCTCCCCCAAACATGTGGAAAGGTAGGACTGCCCGGCTATTGTCCGTGGGCAAAGCTGTACCCCCCTACACCACACATTTATGTTCTGCATCTGTGCATGTGAGTTGGGCATGTGTATCTATCTCTGATAGGAAAGCCACCTCATGAACCTGCTTGCGTGAGCAAACCCCGGACGACCGTTACACATTTGCTTACAGCTCCCTTTCCTATCCTCTCCTTTCCCATCCAAAGCCCATCGTCATATCTTCCTCGCCTTCTCTCCTCCCTGTCTGCGCTTGTTGGCGTGTGCCCACGATTTCATCAAAAGTGTTCCTGCAGTCGATCACGATGGGACTCGAACCCACAATCCCCGCCTGAATCCCTGGCGTAAAACCGGAGGGCGATGCCTTATCCATTAGGCCACGCGACCACTGCGATGACACGCAGCACACACATCGGGTCTCATACGCCCCGTTGCTAGACGACATGGGAGCTGCGAGTCTGCGCGGCCCCATCCCACAATCACATCACCTTCACGGGCGTGTTTTGCTGGGCACACGGGGGCATTTAGGCGTGGCCGACCGGTTGTCGGGGCAAGGATATTATTCTCAATATGTGCGGGTGCACATTCTGTTCGTTGCATTCTGTTCCCCACTGCACCGAACATCGTCCCCCTATATGAGTGTGCATATGCATGTGTCGGGCAGGGAGAGGTCATCATCAAATCGCTGCGTGTGCTAGTACTGGGGCTGCATGCATGCCTTTTTTCGTAGGTGCGGGCCAGAATGCTTCAGAGTAACCAAGTACAGCGTTCTTGGGCGTGTAGTGGAAGTCCTTTGGCGTGTTGAGCGCCTCTACCCCAAAGTGGGGGAAAGGAAGCGCCGCAAATTTGTTGATTTGCATGCCGCCGTTGTAGGCTTTTGCTCGATGCTGCTGATGAGAGGAGAGGAGAGGCCCCGACTAGCTGCATCCGCACCATCCGCATGACTCTCATTTGACTCACCATCGTCAGATGGTCATGGTTGTCGTGGTGGTGGTGATGGTTGTCGTGCTGGTGGTGGTGGTGGTGGTGGTGGTGGTGGTGATGATGATGATTCTCCTTATTATTTATATTATTATGGCGCACAGCTGATGAGGAGGCGATGGTTATGGATGGGGCCTCACTCCGATATACATACATGGCTGTTGCTGGTTCGGTACTGGTCACCTGCCATCATTCCTTGCATACATACATACGTAAACGCACATGCAAGCACATGCACCACCGGCGGTATATCCACACACCAACACACACACACACACACACACACTCTCTCTCTCTCTCTCTCTCAAAAACTAATCCATACACACACACACATACATACACACACATACATACACACACTCTCTCAAAAACGTCCCCCCAACAATTGTATCTCTGTGTTTGTGAGGTTGGGAAAGATTCACCCGCCCCCTAACATTCACCAGCTCCCACACCGTGTACATGTGCTGATGTACTACTCGGTACTGCTGTATTGCCGGACCTTGGACCACTCTTCAGATGCGAATGTACATGCCATGCAAAGCTGCTGCATTTGTGCGCTGCGTGTTGTGTTCCTCACACGCGGCTGTTGAATTCCAGTTCTTTCGACCGTAAGAGGCAGGATGCACCCCCATGCCGGCGTTGGACAGCGATGGACCTGGTTATAGCGACCTGCGGAACCGATTGGGAGTGGAGTTGACGCTGCTGCCGTTGATCCCGCAGATTCCGCTGGAATTTGGTGGTGCGTGCTCAACACCAAAAAGCCGCTGACGTTGCATGAGCCGGCATGCATGCGATGGATGAGTTCTCCCCCAAACATGTGGAAAGGTAGGACTGCCCGGCTATTGTCCGTGGGCAAAGCTGTACCCCCCTACACCACACATTTATGTTCTGCATCTGTGCATGTGAGTTGGGCATGTGTATCTATCTCTGATAGGAAAGCCACCTCATGAACCTGCTTGCGTGAGCAAACCCCGGACGACCGTTACACATTTGCTTACAGCTCCCTTTCCTATCCTCTCCTTTCCCATCCAAAGCCCATCGTCATATCTTCCTCGCCTTCTCTCCTCCCTGTCTGCGCTTGTTGGCGTGTGCCCACGATTTCATCAAAAGTGTTCCTGCAGTCGATCACGATGGGACTCGAACCCACAATCCCCGCCTGAATCCCTGGCGTAAAACCGGAGGGCGATGCCTTATCCATTAGGCCACGCGACCACCGCGATGACACGCAGCACACACATCGGTTCTCATACGCCCCGTTGCTAGACGACATGGGAGCTGCGAGTCTGCGCGGCCCCATCCCACAATCACATCACCTTCACGGGCGTGTTTTGCTGGGCACACGGGGGCATTTAGGCGTGGCCGACCGGTTGTCGGGGCAAGGATATTATTCTCAATATGTGCGGGTGCACATTCTGTTCGTTGCATTCTGTTCCCCACTGCACCGAACATCGTCCCCCTATGTGTGTGTGCATATGCATGTGTCGGGCAGGGAGAGGTCATCACCGCTCGCTGCATGTGCTAGTACTGGGGCTGCATGCATGCCTGTTTTCGTAGGTGCTGGCCAGAAGGCTCAAGAGTACCAAGTACAGGCGGTCTTGGGCGTGTAGTGGATGTCCTTTGGCGTGTTGAGCGCCTCTACCCCAAAGTGGGGGAAAGGAAGCGCCGCAAATTTGTTGATTTGCATACCGCCGTTGTAGGCTTTTGCTCGATGCTGCTGATGAGAGGAGAGGAGAGGCCCCGACTTGCTGCAATCCGCACCATCCGCATGACTCTCATTTGACTCACCATCGTCAGATGGTCATGGTTGTCGTGGTGGTGGTGATGGTTGTCGTGCTGGTGGTGGTGGTGCTGGTGGTGGTGGTGGTGATGATGATGATTCTCCTTATTATTTATATTATTATGGCGCACAGCTGATGAGGAGGCGATGGTTATGGATGGGGCCTCACTCCGATATACATACATGGCTGTTGCTGGTTCGGTACTGGTCACCTGCCATCATTCCTTGCATACATACATACGTAAACGCACATGCAAGCACATGCACCACCGGCGGTATATCCACACACCAACACACACACACTCTCTCTCTCTCTCTCTCTCTCAAAAACTAATCCATACACACACACACACATACATACACACACTCTCTCAAAAACGTCCCCCCAACAATTGTATCTCTGTGTTTGTGAGGTTGGGAAAGATTCACCCGCCCCCTAACATTCACCAGCTCCCACACCGTGTACATGTGCTGATGTACTACTCTGTACTGCTGTATTGCCGGACCTTGGACCACTCTTCAGATGCGAATGTACATGCCATGCAAAGCTGCTGCATTTGTGCGCTGCGTGTTGTGTTCCTCACACGCGGCTGTTGAATTCCAGTTCTTTCGACCGTAAGAGGCAGGATGCACCCCCATGCCGGTGTTGGACAGCGATGGACCTGGTTATAGCGACCTGCGGAACCGATTGGGAGTGGAGTTGACGCTGCTGCCGTTGATCCCGCAGATTCCGCTGGAATTTGGTGGTGCGTGCTCAACACCAAAAAGCCGCTGACGTTGCATGAGCCGGCATGCATGCGATGGATGAGTTCTCCCCCAAACATGTGGAAAGGTAGGACTGCCCGGCTATTGTCCGTGGGCAAAGCTGTACCCCCCTACACCACACATTTATGTTCTGCATCTGTGCATGTGAGTTGGGCATGTGTATCTATCTCTGATAGGAAAGCCACCTCATGAACCTGCTTGCGTGAGCAAACCCCGGACGACCGTTACACATTTGCTTACAGCTCCCTTTCCTATCCTCTCCTTTCCCATCCAAAGCCCATCGTCATATCTTCCTCGCCTTCTCTCCTCCCTGTCTGCGCTTGTTGGCGTGTGCCCACGATTTCATCAAAAGTGTTCCTGCAGTCGATCACGATGGGACTCGAACCCACAATCCCCGCCTGAATCCCTGGCGTAAAACCGGAGGGCGATGCCTTATCCATTAGGCCACGCGACCACCGCG
>NW_003307559.1:8658-19748 GCF_000143455.1 Volvox carteri f. nagariensis
TAATCCATACACACACACACACATACATACACACACTCTCTCAAAAACGTCCCCCCAACAATTGTATCTCTGTGTTTGTGAGGTTGGGAAAGATTCACCCGCCCCCTAACATTCACCAGCTCCCACACCGTGTACATGTGCTGATGTACTACTCTGTACTGCTGTATTGCCGGACCTTGGACCACTCTTCAGATGCGAATGTACATGCCATGCAAAGCTGCTGCATTTGTGCGCTGCGTGTTGTGTTCCTCACACGCGGCTGTTGAATTCCAGTTCTTTCGACCGTAAGAGGCAGGATGCACCCCCATGCCGGTGTTGGACAGCGATGGACCTGGTTATAGCGACCTGCGGAACCGATTGGGAGTGGAGTTGACGCTGCTGCCGTTGATCCCGCAGATTCCGCTGGAATTTGGTGGTGCGTGCTCAACACCAAAAAGCCGCTGACGTTGCATGAGCCGGCATGCATGCGATGGATGAGTTCTCCCCCAAACATGTGGAAAGGTAGGACTGCCCGGCTATTGTCCGTGGGCAAAGCTGTACCCCCCTACACCACACATTTATGTTCTGCATCTGTGCATGTGAGTTGGGCATGTGTATCTATCTCTGATAGGAAAGCCACCTCATGAACCTGCTTGCGTGAGCAAACCCCGGACGACCGTTACACATTTGCTTACAGCTCCCTTTCCTATCCTCTCCTTTCCCATCCAAAGCCCATCGTCATATCTTCCTCGCCTTCTCTCCTCCCTGTCTGCGCTTGTTGGCGTGTGCCCACGATTTCATCAAAAGTGTTCCTGCAGTCGATCACGATGGGACTCGAACCCACAATCCCCGCCTGAATCCCTGGCGTAAAACCGGAGGGCGATGCCTTATCCATTAGGCCACGCGACCACCGCGATGACACGCAGCACACACATCGGTTCTCATACGCCCCGTTGCTAGACGACATGGGAGCTGCGAGTCTGCGCGGCCCCATCCCACAATCACATCACCTTCACGGGCGTGTTTTGCTGGGCACACGGGGGCATTTAGGCGTGGCCGACCGGTTGTCGGGGCAAGGATATTATTCTCAATATGTGCGGGTGCACATTCTGTTCGTTGCATTCTGTTCCCCACTGCACCGAACATCGTCCCCCTATGTGTGTGTGCATATGCATGTGTCGGGCAGGGAGAGGTCATCACCGCTCGCTGCATGTGCTAGTACTGGGGCTGCATGCATGCCTGTTTTCGTAGGTGCTGGCCAGAAGGCTCAAGAGTACCAAGTACAGGCGGTCTTGGGCGTGTAGTGGATGTCCTTTGGCGTGTTGAGCGCCTCTACCCCAAAGTGGGGGAAAGGAAGCGCCGCAAATTTGTTGATTTGCATACCGCCGTTGTAGGCTTTTGCTCGATGCTGCTGATGAGAGGAGAGGAGAGGCCCCGACTTGCTGCAATCCGCACCATCCGCATGACTCTCATTTGACTCACCATCGTCAGATGGTCATGGTTGTCGTGGTGGTGGTGATGGTTGTCGTGCTGGTGGTGGTGGTGCTGGTGATGATGATGATTCTCCTTATTATTTATATTATTATGGCGCACAGCTGATGAGGAGGCGATGGTTATGGATGGGGCCTCACTCCGATATACATACATGGCTGTTGCTGGTTCGGTACTGGTCACCTGCCATCATTCCTTGCATACATACATACGTAAACGCACATGCAAGCACATGCACCACTGGCGGTATGTCCACACACACACACACTCTCTCTCGCTCTCTCAAAAACTAATCCACACACACGCACACACACACACACGCACACACACACACGCACGCACACACACACATACACACTCTCTCAAAAACGTCTCCTCAACAATTGTATCTCTGTGTTTGTGAGCTTGGGAAAGATTCACCCGCCCCCTAACATTCACCAGCTCCCACACCGTGTACATGTGCTGATGTACTACTCTGTGTTGCTGTATTACCGTACCTTTGAACGCTCGTCAGATGCGAATGGAAGTATATCGGCTTTGGAGGGTAGCGGTATTGATACCTGGCAATGGTGGGCACTGCTGCCGGCTCAGCGGCCGGCCCATTCCCGCCCACCTGCCTTCCTGCTGGATGTCGCTGGGCAGAGGGCGTCCAGCAGAAGGGCAACGGGCGCAGCTACCGGAACCTGCTCAGGGAGCTGGGCCTGTTTCGGAGCCATCCCAACAGCAGGCTGTTGAGACTGCTGCGCTATAACTTTGCAAAGGGTTTCTGAGTTAACCTGAATTTTGGTAACGATGCGGAGCTGCAGCGGTTCATGTGCGTGATTGTGATATTGAGCGGAAAAATGCAAGGTGGCGGGCCGGTGGGCAGGGCAAAGAGGGAACAATTCATGCCCTGGCCTCGCTGTGATAATCGTACAGTATGCAAAATTTTCAAATGAATTGTTGAAAGGCCCCGTGTCGAAACCTAGGACAAGTACAGTTCCAATAGGCCAACTGGCCAGGTGGTGACGCAACGTGCAACTTGGAATGCGAGAAATATACAGGACGATTTATCCTATGTTGCAAGAAAGTATGCTGGGGCTTATCCAAAGCAACCACAAAGGACCGTGGGTGTTGCGGGCTGGCTTGTCCGGCGGTCCAATCCGTGAATGACAGGTCACACCTTTGCACGTCAAGTCTTACAACGACATGCACAGAACAAAGTCAAACACTTTCTAACGTGTCGGATTACGTTGAACGCCGCTGTTGAATCTTACGACCGGTTCCATACACTCCTCCACAAACGAAATTCCTGTGCTAAATGTGTCCAAACTTAGGACTTTATGGATAGGAATTTCAAGCGGACAGCCCCAGGACGCACAGACAGCCGTCAAGGTTCGACCATATCCTTCCGTCGGCAGTCCATCCTACAAAAGGTGAAAAAGGGAAGGGGAATATCGGAACCCCTGGATTCTTTTCCTCACTGGTAACCGTTGGTTTACCTGGCGCGTCGTCTCTTTGTCAATGCCTTCGTTCAAATGCTCCTTGCAGCAGCCGTCCTGATTCACACAGCCCAAAAACTGCACGCACTATAAAAACGTCTTTAACACCGCATTCCTTCACATCGCGTGAAAGACCCGAGTGAGACAGCAGCCCCAAGAATCCTGGTTCGTTAGCACCAACCTGCTGTAGCCAGCTCCAACTTCAACGGCAAGCTCGTCCTTGCCACCTAGGGCACGCCTCTGGAAGGAAGAGCGTCGTTCCGTGCTAAATTTTCATGTAGTCAGCAACGGCAAAGAGCGCCCCGCAGGTACAGGCCCGGAGGGGCGCGGGCTCACGCTCGTGATGTGTCCTGGCACTATCGTGCCCGTAAGCCACAGCCGCCCTGTATCGTGGGCTTGAAATCGATGGGGTACAATTGTTACTGAGAATCACGCGGCGCTGCACGGCCTTTGCCACACGCAACCATAAATCTCTCTGCCTTGCCTTGGCCTTTCCGCGCCCCGCTGCATGTAGCCTCCTGCGAAGGGTCCCTACTATTTGAAAGAAGCACAAGGAAGCCAAAGGGACATCAACAGCGGATACTCCCCAACAGCGCCCTCCTTGATCGCTCGCTCGTCCTCCTCCCCGTCCGCGTGCACAGGCCATTCAAGTTCAGCTGTCACCCGGGGGCCAGCGCGCAGGCTTACCTGCAAGAGTGAACGGCAGCAGCATTAGCGGTAACGAGGTCAGGAACAGCGCGAAGGCCGTTAAGAAGAACAGCAAGGACGATCCACCACCACAAGCAACCGCAGCAGCAGCAGTAGCAGCGAATGTCCCACCTACCTGTCCGCGGAAGCAGGTTGGCGGCACCTACATCGTCGGGTGGCGACCTCGCCGCGGCCGCCACCGCCGCCGCCGGAGTAATGGGCCCGTTAGGCTTTGGACGTAGCTCAGCGCGACCGCCGCCAACCCCCGCCGCCGCTGCCACTCCGCCCGCCACCGCCTCCTCCTTCAGGACGTCCACGTCCCACCGCCATTCCATCCCGCCGCCACCACAACCGCCAACGCCATCACCAACGTTTTCATCATGTCTGCCATCACCCAGCGTGCTTGCCCTACCACCGCCAGGAGCGCTATCGGCCGCTTCTGCTGCAACCTCCGCGGCGGCATGCAGTGGTACGACAGGAGGTGGTGCGGCGTCGGCGGCCACCGTCGCCTGTGCGGCGTCACCAATAGGAGCACTAGCAGTAGCACCGAAGCCACTAGCGAAGATGCCGTCATTGCGGTTATGCCGTAGTGGTAGCGGGGGTGGTCGTACACAGTGCCAGAGGCGCATGCGGGTCATCGCGGCAGCATGGCGGGCAGGCAGTCCCGGTGGAAGCACCTGCCACGAACAGAACTCCAATGCCGTGTACGGTAGCGGCTGGGAGGTACGGCGGGCGGTAGGGGCGACGGCGGCGACCGCCGCCGCGGCGGCGGCACTGGATGGCAGCGGTGGGTCCGACGGCGTCAGCTTCGGTGGCGACACGGGTGGTGTTGGCAGCGGCGGCGGCGGTACGGATGGGGGAACGCCCTTCCTGGAGTTCCCGACGGCGGAGGTTCGCATGAGTATGGTTTCGGAGCGCGCGGCAGCGACGTGCGCGCTAGGGCCGGGGATTGCGGAGCGGATGCAGGTAGGGGGGAGCCGCCGGGGGAAGGAGGATGCGCCGCCGAGGTGAGGGCAAGCATGGGGCTAGAGTGGATCGACCATGGGCGCAGAGCAGGGGGACAAATTTTCTCGCCCTTCCTGGTAGGGTCGTGTGTATTTTCCGCCCGCCTCCCCCTTCGGCCCCGGGTTAGGGCCCCGGGTGGCGGCGACTTGCGACGGTGCAATGACGCAGATGGATGGGGTGCTGGACCCCGGGGTGGGCTGGGGGTGAACGTAAGGGGGGGAGCGCGGCTGGAAGGGGGTGAAGTGAAGCGGGGAGGGCCAGTGAAGAGGACACAGACAGACAGACAGGCAGGCAGGCAGGCAGGGGATGGGCAGCCATACATTTGAGGAAGGCGGCGGCGGTGACCATACGGCAACGACAAGTGCTACCAGCGGTGCTTCCGAGGCACTTCTTTGTTCGTACCTTGCTATGTTCTCACAGCGAGCATACATATATATACATACATACATACCCTAGTTGATGGACGGTGGTGACCTGGGATAAAGTTAACCTGCGAGCCGACCAGGAATGGAGTTGGGCCGCTGTCGACCCGGCAGATTCCGTTGGATGCTGGTGGTGGGTGCGGAACCTGAGCGATCCGCTGAGAAGTTGACTAGGGTGACTAGATGAGGGTGCCCCGAAATACCGGGGAAGGCAGGGTTTCGCAGGTTAGCTGCCACGGGTAAAGATATACCCCCCTGTTTCACACATCATACATACATAACGAATAACGATGTGCTGGGTGCGAGAAACCCCATCCGACCGGGGGCCCCCCACAGCCCCCTCCCTCCTACCCCGCCGCGCCTATGTCCCATCCCACCCCCACTGCCCAGTCCAACTCCCCTCCGGGGCCGCACCGCGCTTGTCCACTGGGGCGCCTTCTCCCCCCCCACAGGCCGACTGCATCCGTGCCGTACGATCTTGGTGCAAGCTGGGGTACGGCGATCACATCGTCGTACACGTGGTAAGGGAGCCAGGCGTGTCGCTGGGGTCCAGTTGGGGGGATGCTCCTGCGCCCTCCTCCCTCCCCTACTTCTACGTGAACCATCACTTCATTTAGTGCTGAGCGGTGTTGAGTGGTGGCGGTGATGTTGTCGGCGGAACTGAACTCCCGCTGTCGCGGAGGCGGAGGCGGCCCCCCTACAGCCCTCCTGCCTGCCCTCCTGCCTGCCGAGTAGGTCGCCAGCAGTAGCGGCAGTAGCCGTCGCCATGCAGAACAGCTGACGTCCGCGGCCACAACCGAGTGACAGAGGACCAGGGGGGTGAAGGAGACGGTTTGCAACGCGCGCGCGCACACACACACACACAGACATCATCATTACCATCATCATTATGAGTATCATTATCGTATTCGTCGTATGATGATTCCCCCCCTCCCACCACCAAATTGTCCAAACAGGAGCACCAGCAGCTGGCCTCTGCTCCTGGACTCCTCTCCAGCGCCGCGGTGGCATTCGCGGGGCCCGACGGCCGCCGCCACGCAGCCATCGCCGTAAGTGTCGGTGTCCTCACCGCCGCGGGCCCCGCAGCCGTCGCTGCGCCGCCGCCGCTGCAACCCCCCTCACCGTCTCGAGAAAGCGTCAGCCGGCAGTTCGCACCTACCCCTGCTGACGACAGCGCCGCCGCCGCCGCCGCCACCACCGAGTCAGGACCGACCTTAGATTTGTCACCGCAGCGGCGGCTGCAGCGGCCGGCGGCGGCGGCGCATGTGGCTCCAGGCAGCTCCGCGCCCTCCCTGGACCCCCTACCGGGTCTCAGCCTCCATTGGGGCTGCAGCTACGGACCTGGGCAGCGGTGGCACGCTGCGGCGCCAGGATGGCATACGCTGCCGGCGGTGTCGTACGACGCCGGTACGACATTGTGTTCAGGGTCGTTCCGCTTTTTTACCCACACACATATCTGCGGTGCATGCACCGCTATTTCCCGGGACCATGGGACCCGGGGGAGGGAGGGGAAAGGGAAGGCGAGGGGAGGGGAAAGGTGAGGGGAGGGAAAAGGGGTGAGGGGAGGAAGCGGGTGCAGCTAGCTGCTCGTTGGTGCGTGTGGTCGTCATCATCTTGGTCGTCGTCGTTGTCGTATGTCCGGGATTTTTTAGTTATTTGAAAGCCCCCATTATGTATTCGTCTTGTCCCTTTCTACCGTTTCTACTCCTAAGCCTCCTTACCCCTCGTTGCCAGCTTCCCTTACCGAAACCCTAAGCCCATCCAACCCCCATTTGCACGCACATGCACATACATACTTGCTGACATACATTCATAACCACCATTCCGCCATTTCGCTGCCTTCGGCTGAGTCCACCAAAACACGGCCCTGTGTCGCCTCCCCGTCATGTCACGTGGGGGGTCTCACCGCAAATCCTACCACAGGCAAGGGAGCCTGGCAGACGCCGCTGGCTGTACGGCAGGCCATACCGCTTGATCTAGATTCGGATTTGGATCCGGCATCAGGAGGCTGTGGTGGCACTAGCAGTAGCCCGGGGCAGTGGGTTGCGGTGTACAGTTTGGTGCTACAGCTGCCCTGGGAGGGACCCATACGGTGAGTGGGAGTGGGGAGTGGGTCCCTTTGCTGGGGACGGGGCGGCGGTGGAGGTGATGATGTGGATAGGGGGTTATCGGGACTTGGGGGGGGCTTGCGGGGTGTGGAAAGAGGGCGGTCCGGAATAGCGAGTTGGGGGGACAGTGGCTGACTTGTGTAGTTGAGTGACATGAGCCGCGATGTGTAAGGGTTGGAGGTGTCACATGCGCCGGTGTGTGTGTCTTGTTTGTATGTATGTATGTATGTATGTATGTATGTATGTATGTATGTGTGTTTAGACTGTTCTCCTCTTCCTCCTCCTCGTTCCCCTCCTCCTTCCCCTCCTCCTTCCCCCCCTCCTCCTCTTCTTTCTCCTCCTCTTGTCCTCTTCCAGGAGAGGGCCCCCTCACTTAAGCACACACACCGTCCCCAACCCCCCTCCCACACGGTCGTGGCGACAGTGACGGCGGCCTTTGCTTCGTGCTCAAGACTGCTCGAAACCAGTGGATTAAGGCCCGGGTGCTGCCAGCTGCCGGTGCAGGCCGTACTGGCAGCGGCCATGGCGGCAATAGCCCTGCAGGTGGCGGTGGTGGAGTGGAGGCAGATTTCTGGATTCCCTGCTCGTCCATTCCGGTAGCGGCGAATGGAGTGCCGCTGCTTCCGGACGTATTCCGAATGAGCCACTCGGACAGCCTACCGCAGGTACTGCGTGTGTGTGTGTGTGTGTGTGTGTGTGTGTGTCTGGAGTATGTGGGGGGGAGGGAGGGGTGCGGTGCGTTGGAGTGGAGGGATGTGGAGGGAAAGGGGTGTGAGTAGGCATGCCATTTATGGCGTAAACACCGCAGATTGTACGCATATTTACATATATATATGTATATATATATGTATATATATATATATATGTAACCCGTTATATATATATATATATATGTAACGGGTACAAACCTTGGCCAATAATTCTTACATACCTTCCGCCTTCCGGCAAAGATTCAGCGCCAACTTCAAACATGAACCCCAATTTTGGAGGGATTCTAGGATTCTGGAGCCTGTCATACGGCGCACGTGACAGCGCAACTATCTCTGTACGACCCAACGGCCATGTCCGTACCACCCTAGCCGAAACTACGCATGGTGACAAAGGTTGTTTTGGCGCGATAGCTTCCGATTTCAACGCCAAGTTTAGGGGAATGGAGGGCTGTGTCATACCTCCACCCATGACCGCACAAAGATGGTTGTACGGCCTAAGGAGTATGACTGTACATTCTGACGCCGCCCTTAGACAGTCAGCACAACCTCCTCATCGGCTCCCTTGGTCTCGGCCTGGCAGTTGGCCTTGACGAAGATCAGCTTCCCTGCGCGGCGCATTTGACCAGGGCAAGCTCCGGTCCACCAGGGTTGGCAGAGGAGCGAAGACGGGGACAAACGTGTGACACCAGTTGGGCCGCTTGCTGAGTTAACGCAGCCGGTTGCTGCAGCTCGTTGAAAGATTCTTCGGGAGCAGCTGCTCGACACGCCGTGGTTGCTCGACATGCTGCAACCCTAGTCGTTAAGCAACCATGGCGTGGCAGCAGTGGGGGGGAACAGGGGACGGAGGGGTGTGGGAGGGGGGGGGCTGTAGGAGGGGTGCGGGTGTGGGTGTGGGAGGTGGGGATGTGTGGTAGGTAGGGGGGAAGGGGTGTGGGGTGTACGAGGAGTTGGGGGTACGACGAAGCACGGACGATTGACGAGATGAAGGAACCATTGACGGATATGCCAAGGTAAGACCAATACTGAGAGAGGAGAACGAGCAAGGAAGATTGTGACCCCTAGTGGCTTGGTTTGTAGTCATCGCGGCAATGTAGGCAGTTAAATTCCGGAACTATAAAGCATCTGCCGAGTCCAAAGGAAGGACAACGAATTGACTGCCTAGCCGTGGAGATAAAAATAAAAGAGTGATAAAGGAAGCAGAAATGCAGACGAAGCCGTAGAGGTGAAAAGTAAAGGTAAAGGCAGCGGAGGGCAAAGCTGCCTTTAAGTTGTATCGGAAGCTGTGTGCCGACCTGTAATTGGAAGTAGTAGTAACTAATAACTAAATTTGCTGATTTGCAGCGCCAATACGCTGTTAGCTGCCACGCAAGTGCTCCTCCCAACCCCCCATCTGACACGCCCCTGACCCGACCGACCCACCCACCCCAACCCGAGGAGCCGAACGACGCAACGCGCAACAGGGACAGAGCTCGCATCCAGTAGGACTCACCTGGCCAGGCGGCATAAGCGGCAGGGGCGGCGGGCAAAGGCACATGCGAAACAGAAAAGAAGGAAGTTGATAAGGCGCGCAGATAAACGAAAAACGCACGCGGAATGCCGCAGTATGAAAGACTAATAAATAAAGCGTAGAAGATGAAAGGGTTGAGGAGAACCTAACAAATATAAAAAGGAAAAGAGGGACAAGGAGTTGGGGGGAAAGGAGGGGGGAAGGAAGGATGGAGCAGGAGGGGAGGGAGGGAGGGAAGTATGTGTTTAGTGAAGTAAGGGAAGTAAGTAGTTGTGGTTCTCGGGAGGGGTTCCTCTTGTGTTGTATGTATGTATCTATGTATGTATTTTGGGCGGGTGTACGTGCGGGTGGATGTCATGGAGGAGGAGGATGTGGACCATTTACCTGCGTACGGCGGGTGCCCCTAAACCCGCACACACCCTTACGTGCTGCCGCTGCTGCCCCATGTGCCGCCTGATCAGCCCGTACAATCTCAGGTATATCCAACTGACAACTCAAACAGGGACGAAGCCCACGACCCATCCCCTCCCCTCCGTCCCCTCCCCCCCCGCGCGCCGTACTGCCCAGGTGGCGGTACAACAGGGAATTACCACCACGGTTCCGGAGCCATCCTCTCACAGCCACCAGCACCATGGCAACGGCAATAACGGTCATGGTGACGTCAGCTCTGCCGCCGCCACTACAACCCCTACTCTCACTCCTCATCAGCCAGCTGGGTCAGTGACCCCGGCTGGTGGTGGTGGTGCTGGCGGTGGTGTCTTAGAGGCGCAGTCCTCCGGCCCCCCGTCTGAGTGGGGGTCGGAGGCGGTGGACTTGCTGGGGTTTGCTGCGCACTTCCGAGCCCCCCCCCGCCTCTCCGATGTACTGCTACGGCCCGCAGACCGCCACCCGCTGCCGCCACCGCCACCCCCGCCAGCGCCTGAAGCCGAATCCGAATCCGAATCCGGATCCAGGCGGCGGTCCTCTGCGGGTCCGGGTGCGCGCGTGTGTGTGTGGATGTTGGATCACATCGCCCAGAAGGAGCCCTCCGCGGAGAGGTCCCTGATGCACCGGTAAAGACTGGGGGGAAGGGGGCGAGGGTTGTGTGTCTTGGGGTGTGTGTGTGTGTGTGGACAGTTCAGGGACACGGTCGGCCTGGGGGGCCAAGGGGCACCATGGGGCCTTCCCCCTCCCCTTCCCCTTGGGTAAGGAATTCACCAAGGGGAATGACAAGGGGATAAGGTTCATGGGGGCGCGCTGTGAGCGGACGCTGTGTTTCATTTCCTTCGTCTTGTCCTGCACACCACCGCTGCACCACCACCGGCCCCAGTCCACCCCTTACCCCTCCCCCCGCTCCCCACTCCCCCTCAGCTACGTACACAGCACAATGCGGCATGTCCGCTTCCCACCTAATGTATTTCCCAACCCCGCAACCACCACAACAGCAACCGCCATAACTGCTGTCCGTACAGGTACAACGTGGGTGCTGATCTGGTTGAGATGGCCGGTGGGAGTGGGGAGGTGGCGGAGGCCCTGGCGGCCGTGACCACCTGGCTCAGGTTGGCGGGTTTGGGGGTTGGGGCTGGGGGGGTGGAGTTTTAGGCTTTGGCGTGAGGGTGGTAAGATAGTTGATCGTCTGCATCATAGAATTTCCTGCTCTTTTTCCCCCTCCCTCACCCTCCCTCACCCTCCCTCACCTCCCTTCACCCCTCCAGACTCCC
>NW_003307559.1:19856-58705 GCF_000143455.1 Volvox carteri f. nagariensis
AGCGCATACGGGATGAAATCCTGGCGATACAGCAACGGAATGACTGCAAGGTATGTACGTACGTAAGGGTGTTTAGCGGGAGAGAGATGGGGGGTGGAAAGGGGTTTGGGGGCTGCGGAAGGGCGGAGGGGGAGGGCGAGGGAGGGAGCAGCGATTATGTTTGCGGGCCGGGAGAGGGAGGTAGCAGTGTAAGCTGGGGGGCCTCTTGGTGTGTATGTGGAAGTGCGGTGTATGGGGCTTTGGGGAGTCGGTGTGGGGTTGAACTGTCTTCCCGGTCTTCCCGGTGGTTCACCGACGCCGGGGGTGGTGGTGGTGGTGGTGGTGGTAACGAGTGGGTCTCCCCTGAGTCGGTCACTCAGCACCCGGGCTGCTGCCTGCCTTCAGCCTTCCTTGCCCTGGGGGGAAAACGGGGAGGGGATGCTGTGTTTCCCACGCCGACCGCCCTGACCCTTCTACGCGGGGTGGGGTGGGGTGGGGGTTTGGGTGGGACTTAGAGTTTCCGGTGTTGCCCCCGGGGAGGGGGGAGGGGGCGCTCGGACGTCGTAACCGGTACCCTCTCTCCCTCTTTGTTGTGCTCTCCTCCCCTCCCCTGGCCCCCTTCCAACCCGCGCCTACACACACACATATACATACATGCATACACACGCACACACGCCCGCCCCGCCTCGCCCCCAGGGCGGTATGATGGAGGAGTGGCACCAGAAGCTGCACAACAACACCTCCCCGGACGACGTGGTGATATGTAGGGCCCTTCTGGACTACATTGCCGGTGGGGAGAGGGGAGGGGCTTGGGGGGTTATTGAGCCGGTGTATAAGATGGTGGGGTTGGTTGACCGGTTAATTGGATGTTCATTCATGGCATTTGGAAAGGCAGGAAAGCTCAGAACCAATCTGGGTTGGGTTGAGGGTCTTATTCCCCACGGGGGGAAGGAGTGTGTGCGTGTCTGTGTGGGGTGTGTGTGTATGAGTGAGGTGTGGGGGTGGGGGGAAGGGAAGCGCGGCGCTTCTCCTCCTCGCCAACTCATTACCCCTAACTTCAGTCGCATCGCACTGCCGCCACCGGACCTCCACCCCCCAATACCGGCCGGGGGGCACAACGGCTCCTCCCCGCATCACCCGCTTCCGCGGGTCCACTGCCCCTCCTCCACCACTGCCTTCCCGCCCTCCCCGCCTTCGCTTTCGGCCCCTCTCCCCCTCCTTGACCCACACCCACACCTACACGCTGACGTCGCGTCGCGTCGTGTATTTAGGACCGACCCCCCCTCTACACACACATAGGACACCACCGTGGGGGCGGGTGGTATACTAGCTGGTACACAGTACGGCAGACATAACCTCTACAAATACACCCTAGGCGCTCGACCAGCAACATCTCGCGAGGCCTTTTCAGCGGCCAGCTATTACAGATGGGGGCAGCGAGTGGGGATAGTGGGAGCCTATTACCCGCCCTGTTACCGACCCAACCGGTAAAACCCCCCTTAGTGACAGGCCACTTCACATCCCTCTTCACGTAACCCCCTCTCCTCCCCCCTCCCCTCCCCTCCCCTCCCTGCACATCTCCTCCTCCCCTGTTTCCCCCCAGCCGGTCTATCCGTCACCGCCTACTGGCGCACCCTGAGCTCCGCGGGCATCACCGCCCAACGTCTGGCCTCGTTCGACCGCCCCATCACCTCCGAGCCGCGGTTCAGCGGGCAGCAGGCGGCGGGCCTTCAGAGGGACCTCACCGCATACCTGCAGGTGGGGCGGAGGAGGGGGGAGGGGGGAGGGCGTGTGGAGGGGATGGATATGTGTATGGATCCTGCTAGCTTGATAGTGTGTGAGAATACGGAGGGGGAAAGGGGCGGAAGAGGAGAAGGGAGGGGGGCCGCCGTACTGAGTATGGCCCTGGTGTTGCGGACCGCGTGTGGTTTGGATGCGGGTGTCTGGGGCTATGTTGGGTTCGCGGTGCGGCGGATTAGAGGTTGCCAACTGTCAACTACCGCCACACCGTCGTTAACTGTCAACTGCTCAATTTGTGGCAGCAGCTGCTGGTCGTTATTGCTGAAGGGACAAATCCAAATCCCTTCTCGTCCCAGTCTACCTCTCGGCTCCGGTGATCCGGCTCCCTCCACCTCAAACCCCGCCCCCTGCCCCACCTCCCCCTACCCCTACCCCACCTCAAACCCCCCGCCCCCTGCCCCACCTCCCCCTACCCCTACCCCTACCCCTACCCCTACCCCACCTCCCCCTACCCCTACCCCACCTCAAACCCCACCTCCTCCTCCCCCACCTCAAACCCCCCTCCCCCTACTCCTACTCTACTTGAAACCCCCCTCTCCCCCCTCCCCTACCCCTACCTCTACCCCTACCCCTACCCCTCAACAGACCCTCCAGGCTGTTCACGGGGGTGATGACCTGGCCTCAGCCATAAACAACGTGCTGGGGTACCAGGAGTCGGATATGAAGGGTGAGGGGGAGGGGCGTGAGGGGGGGGGAGACGAACCACGAACGAGTGAAGCTGCTGCCAGGGCAAGAGTGTACCAGAAGTAGAACTTACCAAAAGGCGTTCTTGAAGTGCGGCGACCTCGGGATGACGTAGTGAAGAAGATGTCGGAAAACTACCTACCTAGCCGCCAAGACTAAAATAAGCGCAGAAGAAAAGCAGTACAGCCAAGCTGTAAGAAGTAAAGGTAGGTGAAGAAGCGGCGGAAAAGTAGTAAAACAACTGCTGACATGAAGCTGGAATAAAGTTTGCCGCCGGCCTGGCCGCGGCATTGACGAACTTTGGCGAAAACTGGCTGATTAGCTGGTAATAAAAAGCTGTCGGTGTGCAAGTGCTCCTCCAAACTCCCCCCAAAAAACGCGCGACCGACCCGACCGACCCGACTATCCTAGTCCGGCTAGCCGACCGACGCAACGCGATATACACCGACAAAGCTCGAACCTTCTGGCCAGGCAGCAGAAGCAGGGGGCAAAGGCACATGCAAGGCAGAGAGGTGGGAAAGTTGTGAGCAGCGAACGATAATGACAAGAACGCATGCGAATGCCGCTGAAAGGGAATATTAAGATGGCAGGCTGGGGAAGCTGGGAATAAGAAGCTCTAAAGAACCTCTGTGGAAGCGGAAGAAAACGAAGGGACTAAAACAGAAGAAATACAAATGCAAAGGCGGCGCAGGACGACGCAGAAGGTGTCGTACGAGAGAAGTGGGGGGCTCAAAACCGGTAAGAGTTCCCATCGTCCGGGTTATCCGACATCTTCAGCCAGGAGGAGATTCGAGCTGTGGATGTTGTGGATCTTTACCTGCCGAACGTTCACTGTTGTCTCGGTCCCCTTAACTTCATTTGCAGGGAAGTGCATTGTCGTACCTGCCGTACCCCACGTCGTCACCCCCACCTTGGAGCGGCACCTGAGGGCCCTTCTGGCGCTGCAACGACACCTGGCCTCCCCCGCGGCGGCGGCGGCGGCGGCGGCTGCAGCAGATACGACATCGCGCGGCAGCGGCACCCCGCCGCCTTCCTCGGTGAGTCGCCTTGTGCTTGTGCCCCTAACACCACATCACCAAATGGGGTGGTTGACCGTTGCGACTAACAGCAATAAATTACAAGAATAACAACAGCAAAATATTAGAATTTCAACAGCGGCAGGCCCCATGGGATCTAGGGGCGGTAAGGCCGGGGGAGTGAGGTGATGAGGTTCTCCCGCAGCAGCAGTAGCAGCAGGAGCGGGAGCAGAAGTATAGCAGTAGCACTAGCAACACTACGTCGGGTACTGAAGACTGTTCGGGTTATTATTTGTTACATTATACTGGAAGTGGGCCATATCTATGTATGTATGTTGTTACAGGGTGGTTAACTTCGCCAGCGGCCCCCTTTCCCGGGGCAGTCCCTGCTCTCCCCTGCTAGAGGGGCACCCTAATCCGTCACCCCATCCGACTTCAGAATGTATTCGTTGGGTTCGGCAACTCACCACCAGCATCCAACCAAATCTAGCGGATCAACGGCGCATCAACTTAGTTCCTGGTCAGCTCGCAAATTGATTTTATCACGTCCTACACCGTCCACAAGATGGGGGACCACCTCCCATTTCAACACTCCTCAAGCACCCGAGGAGCCGGCAGGCGGATTTGAACCCAGGTCGGCCGGGAGCAGAAGTCAGGCCTTAACCTCTGCCAGCCGCCTGCCGTATATGTATGTGCACAGCTTGAACCTGAGTTCCATTCATGTCAGGTTGTTTCAAGGAACAGATTTCCAGGCCCGTACGGCAGTTGCTGCTTGCATTTTGGCTGTTATTACTTTGGGCGTCACCAATTGATGCCTTATGCATGCTTTGTCCTCCCTTCAGTGTACGGCATCTCCCCCTCTTTACGTTGTCGGTTGTGAGTCGTACACGGTCCTTCTCCTCCTGCCTGGGCTTTGCTGAACCTCTCCGCAGGCGGCTGCTGGAGTACGGAACTCCCCGCTGGCGGCGGTGGCGTCTGGCGGCAGTGGCGGCGCCGCCGCTGGTGCCGCTGCGGTACCGGCGGCGCCCACTCAACGGCCCACTGACGTGGCGTCGCTGTACGGTCTATCCGGTGCCGTACGGTTGATGGAGATGGTGGTGGAGGCGCGTCATTGTATCCGGCCGTTCCTGGACGGGGGCGATTCGGCTTGTGGCGGACGGTGAGGGGCGGGGCCGAGGGAGGAGGAAGGGGGAAAGGAAAGGAGGGGGGGGGGAGGGGTGTGTCTGGGCCCGTCTTAGGGCTCCAACCTCCTGCCGCGGCAAGATTCCGAGTACGGAATATCTGTGTATGTCGGTACGGAAGGGAGTTGGGCGCCGTGTTTGTACGTGTGTATGTATCATAGAAAATGAAGGGAGGGAAAGACATATTTTCCAGGACTCCCGAGTACCCCGAGGACTTGTCTGTAGCAAAACCAGGAAAGGTCCCCCCATAGGTTTCAGTCCCACCCTGACCCCCTCACTACCAGAGGTATCAACACTTCCTAGCTTCATCGCCACCATAATTACAACCCACCACGTCTCGAACGAATTTGTCGCCGATGTCGTACGCCGTACAGGTTGGTGGACGTGGCGTTCCTTGACCTGGCGCTGGACAGCGCTCTAAGAACCGCCGTTGAAGCCAACATAGGGCCCGTCAAGAAGACCATCGCCGACGCGACTGCCATATACATCGCTGCGGCGGCGGCCGGGAAGGGAGCCAACGGCGGCGGCGGCGGCAGGGCCAACGGCGCCGCCGGCCGGGTTATTGGTAACGGTAATGGTGGCGGCGGTGGCGGCTCCGTGCTGCCCCTCCGTGGCTCCTTCGCGGCGGCGGCGGCGCTGACCCAGGTGGGGCTGGGGGCGGGGGCGGGGGTGGGGGTGGGTCCGACTTGTAGTGGTGGGAGTGGGAGTGGGTGGGAGGCTACGTCTGACATCATCCCCTCCCTCCCTTTCCCCCTCCTGGTCAGTTCTACGTCTGGTACACTCTTGCACTGGCAGCAGCTTCACTCGCTCGTGGTTCGTCTTTCCCCCCCTATACCCCCTCCCTCCGTCACACACACAAATATGTTGAGCAGGGTAGTGGATATCCGCAATGAGCCCCATCAGGGGCGTGTCTGTGATGTAGGGTGATGTGTTGTACGTCCGTACTCATCGTTAGAGGCTTCCGGTTGGGTGTGTCTCTTACCTTGTGTATCACTGGGCACACAAGGTAAGAGATCCGGGATCCTCCGTTAATCCGGGATCCTCTGCTGCCGGACCTGTCTCACCGTTCCCTTCTTGTCGTACCCTGACCTGCTTCACCCCCTCCCCCGGGTGCCCGGGGGCCCTACAACCCCTCCTGACTCCCGCCCAACCCCTGTGTCCCTCCCTCAGGCCTCCACACCCCACCCAACCTCTAAAGCCCTGCAAGCAAACAAACAAACAATCCTGAATCGGGACAACAAATTATTATCTCATCGCCCTATTTCTATGAAACCCTTATCCAAACGAATTCCACCCGGACACCCCCAACACCCCCAACATGTGCAGTATCTGTCTATCTCTGGTATATCTGCTTCAATTGTCAGTGGTTCGTCTTACCCCCAACACCCAGTTCCCCTTCCCCCGATCTCTTTCCCCGGTGGCCCCGGTGGCCCTGCCCGGGCCGTCCCCTCTCAGGCTCTGGAGGTGGTTCGGCTGGCGGCTGAGAACGCGGCCCTCAGCTGCTGCCCGAATGACGACCTTGTGTACTCCAACAAATGGCTAAGGCTGCTGGTGGCACAAGAGGGTGGGGGGGGGAGGGGAAGGGCCTTGCTGAGAGGGAAGGGGGGGGGGTGCGGGGCGGAGGAAGAGGAGGGGGAATGCGGGGTGGGGGAAGGGGCTCCGAGTCGGGTGGCACTCCCCAACTCCTCCACCGCCTTCCCCATGCCCCTGTGTCTACACAGACCCACGGGACGCTCGTGACCGCATGTTGCAAGCCCTGGCCATTGCGGAGCGGTTGAAGCGCTTCCTGGCGGACCACGGGGCGGCGCTCATAGGCCTTATACAGCCGGCAGCGGAGGCCCTGGCAGACAGACTAAAATTGCAGCCGGTGAGACAGTTCGTGGGCGGGAGAGGGGAGAGGGGGGAGGGGAGAAATGTTTTGGATGTCCACCGCGCGTGTACATTTATACATTGATGTGTTCATGCCTTAGGGATATAACATTGTTTAGTTCTGAAGGCATGGTCGTACCCCGAGGACAGCCCAAGAATTCTCTTCGCGATGTACGCCGTACGGTGCAACGTACGGCACAGGGCAGCAACTGTCTTAACTGCCCACCCGACTCCACCCGGTGGGGAGTGTATTGCATTGCAGGCGGCGGTGAGCGGCGTGGGGGAGGAGGTGGTTCGAGGCAGCAGCGGCGCCCCTCTGGCTCAGCTGCTGGCTTCCCTGGAGCCGGCTCTGCGGCAGGCGACCGGGGGCGGGCCCTGGCAGGTGGGGGGAAGGGGGGAAAGGGGTGGGTTAGGTCGCCCTCATCGGGGGCCGGGCGAGAGGGGAGCCCGGTTTAGGAGCCGGGATGGTGCGAAGGAGGGGCGGATGCATTCCGAGAAGGAAATGTTCCCCCATAGGGGCCAAAACAGCGAACTGTTCAACCGCCGACGGACTGATCGCGACGTCATCCAGAGTGCCGGCACAGCCGAACAGGAGTTGTCCAAAGCGAATGAGGACACCGCCGGGGGGGTGGTGTATCGGAACCTAGTCCAGGAATACATCACTACCTTGTTGCCGCCTTCCGCTGCCTTCCGACCCCGCAGCAAGATGCGATGCTATGGCCCTCCCACCCACCCACCCACCACACCCACCCACCACACCCACCCCGTATGCCATTTTTAACACCCTTTGCCCCTCTCTTCACTGTTGGTTCTATATCCCGCGGCGGGCTGGTCAGATTGTGAGTCGGGGCTCGGGCCGTCCCGTACTTGCCGGACGGTTGCGTGTGGAGGCCCGACTGGCTGCCGTACAGCATGAGGTCATGCGTGAGCCCACCGTACTGCTCGTGGAGGGAATCACGGGTGGGTGGATGGCCATGTAGCTCTAGGGTGTGTGTGGGGGGAGCCGCGGTTGGAGGACCTAGTGTTAATTAGGGGTTCCTCTCCTCCACCTCTCCTCCTCCTGGTGGGGGGTTGGGGGGCACTGGGAACTACTCGTACCCACCAGGGGGCCCAAGTCGTGGGCGGGTAATGCGCCGCTGGGGCCCCCGGTGGGTGGAGCCATAGGTCGTCCAGGAAGGCATCGTACCGTCCACTACCCTGCTGGTGCTGCTGCTGGTGCTGCTGCTGGTGCTGCTGGTGCTGCTGCTGGTGCTGCTGGTGCTGCTGGTGCTGCTGGTGCTGCTGGTGCGCAGATTTGGACACGACTCCCTGAACAACTCCCCGTCCCCTTGAAACCCCGGCCCCCGGCCGGTGTGTGTATATGTATGTGTGTCTGTTTAGGTGCTGAGGAGATTCCCGATGGCTGTGTGGCTGTGCTGGTGGGGGGAGGCGCCTCGGGGCCTGGCTGCCCCGACGTGCTCAGCCACAGCGCTGTGAGGGCCCGCAACATGGGGGTGTTGCTAGCAGGCTGCCACTGCACGGAGGTACATGGGTGGCGGGGCATGTGTGTGTGTCTGGGAAAGGGGGGGACGGAGGCGTCGCACGCGTGCGTGATGGCATGTATGTATGTTTTGGGGATTTCGGGAATTTGGGAACCTGGGAGGGGGGGGGGAAGGGGGAAATTTGGACAGGTTCCATGACTCGTAGGTCCGGTGATTCGTAGGTCCGGTCTGTGTGTCCCAGGGAGCTGAGTTGCCTTCTTACGGGTCTGTCTGTCAGTCTGTATATGCAATGAATGTTGGTTGAGCTCCGAACATGCGAGTGCACCCCTGGGGTAGGGGAACGCAGTAGGGAGGTGAAGCAGTATGTCGTATGCACGGCAGCCTTATCCGCAGACTTCGGCTCTTATTGCTGCGCCTTTAGTTGTCCGACGTGATTCAACCTCTCCCTTTATGCTCTGTGTGTTAATGCGCTTTACGCATGACAGCCATTACACGAAACCAGTACGAGTTCCCCCTCACTCCCCTTCCCCCTCTCCCTCGCACTACCCGCACAGCTGGTGTCGCGAATCAAGTCCCACGGGGGTAGTCGAGTGATGGTGCGACTGGAGGGGGCCGACGTGCAGATCAGCTTCAGTAGCACGGGAGCAGCCGGGGCGGCGTTGACAGCGGGGGATGGCGCTGCTAAGTGACGAGGAGGCAGACGACGGGTGGATTGGGCTTTGAGCATGTCATGGTAGATTTTGGATGTATTCGCAGCTGGAAATATTCTTGGCATCACCCAAGGGTTGGTCCGTTGTGTAGGGACTGCAACACAACGGATTGAGGCCGTCCCCACTCCCGGGGATGCGGTGGAGCAGCGGATGGTGGGGGGGAGGTAGATTGATATGCATAGACGAGGGACGATGATGTGCTGAACAGCAGACGTGGGAACGCATTAGCGGACGCCTCCGCTGTTTCTTTCCGTTGCAACTCGTTGCTCGCGAGGGGGAGGATCTGCGGCCTGTGCTCACCGATTGCGATTGCGTTGCTACCATTGGCTTGGTTGCTGGGTCTGCTGAGGATAAGACACCTTGTTCGACGGATTGGTCGGCAAGGAGGACGTATCTTTGTTATTCGGTAGCTAAAGCTGTTGATTGCTTTTATTGGTTGCTGTAAGTTCAAATAATTTGTATTGACTGCCTGATATTGGTCGTTGGTTTTATTGTGCCGTCCATTCATTCTTGGAAAGCAGTGTCAGAGGCGTGTTCGTATGGCCAGGATGGTGTGCCGTCTGAGATTGTGTGTTTATCCTGCGGACCGCTGTGGCGCTCATTGCTGATGAAGGCGAGGCTGTGTGTGGAGCGTTGCCTTTTGCCACACATGTATACTATGCTATCGTGCGTTGCAGCGTGTTTGTTGCCGTACCAGCGGCTCGCATATACGCCAGGCCGCCTGCTGGAAAGGTGAGCTATGCTGGCCTACCGAATTAAGACTAGCAAAGTGAAGTCAACACCTAAGCCTGTCAAACTGATTGACGTTGTCGCTCTTGTTGAGTTGGATATAGGTTGAATCAACTCGGCCGTCATTTGCCACATCTGCAATATCGTTTTCGTTTATGTTATTGATGTCGTGAGTGACGTGGCGTGATAAACACTTTGAGTATCAGCAAACGTGTGTTGCCGAGTGTGTTTCGGGCGCGGCACAAATCCTGCCCGGTAGAATTTTCACTGAGTCACATGGCTCCAATTGTATTTGCTTGCTGACAACCTTGATCGTTCCTATGCAATATTACAGACACCGATAAATGGTTTCAGGTATGAAGTAGTTAACAGTTAGTATGCACAACAGTATTACTGCGGAGTCGACTATCCACACATGTAAAGACGTTGCCAATAAACACCGCTACATGTCGCTCTCAGACACACAGCAGCAGATCGACAACTCAGACGTCAGTCGTGTTGATATCAGCGCCGCTCATGCCAGCGCTAATATCGGAAGCACAAGCACATTACGCGATGGACGCTGCCGCCCGTGTGAACGCCTCATCCGCAGCCTCAAGTCGTTTGACGTTGGGGTGATTGGCTGCTACCATCTTGAGCTGCCTGCATGGGATCAAGTCACAGAGCCGGCACACCGAACAACGTAATTGTTACTCAACTGCTAACATCAATCAACCCTCTGCACATACACATATGCTTGCGCTAGTTTCCCCATCAGTCATTCCTTCCAAGTGTAAAACCTCTGCCGACCTCGCGCTCCTAGTCCGGGCCGAACAACAAAATCAGCATGGGCGGCCCACGCACCGGTAACACGCAGCGGGGCGTTCTTCTACTCCCCTTCCTGAACACACGTTACAAAGCGGCGTTGCCTCACACTGAAGAGAAAGAGGGCCCTCATAACTCACGTCTGGTAGCGTGCGACGTTCTTGCCTAGGTGCAGCCCAACAGTAATTAGATTGGACAGCGTATCCGGGTCCTTGGAGTCCTTGGAGAACGCCTCCTGTAGATCGTGATCCGCATCCTCCCAGCGCCCCATCTTCATATAGCACACCGCGCGGCCATTGTACAGGGCGGCCTAAAATAGAAAGCGCACGCGACGCAACACAGTGAGGGAAGATGGCGGTTCAGCTTTGGAAGCGAAGATTCCCGAGACGCCAATAGGGCGACGGCATTCCATGCCCCAAAGGGCTGCTAAGCAGCCACGCATACACCGCCATGGCAGGGGCCGAGCACACAGCAGCGTATGCACCAGCATGTTTGGCAAGTAACGAGGCGCCACAAGGCCGTGCCTATGCTTGACTTTAGGTACAGCCCCGTACTTTTAACCCTTAAACATGGCGCAAGCAGACATAGGAATACATAACTTGACTCGTGAACGGAGACGTCCCTATTTCGAGCGAATGGGGCAGCGGGACAAGCCCGCAAAGCAACAAGGCTGAGGCCGTGCCATTCCGAGGCAACATCTCGTGCCAGCGCCTTCCCCAGGCTGGCGAGGTTAAGACCAAGGAGGCGTGCCAAGACATGCGCCCAACTCCTGCCCCCATACTTGGGGAGGAGATAGTCTGCCCACCCTCGATGGACAGACAAAGATGCACAGGGCTACAGTTTGGGTCGTAAGCCGTGCAAACAGATATGCATCTGTACCGTATAGTTATACTTCTCGCCCAGCTCCTGGTATACGTAAGCAGCCTCCTGGACCTTGGCACCGCCCTGTCGAGGTGGACCGATGGTACAATTACAGGGCAATCATTACAGAACAACCAGACCCCACAGCAGCGGATCGCAGACTGGTGGACCTAACCGCAGGAGCTAGCTCAACGCAAAAATCTACAATCAGAACCTTAATCGGCTGCATAGCTTCACTGGCAGATGAAGAGTAAATGGGCATGGCCAATAGGCGCCACGGCATGCTAAGTCATGTGGTTCGTGAAGCGGGCCCAAGGACAATAAAATGACACTTAGATGCAGCGTGGCTTACACACAATGAATCCTGTTGGAGTTGGGAAACGTATGGGTGAAGGGGGCTTTATGCTTTTCACAACATGCTCCCCTGGAAAATGGATGGCACATGGCAGCTGCAGTACTCCCGGGCCCCAACCCCTTGCCGAATGGCCCAGAGCGACACTCACCAGCGCCTGGCCAACCCACGCGGTAGCCAGCTGCGTCAGGGTTGCATCATCGTCGATACCGGACATGGTCTGATATTAAGGCAAGGGGCAAGACAGCGTTACGAAGGGAGGACTTTGGAGCTGCTCGTCCAGCACACTAACGATTGTGCCACTCTTGTCGCACCTTGACCTGCAGCTCCGCCTTATCTGGCCGGTCCATCTTCAGGTACACCTGGACGCAGAGGGCTTGCCTGCAACAGCGCGAGGAATGCCATTTCTAAGACCCCGCAAACGCTTATCCAAAGCGCCGAAACCGAACAATTCTCACAGCTCAAGGTTTGTGCTTCCATGACAGCATTTGAGCGCCTCCGGGTAATTCCCCTCCTGCGCGTGGATCATTCCCGCTACCAGCAACACGGTCGTGTTCCTGTTGCAAGCTGAATCTGACAGCCAGTCTTGAAGAGTTGCCAAGACATCCTCCTGTGTGTAAATAATGCAGTGTTCGTTGTTTAACCAGGGCTCCCCACTGATTATTGAGCAAGGCTTGCCTTCGACTTGCGCCCCGATAAGTACTGCGCCAAGAGTTTCACCGCAAGAAGTCCGGTGGCAGCTGAATCTCGAATTTCATTGATCACCAACTGCAAGCACGAAGCGAAGCCATGTGCTCTGACACTGTAAGGAAATTGCCGCAACGTAGCCAAAAGAGTCCTAAGCTATAAGATGCTCACATCGTAGCTGCCCTGCGCGATGTAGGAACGGTAAACGAAGCAGTCACGCTCAATCGCCTCAGCTTCTGACAAGTCCAGGTCAGCTGCCTCGTTGATCACTGTATTGTAAGCTCCTAGATAAAAGGCATTTCGAACATTGAATAGGAGATCCGCC
Organism: Volvox carteri f. nagariensis; assembly: GCF_000143455.1. Taxonomy (NCBI): domain Eukaryota; kingdom Viridiplantae; phylum Chlorophyta; class Chlorophyceae; order Chlamydomonadales; family Volvocaceae; genus Volvox; species Volvox carteri. The sequence goes on from NW_003307559.1 coordinate 32,335, forward strand.
ATCGCTACAGCGGCTTGGCAATCACCAACTAAACGTTTGCCGTTAAAAGTTTGCCTTCCAATGCTACTTACGACTTAATGTGTTAACCAGAAATAACAACATACCCAAACAATAACCGTGTCCCATGAACCATGCCTAAGGGAATTGGCGCAGTACTGTTGCCGTACGTTTAAGGGATGCACCCGTTCACAGAGAGCCTCATTCCGCAACGACCCATCAACTTCACCTTATAGTATACACATGGCCACCCGACGAAACAACTACTTTGTGAGTCAGCACGGCAACTTTTCGTCCTGTAGTAAGGGGCAAGCAGGGGCCAAGCCGATGCGCGATCGTACGTGCCACAAGCCTATGCCAGCTTCGCCAGCCAAAGCCATCGCCACCAAACGCAGGTCTAATTTGTCATTGCCATCAGATTGTAGCACACATGGGTCGATGTCAACACCGCTTCCTGTGAACGGCATTCCTTCCTGCATGGCATCTTCATGGCTCTGCCAGGAAGGGCAGTGACGTCCAGATTGCTGTCATATGTTTTTCGTCGACCTGACGCCTTGCCTTAGTATTGTACCTGCACTGTCCTTCGAGGGATAAGAATCGTCCCACGTGGTGAAACCCCACGAAAGCTGTTCCACACTGATCCTGCAGACCTGCTTGGGAAAAGAACCTACCCCAGCACCCATTAAGCCTGCTTCCGTCTTGTTTCCAACAGCTCCAAGTACTTCGCATGGTGCTTAATGCACGGATGGTTGCTACAGTTGATGCTCTCGCTTCACCATCCTGGTTCGTGGCCGCCCGTCAGCCCTGCCAAACATTGCAAACCAGGGGAACTCCTGATACCCTAAGTACATCGTGAAAATAATAAATTTGGACCACGGTAGATTTGTAAAGACAGAGTTAACGGTCGTCCGTCTGGTTCTCCGGTCGCAGGTTTCTGCATGCAGTTGTGAACCCGTACCACAGTACAAACGGCCTTCAGCATCCAAGCTCATGGTATCGACGAGGCGAATCCATTCACGGTGAACAACATTGTCTTGATCGTAGTTAAACAGGCAGTAAAGCCCTGTTCCTTTACGCCAGCGTCTTGTTAGAAGTTCAACGCTTCTTTTGGATCCATGCATTCCGTGAAAATGCCAAAGTTATATTAGCTCCTTATATAGTAGAACATGCTTTGCATACAGCGAAAGGGTAATTAACAATCTTTATGACCTAGAGATGACCGTGACAAATGGAAATGAACTGAAAGAGCGTCTTGGCAACCACAGTAATTTCATATGTAAAGGACTAACTTACAAGTAGCCTAAATTACGGGCTGACATTACTTTGGAGGGATGAAGCTCGCGGTTCTGCTTGCGACTACTGCGGCGATGCTAGCATGGTGCGGCGTCCAACTCTACCATGTTTTGCAATCCCAGCAATCATGCGAGATGACCTACATGTATGCGAAGTACGCTGCCGTCGAGATGCCACCTGAGACAGCCGGCCTCAAGGTTTCATCATCTGGCCCCAACGGCTCAATAGAGGTTTCCGCAGTCATGATGCATACCGCTGCACCTACCTCGCCACTACCCGACTGGGCAAAGGAATTCTCTACTGTGGCCAATCGGGTTGTGGTTGCCGTGAATAACTTGAGAAACTCCAGATACCGACTATGGCGGTACACGGGCGATGACCAAGGTGAGCTGCGTTGTCCTCTCCCAGTCTCTATCGGTCGAACCTCCCACATTCACAGGACGGGGGTAGATCGTGAGAGTTGACTTGAGTCTGTCTTGGATCAGAGAGGGGGGAGTCCCGGCACGCTTGTAAGCGGCCCTGCACCCACAGGGGCCATGTGGACTCACACGCCGCACGGGGTAATTAATCTACCGAGGCGGCTCCTCATCCACGTAGCTTTGGCAGACAACCTACCCCTGTATTGCGGCCATGCGAACGTGCGCGCGGCGAGCATGACATTGAACGGTGTATCTTACTATAAGCAGCGCCGCCTGACGGTCTCCCCGCTGGCTGGAAAACGTCTTGATTGTTTGCTCGCAGGTCCGCGGCGGGGCAGTGGACTGGCATTGCCGGTGTTGTTCATCCCTGGCAACGGCGGCTCTCATGAGATGGTGCGCGGCGGGACTTGGGATCCACTTGTCGTATGGGGAAGAATGTCTCATGGCTCAATTATAAGCCGCAAGTTCTCAGAGCAAAAATATGTGAGCGCGAAGTCTTGGCCAAGTCGATTGACGAGTTCAGGGACAAGTACATTGACACCGGGGACGGGGACTGCGTAGCTTTGCCCAAGCCGGTAGGTTAGCTTCCCGTCCCGCAACCCATTCATGTGGGACGTCAACGGCATGCCATCCGCCTGCCTGCTAGCTTTCCTGATGGGATGCGCCTAGCCGCCTGCCACTGCCTGGCCCATTATTGCGCGGCCGCTTACCCCGTTTTCTCTTGTCGGTACCTTTTTGTACCGTATTGCTCGCCCATTCGCAGCGCTTTCGTTGATACCTATCCAGGTTCGCTCGCTGGCCTCCGAAACCGCCCGCCGAAGCTCCCGTCTGGGAGTGCGCTTTTTGGACCCGGTGGACGTGATCTGGTACATGTTGGATCTGGAGGGCGAGTGGTCGGCCTTCGACGGTGATATCCTGGTAGGTTGGACAATGGGTAGGTGACCCAAGGCCTTGGACCTGTGTGCAGGCGAGAGGGACCCAGGACTGCCTGACCTTGGGGGCCCCCTCCCTGACCCCCTCCTGTCTCACGCGTTCTGCCTCTTCCTCCCACCACTACTACCTACCGCCGCAGGAGAGACATGTGAAGTTCACGTTAGCGGCAATGAGGCACCTGGCAGCCATCCACAACATAATCACCCCCAGTAGTGGTGGGGCCGCCGACACCAACACCCGCAGCACCACCACCGCGGGCTCGAGCGGAGGGCGCCGGCCTCTGCAGCTGCACCCGGGTCTGGTGGTGGTGGGACATTCTATGGGAGGAGTGGTGGCGGCGGATGCACTGGCGCGAGCGGCAGAGGACCCGGAACTAGGTACGCCCGCCTGGCGGTGTAGGAGCGGCAGGTGGTAGTTGGAGCGGCAGGCGGTAGTTGGAGAGGCAGGTGGTAGTTGGAGCGGCAGGTGGTAGTTGGAGAGGCAGGTGGTAGTTGGAGCGGCAGGTGGTAGTTGCCGGTGGTGTACATGGCATGATTCGGCTGATGGAGTCCATGTGTCGCTGGTGTTGTAGCGCGGCCACACTAGATGGGCCGATAGGTGATGAAGTGGGCGGGGATCTCCTTTCATTGCATTTCGCACAGCTGCCTCCTCAGTTGACCTGCCATAATCGGACAGCTCGCCTTCTGGTCTATACAATGTGAGTTCTTGCGGCCCTTGCGCGCCCGATGGATCCGGATGTAGATTCCAGAACTTCAGGTTTCGGCCAAGAGATTAATGTACGCAGAGTCCGTGACCCGCCACACGAGCGTGTGTGTGGGTGTGTGGGTGTGTGGGTGCTACATATGGGGTCGCCACGTGGGTCGAAAGGCGTTAGGACACTGCGGCGGCTATATACGCCAAGAAGGTCACGAGTCGGGGTGGTGGTGGTTAGGGAATGCCATGGCCTGCTCTGCACTACCTCCTATGGACGCGGCGCATGCAAATCTGGGGTTATTAAAAGGATGCCGCACAGGGACAGAGACCCCACCGCTGGTAAGTGTGAAGGCTACGTGACACGACGACCGAACAGTTAGAAGAAAGCACCTATTCCGCGACACCCGGTGCGCATGGGCGGGGACAGCTCTCCTTTGAGCCCCCCTCTCACACCACGGCCTTCCTTCCATTGCCGCAGGTCCGTCCCTCGCCTCGCTGCTCGTGACGCTAGGCTCGCCCCACGTCCGACCACCTGCACCCGGACACCCGTCCCTCCAACGTTTCTACACGCGGGCAGCCGCCCGACCGCGCCCCGTGGTTCCCGTGGTGGCCATCGCGGGAGGCGCCGCGGACGTCCAGGTAAGTGTGTGCGCGTGCGGGGGTATGCGAGGCAACGAGGCGGCGCCAACGGATGAGATTGTCAGTCTTGTCGTCGTTTGTCAGGCCGTCCTCTGCACGTGTGATAATGACCACCAGCCGTTCGTTTCCGCCTCTGCCGGCAAGCAATGTCTCCACCTCTCCAGTCTGTTCTGTTTGCCGTCCACCGCAGCTATCACTAATTGCCCCTGCCGCCGCCGCCGCAACCATAGCTTGGCGCTGGCACTACCTGTATGCTCTCGTGGGACACTCGTGCCAAGACTGCAACCGCAATGCAAAGGCGCCGGCCTGCTTATCTTCCTGTGCGATGCATTTGGCTGTCTGTACCTTTGGAGACACACACGCACCCATACACACACGTACGCATGCATGTATCAGGTCAGGCACTACTGGTAGAGCACCCACCAATGCCCCCGGGAGATCGCGGGATCGAGACCTGTCAGGGTCGAAAATCCTTCCGATGGTGGAAGGTAAAGTGCCCCTAGTTGATGGACGATGGTGACCTGGGATGACGTTGACTTGCGAGCTGACCAGGAATGGAGTTGAGCCGCCGTCGATCCGGCAGTTTCCGTTGGATGCCGGTGGTGGGTGCGGAGCCTAAGTGGCCCACTGAGAAGTTGACTAGGGCAACCGGATGAGGGTGGCCCGAAATACCGGGGAAGGCAGGGTTTCGCAGGGTAGCGGCCACGGGTGAAGATATGGCCCCCTGTCCCACACATCATAAGGAGAGTCTCCCTTCGCGCACACACGCATACACGGTTGGCCATCTGTATATGCACATGTGTGCGAACGCGCGCCCGTACGCACGTGACACGGCACAGCCGAATCACTTTCACTCTCTCCCTCCCGCACTCGGCCCCTTTCCTTCCCCACCTCCGCAGGTGGCGGCGGCGCTCACCGATCCGGAAGGTCTTGCACCACAGGTGGGCAGGAAGGGCACCGGGCAGGAAACAGATTGCTAATAATGCTCATCTGGAACGGGCGAGCGCACACTACCGGTGACACCCCGGTGACTCCTCTCAGCTGCAGCATGTCGTCCGTGTAGACTGCTACTTACTCGCCGCACCACTGGCGGCGCGGGCCCGCAGCTCCCCTTCACTGTCCTTCCGCAGCGGCTGTTGTCCTGCATGCTTTCACTGTACCAGGGGCTGCCAGGGGCTATATTCCGTTTTCCACCTCTGATTATTGGTGGTTCTTTGTGATGCTCATCTTTTGCTCGCCTTTAGGGCAGCTTCACTGCGGGTTTTGCTGTCGCCACATCCCCTCTCCTTCCGTTGCCGACCCTGTCGTCGCTCTCAGGGCATGTGGCGGCGGCTGGTTCTTTCCGAGCTGCCAGGCGGCTGGTGTCCCTCCCGCCACAACGGTCTGGTGTGGTGCAACCAGCTTGTGGTGGCATTTGGGCAGGCGCTCGTGGAACTGGCACAGGTAAGTGGTATGTATTTATATATGTATGTATGTGTCGGGTGTTGACCCTAGGGGCCCTAGTAGTGTTCCGTAGTAGTAGCTGCAGTGGCCAAGGAGTGGCCAAGGCCGCGTTAACGAGCCGAGAGCACTGAGGTTCACGGCGGACATTGTAAACCTCCAATAGCGCCTTCACGCCGGACAAGCCAGCAGATTGCAGGCAAACAAGAAGCGCGGCAGGCAAAACAGGATGGCAGCAAGGCAGGCAGGCAGGCAGGCAGGCAGGAGGTTGGCAGCGACAAACAGGCGTAGCTGAAGGACAGAGTTCAGAGCTTTCTTCTGCATCATGAAACCATAAATTAGTTAGCTTCGAGTTGCTGTGCGCTGGGTGCCACTCTGCCCAAGGGGGCCCGAAGGCACCGAGATGGTCGCATAGACACGCACCACAATGCAGTGCCTGCGGACCACTCGGTGCAGCCACAAAAGCGACCTCAGGTCGACGCGTTTCCCTTTGAAAACGGTGTAGGATAAGAGCGAAACTGCAAAAGCGTGTAGAAACCGGGGTCAGAGGCAGCGCTGTTAGGAGGCGGTTGGTTGGTTGTAAACATGGAGGGGGCAACTGGAAGTAAGTGCGTAACTATACTAGGACCATACTAGTAGAGAAAAGTGAAGTGCGTCGGGTGGGGACGGTGTAGCTGGGGAATATGTGTGGATGGCGGGGTTCGCGTGCGAATGTCAGAAAGTTAACGTGAACCTCAAGTGTACTGGAGCGTGACACAAGGATAATTCTGGTGAATGTGGTCTGGAATGTGAACCGCATGATTGCAAAGCTTGGCGAACGTGGCACCGTGCATGGAGGCGGGCTTTACATTCCCTTCCGCGTCGGAAAGGAGGGTCAGCTTGTGGGCCACAGCCACCATCTGTTGAGAGCTGATCCAAGCCATGGCCGCATATACCTTCCCTTGTTCGGAAACATCGCATATACTGCAAGAGTGCTTCGGTCCTCGACTTATTTCCCTCCTCTGATCCCCTCCTCTGTCGTACAGCCGTACAGCCGTGAATTCCGCACCCCATTTTGTGACGTCCCTTATGCCGCACCTTTGTAAGGACGCATTACCGGACCTGGCGGCGGTGCGCAATGCAGCGGCTGCAGCGACCACCAGCAGCCGCCGTCTTACCCACGAAGAGGCATCCGACCGCTCCGCCGCCGAAGCCCCGGCCGCCTGGGCGGCCGCACATGGACTGGATGCAGCGCGAATCGTAACGGAAGGCCTTTCTCACGATGATGCCGTCGTACAGCCTCCTAATACGGGGCGCTCCTGGGATTGGGCATTACGGCGGCTTGACCAGCACTTGGCACACCCTGCACAGTCGTACATGGCGGCGGCAACTGTGGCAGCGGCGATGCCGCCGTCGCCTGGCCTACGGCGCCAAACGCGACGGGCTCAGGGTGTGGGGAACGATGGCCACAGCAGCAGAGTTGATGGCAGTGGAGAGGGTACCGGGGGCATCCATGGGACGAAGGTCGACTCGGAGGAGATGCCGGAGCGAGAAAGGAACGATTTGGAGGGCGTGGGCGAAGCAGGGCCCTTGCTCCGGCTGGCTCAGCGGGCATTGACGCCTTCAGCGGACGGCGGGGCGGCCTGTGGTGGCGCCAACTTGGCCTGGTATTTACAGTACGGCGATCCACAGCGGCTGAAGCCGGGCGAGGATGGGCAGGCGACGCTACGTCTGCTGCCGAGTGACTTGGAGGGTGTTCCCGGCTGGGGCCGCATGTACTCCTGGGATCTGACGGACGGAACGGGACCCATGGGTCGGCGCTTGGGTGAGGAGGGTCCCCGAGGCTGGGCAGCCGTTATCTCCGGATCCAACCCCTGTTCAGCGTTCCGAGCCTGGCTCAGTGTCACGGTGGACTATGGCACGGTTACTGGCAGCCCTGCCGCAGCGACGGCGCCAGGTGATCAAGGGAGTAAATTGCAGGAGAAATTGCAGACGGCAGCGCGGCGGGCGCTTCCCGCGCGCAGTCGGTCGGTGCGTCACGACGTGGAGGTGACGGGGTTTGCGGCGCCATTGCCCGCGGTGTCCGCGGCGGGCGGATGGCGAACTCGGCTGCAAAGGTGAGTTGTTGAAGTGGTTTCCTACCTACTGATGCGAGCTGACCGTTCAAGACGACGTATGGGAATGCGGCGGGACAGGAGTGCGGAGGGCCCCTGACTGACTGTGGAGGGCCTCCCCTCCATCTATATATACGGCAGGTTAGGGACTGTTAGGTATGCATTTGGCACTGTAGGTTAAGCACTACTGGTAAGGCACGCGCCATTGCACCCGGGGGATCCCGGGATCGAGACCTGTCAGGGTCGTAAATCCTTCCGATAGTGGAAGGCATAGCGCCCCTAGTTGATAGACGGTGGTGACCTGGGATAAAGTTAACCTGCGAGCTGACCAGGAATGGAGTTGGGCCGCTGTCGACCCGGCAGATTCCGTTGGATGCTGGTGGTGGGTGCGGAACCTGAGCGATCCACTGAGAAGTTGGCTAGGGTGACTAGATGAGGGTGCCCCGGAAGGCTACCGGGGAAGGCAGGATTTCGCCGGGTAGCGGCCACGGGTGAAGATATGCCCCCCTGTCCCACACATTATACGGCGATCGTAGCTTAGTCCGTCTGGATCTGCTCAGATCGCACATTGGCTGCATCTACACACCGACTTACTAAACCTACACTTCCTGGATCAGTCTAGACCTGTCGCCCACCTCCCACCTCCCACCTCCCACCGGGTGTTTGTATCGCCTCAGTGAGTGGCAACTCATCAACCAGGGCCGGGAGTACCAGTCGCGAGGTGGCTGGCTGCTGCTGCTGCCCAACTCGTTGGTGCTACCGCTGCTAGAGCGGACCGGTGGGCCCCCACTACCACTACCGCTACCACTGGCCGCCGCCGCCGCCGCCGCTGGAGGCACACGGAACAGGGAGCAGGAAAACGCTACTGCTGGCGATGGACAGGAGGCCGTGGTGGAAGTGCAGTTGACGGTTTGGTTAGCGGAGCCGTCGTACAAACCCGCATTCAGCTTTGTAGCACAGACGCTGGCACCAGTGGTGAGTGCAGAAATAGAATACAATGCAGGTTGGGGAGACCTGGTGCCCTTCACTACTCGTTCTCGATTTCCTGGTTAATCCTCACCTCCTTTGGCATCAGCTTCGCTCGTTCGTGGTTCGTCATTCCCCCCGCATCGTCTCCTTCAGTACTCACCTTCAGTGCTCTTTCCTTCCCTCGTGACAGTCCGGAAGCGGCTCGGACGTGGCGGGACATACATCGCAACGACATCCGGAGCCTCTACGTTTCTGCCTCCCGGAGGTTCCGATGGGGCGACTGGTGGCCATGGCCGGAAACCTGGGGAAGACCTGGCAGGCACCACCACCACCGTCACGGCCACTACCACCACAGCAGCGCCGGCAGCTGTTGGTCCCGTTAGAAGTGCCGTACTTGACTAGCAGCACGTACGATAACCGGGCCCCTAACCCTGTGGCGGGTATCCTGCGATGGTTGGGGCTGTACAAATACACTGCAGTACGAATAACTCGTCTGGACGCGGATGGGCAACCGGTAGTTGAGCTTCAAAGAAGTGGGAGCAGCAGCGGTGGCAGAGCTTGGGCAGACGCCAGAAGAGCAGATGGCGGTGGCAGCGGCGGTGGCCGCGGCGCCGTGCAGTGTTTCTTCCCGACTGTTGTTCTTGTCGGCGGCGGTAATTGTTCCTCTGGCACCCGCATGGCAAGTCTCTTACGGGTAAGTGGCTAGTCGGGTCGCCAAGTCGAATCACAGGAAGTACATGGTGCCTTATGGTGCTCTGTTGACGAATATTTATTATACCTTATGTCTACAATTGATTTTCCAAAATAGAAAAACCAATGCAGCTTATAAGGCCCAATAGAGACGGGTTGGACTTGAGAGCAGATTCGACTGAGGGGACATTACGCCGAAGAGCCGCATGCAGTGTCTGGTTAGGAGGGGGAGTTCGAGGGCGATGCACAGGAAGCGAATGATGGTATCCGCGGCGGTATCAAGTCGATGCCAAACACAGAAGTCGCATCATGATTGGGGTGACCCTTGCGGGCCCTTGGGGCCCCTGATGCCCCTGATGAGAAGGCCCACACTTATTTTTTGGCTATGAACCCACCATACCGCCTAACCAAACCGCATACACCAAACCCTTTGCAGATCAGCACCAACCGCACCCTTCACAGCCTGGAGCCATGCACGACCGACCCATCAGGCTGTTCTTCCGTGACTGCGATCCTGGATCCAGCCTGCCAATACAAACTGGACCTCGTGCCCTACATGGTGGAGCGCCTGGGCCCCCTCCTGCTAGCCCACGTGGGGCACTTGTGGCTGTGGGCACAGCTGGCGGCGTTGATGGCCGTGGCGGCGGCGGCGGAGGCAGTTTCGAGATCGACGGCAGTGATGGCAGCGATTGCGAGGGAAGCACCAAGGCCTGTGGTGGCGGGGACAGTACCAAGCGGGCCGACTTCAGTAGTGAAGCGGTCGTCCTCGGATTCCGTGAAGGAGCCGGCGGGAGGGCTATCTTTGAGAGGCCGCTGGCGGTTTTGGAGCTGGATCATGATCCCTTGGGATGCTGTTGGCGTACTGCAGGTGCGAGAGCAATGTGTGACTGCAGGATCCGGAGGTGGCTGCATAGTAATGTGTAGGCTGAGGCGCTATGCTGGGGTTGAACTGTGCAGGTCTGGTTGCCAGGGCAAGGCGGAGGGCGGTGGAGAAAGGGGAAGCCCCCTGGTCGGTGATAGTGGTCAACTGCAAGCAAGTTCTCAGGATGGATACTGGGTCCTGTCGATTGGCTTATGTTGCCATTACCGGCCTTGCCTTTTCACTTTTGCGCCATCAGCCCGGGGCTCGCTGTTTGCAATACTTGTGCTCCCTTGCGCTCGCTTTCCCCACTGTTGTTTTGTGCTCGCTTTCCCATTTCCGTTCCCCCCTCAGGTGGGGCTGTTGCACCGCAGGGCCCCGGCACTGTTTCTGATCACCGCTGCTGTGGCCACCGTCGCCACCTCGTTGCTGCTGCACACTCCCTCGTGGCCACAGCCGCATCTGCCTTCCGAGCTGCCGCACAAACTGCAGCCAGCCAACAGTGCCGATGACAACGGTTTTGGTGAGATCTGGAACCTCATCCAGCGCCTAAGCACCCTCACTTGGCCTGCCTTACGGAAGACGGCCCAAGTAGCCGGTCTGTGCCCGCAGCCACACCTGCACAACTGTGGCTGGTCCGCCTTGTCATCACGAGGAATAATGGGCCTGGGACTGCTAGCCCCTCTTGCCGCATCGCTGTCACAGCAGATGCCACTGGGGTTGCAAGGTCTGCTGGCTCCGTTACTGCCGGATCAGCCACTGGTGGTCCTTCCTGAGGCAGCTGCAGGCGAGTTCCTCTCCGTCTTGGACCGGCTGGCCCTGGCGGCCACCTCGACACTGCTGGTCTGGCTGATAGCGGCAATCCTGCAGGGTGCCATTGCAGCGGTGGCGATCCCGGCAGCCTGTGCTGCAGCCTGCTCAAAACTGCTCGTCTGGCTGCTGTACAGCATTCTTTATTGGCCGTTGATGCTCGTCGGACGTCTGCATCGCATTATAAAAGCGCCATTGATGTTCCTCCGACGGCTGGTGCTCTGGCCAAAGGACAGGAGTTGCAGCACTGCTGCTGCTGCCGCCACCACTGCTTGGGAGGCGGCGGTGCGCCGCATGATGATATTGCTAGTGCCGCTGGCGGCCCTCACAGTTCTGTCGGGAGCACCGTCAGCGATCCCCAGTCTGGTGCTGTTGGTGTCCGTCCTCAACCTGGCCATGTCCCTCAGTGTTGGCCAGGTCACACCCCAACCGGGGCCAGCAGCTGCTGCATCGACAGCCATCCAGCTGGAGTCGGCGGCTTCCTTGCAGCTGGCGGAGCGGCGCTGCTATGTGGCGTGGCTGCTGTACTACGCCACGTACGGCACCTGTGCTGCACCGGCGGCTGCAGCGGCCCTGCGGTGTGTGGTGCGGCGGCCGGGTGCTGTGGTTGACCTGTTCTCTGCTGTAGCCGGGGTAATAGCGTGGGTCCTGGAGCGGTGGTGGGAAGGTCAGGGCCCACAGATGGTCCAGTCAGGTGTACGGGGGGCGCATGAATCAATGGTAAGAACTGCAGTAGCAGCACATCCGCATCTCGTCAAGCTTCTCTCCAGGCCAGTGCAGGCGCTGGCGTGGGGCCTAGAGACGATGTATAAAGGGAGGGGCATTGAAGTGCTCCATGATGCACTGCATGGGCCAATGAGCACAGCGGCACCGGCCGTGGTAGCATGGCCTCTCTCAGTTGGAGCAGCGGGGTATGTCTTGGCAGCTGCACATTGCATGCTATTAGCTTCGCAGGCTGCAGCCGGCAGGTGGGCAGGGCATGAACCCCGGAGACTGTGTGCAATCAGTCCGGTGGCATCAGTGCCAGCAGTGGCTGGCTGCTGGCTGTTGGCTCTTGGCTGGTGGCTGGGTTCAGTGGATGCCGCGCATGTGACGGTGGGGTCGATGGCGGCGGCACATTTCATGCTGCTTTTGATGGGTTGGTGATTGGGTTGGTGGGATGTTGTAGTAGCTGGTACACAGTACAGCACACATAACGTCTACAAATACGCGCTCAGTTCTCCACCAGCATCTCGAGAGGCCATAATACCTTCTATAAAAAGTCATGCTACCTTCTAAAGCCCTGCATTGAGCCTCAACATGCATTACCATCCCCAGCCAGCACACCCACACATTACTTGAGCAGAAAAAAATGGTCAATTTAGAGCATCAAATCATAGTATTCCAAAAATCAAGTTTTGCCATAGCAGCTTATATCTTAAAATTAATATTTTAACTTTAGCATAAAAAGTTTTATTAATTTCAAGTATCCTTATTTCAGAAAAATACTTGTGGACAAATGATCCTGAGTTACACGTGATCCCTCTCTTTAAATGTTACGGGGTGGTATAGCTTCACCAGCGGCCCCCTTTCCCGAGGCATTTCCCTGCTCTCCCCTGCTAGAGGGGCACCCTAATCCGTTCACCCCATCCGACTTGAGAATGTATTCGTTGGGTTCAGCAACTCACCACCCGCATTCAACCAAATCTAGCGGATCAACGGCACCTCAACTTAGTTCCTGGTCAGCTCATAAGTTAATATTATCACGTCCTACATCGTCCTTAAGATTGGGGGCCACCTCCCATTTCAGCACATCTCGCACACCCGAGAGGTCGGCAGGCAGTTTTGAACCCGGACATTGCGGGAGCAGAAGTCAGGCCGTAATCTCTGCCAGCCGCCTTAACCTCTGCCAGCCGCCAGCCGCCTCCCCCCGTATGACACCAGCCATTGTGTGCATCGGATCATAATGTAGGCCTTGCTCAATGCTGAAGCTATCCAAGTCCAAAGGTGCACAGTGGTGTGGGCGCTGCCAGGAGGGTGGGGAAGGGGTCCTTGATTCCATTGTGAGCACCAGCGCTTCCAACATGCACTCGTGGAACGCCACCATACCTTCTTAATATCATCTTAATATCATCTTAGTGCTACCCACTTCATATGTTCTTCATAGCTACTTGGTAACATTCTTAATAGGCCGCTTAGTAGGTCACTTAGCACCATACTAACTGCCCTCGAAGCGCTTAGTACTGAATACCAAGTCCTCCAAACAAATATGAAGTAACATTTATCAAGAACTTCAATATTATACCAATCACTGGGTACTTAAGTATTTACGAAGTACTGTAAACAAATACACATGTACTGTGTACACAGTACACATGTAAGAAGTATGATGTGTGAAACAGGGGGGTGTATCTTCGCCCGTGGCAGCAGCTACCCTGCGAAACCCTGCCTTCCCCGGTATTTCGGGGCACCCTCATCCAGTCACCCTAGTCAACTTCTCAGTGGATCGCTCAGGTTCCGCACCCACCACCAGCATCCAACGGAATCTGCCGGGTCGACAGCGGCCCAACTCCATTCCTGGTCGGCTCGCAACTTTATCCCAGGTCACCACCGTCTATCAACCAGGGGCGCAATGCCTTCCACCATCGGAAGGACTTTTGACCCTAATTGGTATCGATCCCGGGATCCCGAGGGCAATGGTCGCGCCTTACCAGTAGTGCCAAACCCTAGCAAGAAATATGTAGCATAGACTATCAAGTACTTCATAAATGTCAACACTACACCAGCTACTGACATACTAAGGTGCTGATCCGACTGCTGTCAGACACACTATCCTAAAAGCACTCGTGTTCACACAATAACATGGATAGTCGGTCGCTATGGTCAGCCTGCACCTGGTGTCATCCTATACCCACACATCTTTTACCTTTAGAAGATCTCAACACTGGGCAGCACCTTTGCCCGCGCCCTCGGCCCTCCACCATTTTCACCCGGCCCCACATCCTCCACCACTGCCGGCAGAGGCACCTCCCACCACCCGCCCAGAGCCAACCCCACTGCCCCCTGGCATTCTAGATGACTGCAATCAGTGCCACCCTATGCTACTTATAGAAATCCGGTTCAGGGACAGTGCCAACTGCATACAACACCACCATGCTAGTGGTGAGGCAGTACTCAGTGTATATATGTACTCAGTATATAATTATACACCTTATACACCCACCGACAAGGCAACAAACGTGTACCAGGAAGAGGCTTCTTGAGCTGAGTTGGCCAGCTCGGCGGCAATCTCCTCATCCATCACGTGCCGCCAGTCGCCTGCATGTGGACCTGAGGTGGCCTTGGCATACGAGTAAGGCTCAGTAAATCCAGCAGAAGTTGCAGCATTGATTGACTCAGCCAGTAACAGTACGACCGGATTCGTCCAGAATTCAATTCAAAATTCAACTCAACAAGGATGTTTGCCTTCCTTAACTTTCGGATGCGAACACTGTCAGTCAGGTGTTGAAGGGGCTGCGATCTTCCTACAAGCTGGGCACCGAGTTCTCAACATTTTTTTGGGCGAGGCCCCGGGCGCGAAGCGCCATTCGGGGGGCCGAGCCCCCCGGGTTCACTGCTGTCAGTCAGTCAGTCAGTCAGTCAGTCAGTCAGTCAGTCAGTCAGTGGCTTACATATCTCGCCCCGCAAAAAATAGCGTTTGAATGCTATATCCATTCTATAACGAAATGCCAAAGGAGACATTCCAGATAAATCGGAGCGCGAAGATAGCTTTCCATGGCTCCGAGTTAAACATAAAGTTACATATCTCGCTCCGCAAAAGATTAAATGTAGAAGCTATATCCATTCTACATCCACCTGCCAAAGGAGAAATTCCAGATAAATCGGAGCGCGAAGATAGCTTTACATGGCTCCGAGTTTGACATAAAGTTACATATCTCGCTCCGCAGAAGATTGAATGTAGAAGCTATATCCATTCTATATCGAAATGCCAAAGGAGACATTCCAGATGAATCGGAGCGCGACAAAGATAGCTTTCCTGTAAGTGGCTGCACCGGGGCCGAGCCCCTTTTCGGCTTTGAAAAGCCGCCCCCCTAGTCCATCAGATTTAGCTCCCTTGGCATCTCCCTGAGTATTATTTGCCTGGTGTTATGATGTTTTTACAGGGTGGTATAGCTTCACCAGCGGCCCCCTTTCCCGAGGCATTTCCCTGCTCTCCCCTGCGAGAGGGGCACCCTAATCCATTCACCCATCCGACTTGAGAATGTATTCGTTGGGTTCAGCAACTCACCACCAGCATCAAACTAAAACTAGAGGATCAACGGCGCCTCAACTTAGTTCCTGGTCAGCTCACAAATTGCTATAATCACGTCCTACACCGTCCACAAGATGGGGGGCCACTTCCAAATCCGACACCCCTCACACACCGAGGGGGCGGCAGGCGAATTTGAACCTGGACCCTCCGGGAGCAAAAGTGGCCTTTACTTCTGTCTTATACAGATGCTACTCCAATGACTTAAGTTCTTCCGTAACATCTATATCGTGCCCAGTATCTTCGCCGGCATTCCCTTTAGTAACAGTCAGCACCAGCTGCCACCACTGTCGATTCTTCAACAGGTTATGAGCCTTGGCAACTATTCCTCGATTGGTTATTTCTTTTCCTAATCAACAATGGTGAAGGACAAACCTGATGAGCCGCTGGACCTCCACAACTCTTCAACGTGGCAAATTCGGTTTAGCGCGATGTGCATGGAGCTTGGGCTTGAGCAGACTTTGCACAACAAGCCGTGCAACGAGGAGCATATTCGACAATCACGGAAGGTCATCAATTTGCTGATTAAGGACGTGAAGGACCTTCATCTGCTGATGGTCACAGGTGCCGTAAATGCAAAGGAGGCTTGGGATGCCTTGGGCTCGATGTTCACTGCAAACAACAACGCCCGCAAGGTGGCTCTACGCCAAGAATTCAGCCATGTTAAGATGGTCGACGGCGAGCCACTTCCGAAGTACTTTGCGTGTGCGAGGCAGCTTCAAATTGACTTATTGGGAGTCGGCCACATGATTAGTGACTCCGAGCTGGCATATATTGTACTTGTTGGTCTACCCAGTCGGTACAGCGTGGTTAGCATCATGGTTATGATGGCGATTTGGACATGGCGAGCATCACCTCAAAGCTTCTGGCTATCGAGACGGCTAACGGTGGGTAGGGCAAGCCTACCGAGCTGACAGCTTTTGTGACTGTCGGCAGTTCGATGTTCTGTGTTTCGAGTTTTGGTTATGGCAGCCAGGGGCCGGCTAGCAACAGCTTGGGAAACAGTCGGAAGCAGATCGTCTGCTACTACTGCAACAAGGCTGGGCACGCATCAAGGACTGCAGGCAGCTTAAAGTGCTGAAGCAGTTGTCCATTTCCGGCAATAGTAAAAGTAAGGGTGGTGGCAGCAGTGGCGGCAGTGGTGCTAGCAGCAGTAAGTCTGGTTCAGGAGGATCAGCCAGGGGACCAGGAGTCCCAAGGCAGGTCACATTCATGGCTTACAATGGTGAGCGTCCGAAGGGATGGTTTCTGGACTCAGCATCAACACATCACATCACCTACCACTGCTCTGAGTTGCTTAACATGCACTTGTTGGAGCTGTGGGAGTGCTTCAACATCATGGGCATCAAGGGTCAAGCTTTGCATCCAACGGTGGTCGGCTCACTCATTATTTGGTCAAACATCAACTACAAAAAGGCCATTTTTTTCAAGAAGGACTACATCAACGAGGAGTCAAGGTCTTGTCAGTTCACATCATCGATGATCATGGTGGTAGTGTTGTCTTCAGTGGCAGACGTGTTGTACACCTTAACCTATAGGCACCGTGATCATTGTGTTGAGGTAATGGTCCTCTCCCAACTCGTGTGGTTGTCGACCAGGGGATTTGGCCCCGGGTCTGTGACTGACTATTGGGGGAGACTTACCCCAGAACTTTATGGGACTACCGATGCATATCCGGTAGCTAAGTGATAGACATTTGGCCAGGGCAACCGCCTGGGTATGCATCCAGATAGTGTTGTCGCAGCATAGGTATATTGCGCAGCTGTTGGAGCGTCATAGGATGATTGACGCCAAGCCGAGGTCTACCCCTTTGCCTCCGGGCTTTAGGTACACTCCTAAGGGGGACGGAGAGGAGCTGCTGGGCAATCCCACCGAGTATAGGGCTTTGGTGGGAGAATTGAACTATCTGGCGACGAACACGCGGCCTGACATTTCATATGCATTGAGCGTTTTGTCCCGGCATATGGCCGCACCCACGAAGACTGCCATGAACTTAGCAACTGGCGTTCTGCGTTACCTGGCGGGGACTCGCGAACTAGGATTGCGTTTTGGGGGTGTTGGCGACGTTGCTATGTCCGGGTACAGTGATTCTGACTGGGCAGGAGACCCAGTTACGCGGCGTTCTACGTCCGGTTACGTATTCACTCTTAATGGGGCTGCGATTAGCTGGAGCAGCCAACTTCAACGTACTGTGGCGGCTTCGTCGGTGGAGGCTGAGTACCAAGCTACAGCGGCGGCTGTTCGTGAGGCTTTGTGGCTTCGCAAGCTGATGGTTGATTTGAGCTTGCCTGAGAGCGCGGTGAAAATCCAGATAGACTCCCAGGGGGCGCTTAGCTTGGGAAACAACCCGATTACGTCTGCTCGGTCGAAGCACATCGACGTGCAGCATCACATAGTGCGTGAGAGGGTGAATAGCGGTGAGGTGCAGTTGGAATATTGCCCTACGGAGTGGATGGTTGCGGATGTACTAACGAAGGCTCTGGGCGAGGTGAAGTTCAAACGTTGCCAAGATGCTATGGGCCTTGTGTGAAGTGTGCAGGTGAACTTGGTACTCGTTGGGATACGGCCCGAGGGGGCGTGTTGAGGAAACGGTCCTCTCCCAACTCGTGTGGTTGTCGACCAGGGGATTTGACCCCGGGTCTGCGCCTGACTAATGGGGAAGACTTACCCCAGAACCTTATAGGGCTACCGATGCATATCCGGTAGCTAAGTGATAGACATTAGGGCACCGTCTGGACGGCGCAGTGAGATCGCGGAATGTACGTGCAGTTAGATCGCGGAATGTATGAGTTTTCCGCTAGCGCCGGTATTTAGGGCGGTGACAGCGCCTATTAGTTTATCTCACAACGATCGGTATTCCTACCAGGAATCTCCTCAAGTCCTGCCGAACGCTTATAATACTCTTTACATAACTTGTAACGTTTTATCGTGCTAAATATCTTCGCCGCCGGCAATTCTTCCGAGATAACAATCAGCGTTAGCCGTCACCGTCGCCAATTCTCCAATAAACACGACCAGTGACAGTGCGACCAGGTTCGTTTCGCTACCATTCGCCAGGGCGTTTACACTCTCTAACTGGGTACCTAGTTCCCGCCATTTCCACATCAGGCTGATTGATTCCTTGCCCGTTCGCACTGCTGGAAGGTCCAGCCCCAGCCGGCGCCCCCTCGCCACCCAAATAAGGCGATCCTTCGCCGACAGTATTGCCTGATGTTCCTTCGCCAGCCCTAGGCAGCGACCCCTCACCAGGCAAGTTAGTGTGAACATCCTCCTCCTCATCGGCATCGGACCCATAATCGGAGTCCCCGGCATCATGCCGCCGGCCGACATTAGACTCATCAAAGCGGACGTTAGAAACTACGGCAATAATGCCATCCTCGTACAGCACACGGTACTGTCCTCCGTTCCCGTATCCGACAAGTATTCCACGCCTGCTCACCGGATCGGACTTGTCGCGTTTGACGTCAGGTACATGGACGTAGGCGACGCACCCCAAAAACTCGAAGATGACCGACGTTAGGACGGACGTTGAAGAAAGCTTCATACGGCGTGACAGTTGACCCAGCAGTTGGCGACACATTCCTGATGTAATTGGCTGTCGCCAACACTTCCGCCCATAATGACTTAGGTAGACCGGACTCCACAAGCATAGCCTTGGTTTTGTCTAGGAGAGTGCGATTCAAACGTTCCGCAGCTCCGTTCTGCTCAGGGGTGTAGCCTACCGTAGTTCCGTGTACAATACCCCTGGACGCGAAAAAGCCCTTCGTGCGAGTATTAATGAACTCCCCGCCACGATCCGTACGCACCTCCTTAACCTGCCTGCCAGAAGCGCGCTCCAGTTCCGCTATCATTACCACCATCTTCTGATAGACCTCCTCCTTGGTTGCTGTAAACGCAACAGCTGAAAGACCAGTATGGTCGTCAAGCAGAGTTGTCACGCAACGTGAACCACGAGGCGAAGGTTTTGGCATAGTCCACACACATCCAGTCCACACACATCCATGTGGATTAATGCTAGTGGCTGTGCTGCTTTATGCCCTGTTAGCGGAAAAGGACCACGTGTATGCTTTGCAAGAACGCAAGTCTCACACACACACGCGCTGGCTGATTGTATGCTGTGTCGGTCAATATCGAACCCAGTTACCATATTATGACGCAGCAACGCCTCAAGGTTGCTGTATCCCAAGTTGCCATACCGTCGGTGCCAAAGTGCTGCACGTTCAGCTCCGATACCCACGGCAGCACACACTGCATCACCACCAGAAGGTATCCTGTTGATGTTGATGTTGTTACAGGGTGGTTAAGCTTCACCAGTGGCCTCCTTCCCGAGGCAATTCCCTGCTCTCCCCTGCAAGAGGGGCACCCAAAGCCATTCACCCCATCCGACTTCAGAGTGTACTCTTTGAGTTTGGCAACTCACCACCAGCATCCAACCAAACCTAGCGGATCAACGGCGTGTCAACTTAGTTCCTGGTCAGCTCGCGAGTTGATTTTATCACGTCCTATACCGTCCACAAGATGGGGGGCCACCTCCCATTTCATCACCTCTCAAACACCCCGAGAGGTCGGCAGGCGGATTTGAACCCGGACGCGCCGGGACGTGACGGGAGCAGAAGCCAGACCTTAACCTCTGCCAGCCGCCTGCCTGATGTTGTATGCTACGAACGCTACCTGACGCGGAACACCTTGCCCCCTAGCTGATTCACCGGATCCTGGCTTGCTGCCGCTAGCTACGCTGCCACTAGCTCCGTTGCCACTGTTGCTGTAGCCACCCTTATATCCAGATTTTGACGACTGCTTGAGCGCTTTAAGCTGCCTGCAGTCCTTTACCACGTGCCCATGTTGAGGAAACGGTCTTCTCCCAACTCGTGTGGTTGTCGACCAGGGGATTTGACCCCAGGTCTGTGCCTGACTAATGGGGAAGACTTACCCCCAGAACTTTAAAGGGCTACCGATGCATATCCGGTAGCTAAGTAATAGACATTTGGGCACCGTCAGGACGGCGCAGAGAGATCGCGGAATGTACGTGCAGTTAGATCGCGGAATGTACGAGTTTTCCGATAGCGCCGGTATTTAGGGCGGTGACTGCGCTTATTTGTTTATCTCACAACGATCGGTATTCCTCAAAGGAATCTCCTCAAGTCCTGCCTAACGCAATTTACAGTTTTTTACATTACTTGAAATGTTACAGAGTGGGAGGCTTCTGGGCCGCTTTACCACATTGTCAGTTCTACGATCATTTATCACCTTATAGCACCATCCACCACTACCACACTGTCTTCGCCATACGAACTGTAAGTCCAAGGCGGCGGATCCAGCCTTCAGAGACCCGTCCTCATCCATTCACCCGGAGGGTTCGGCAATCGCCACCAATCCAGCGTGCGAATCTGGTCCATCAACTGTGACCTCAACTCCACATCTCAGCAGCTAGCCATAATCTCGCGCTCCCGACAAATTCGGGGATCTCCCCAGGAATCGAACCCTAAGATATTGAACACGATAAACTGATACAAGTAATGTAAGAAGTAGTATTATGCGTTAGGCAGGACTTTAGGAGATTCCTTTGAGGAATACCGATCGTTGTGAGATAAACAAATAAGCAAACATCTATGTGAACTAGTGCTAGTGGCTGAGCTGCTTTGTGTCCTGTTAACGGAAAAGGACCTCGTGTCTGTTTTGCATAAACGCAGGTCTCACAAACACCCGTGCTGGCTTTTTGGAAACTGTGCTGGTCGACGTCAAATCCCATTACCATATTGTGCGCAGCAACACCTCGAGGTTGCTGTAGCCAAGATGTCCGTAACACCGATGCCAAAGTGTTGCACGCTCCGTCTTGGAATTCACAGCGGTGCACGTTGTACCATGTCCGTTGTCACAGTAGCTCGTATTCTGCGTCCTCCTGATGGTGCCTGTACTTCCACCTCGATAGCAAATGGGGTAGAGATCACCGTCCCGTTCACCGGTCAACACTAAATGATTTTGCAAGTATACCTGTACTTGACCGTCACCGAAGACGACGCTACCTCCGCGATCGTCGATGATACGGACGGACAAAATCTTTACCATCGCCTCCTCGTCAACGTAGACCCTTTTAAATGTGATGGCTTGATTGTCGTTGACATTAGATCGAATGGTAAGCGATCCAACCTCCGTCGGACGCAGTGATTGACCCTTAATGCCCACAATGCTGAAGCGTTCCCAAGGCCCCAACACACGTGCATTGTGTAGTTCGGATCGGTCGTAAGTGACGGGGTGAGTAGATGCTGAGTCCAGAAACCATTCCGTCGGACGCTCGCTGTTGTATGCCACGAACGCTACCTGCCGCGGAACTCCTGGCCCCCTAGCTGATCCACCGGATCCTGGATTGCTGCCGCTAGCTCCGCTGCCACTGTTGTTGTAGCCACCCTTATTGACGACTGCTTGAGCGCTTTAAGCTGCCTGCCGTCCTTTACCACTTGCCCAGGCTTATTACAGTAGTAGCAGATGAGTTGTTTCCGACTGTGTCCCGAGCTGCTGCTAGCCGGCCCCCGGCTGCCATAACCAGAATTAGAAGCGCCGAAAGTCGAACCGCCGAGAGACGTGAAGGCTGCCGACTCGGTAGGCTTGTCCGACCTACCGTTAGCCGTCTCGATAGCGAGAAGCTTTGCTGTGACGCTCGCCATGTCCAAATCGCCGTCACGCATCAGTAGTGTTGTCGTCACCACGCTGTACCGATTGGGTAGACCAACTAAGACGGTATACGCCAGCTCGGAGTCGTTGATTACGTGGCCGAAACCCAACAAGTCCGTTTGCAGCTGCCTCGCACGTGCATATACTTCGAAAGTGGCTCACAGTCAACCATCTTGAAGCGGCTGAATTCTTGGCGTAGAGCCACCTTGCGGGCGTTGTTGTTGGCAGCGAACATCAAGTTCAAGGCATCCCAAGTCTTCGCGTTGGCTGCACCGGTGACCATCGGCAAATGGTGATCCTTAACGTTCTTGATAAGCAGATTGATGACCTTCCGTGATTGATGAATCTGCTCCTCGTTGCACGGCTCGGCGAGCAAAGACTGCTCAAGCCGAAGCTCCATGCACATCGCACTAAACCGTCGGTGTTACGGACATTTGGGCTACAGCAACCTCGAGGCGTTGCTGCACCACAATATGGTAATGGGATTTGACGTCGTCCAGCACAGCTTTCAGAAAGCGAGTACGTGTGTTTGTGAGACCTGCGTTTTTGCAAAACAGACACGAGGTCCTTTTCCGCTGACAGGGCACAAGGCAGCCCAGCCACTAGCATTAGTTCACATGGATGCGTGTGGACCTATGCCTGAACCTTCGCCTAGTGGTTCTCGCTACGTGACAACTCTGCTTGACGTCCATACCGGTCTTTCAGCAGTTGCGTTTACAGCGACCAAGGAGGAGGTCTATCTGAAGATGGTGGTAATGATAGCGGACCTGGAGCGCGCTTCTGGCAGGCAGGTTAAGGAGGTTCGTACGGATCGTGGCGGGGAGTTCATTAATACTCGCACGAAGGGCTATTTCGCGTCCAGGGGTATTGTTCATGGAACTACGGTAGGCTACACCCCTGAGCAGAACGGAGCAGCGGAACGTTTGAATCGCAAGACACAAGTTATGCAAGTCTTGGTATCTCATCTTAGGATGGATCGGTATTCCTTAACAGGAATCTCCTAAAGTCTTCTTTCCGTTCACCATTAACCCACAGACTTTAACCCTTATGTCGCGACCAGTCTCCTTGCGTTCATATTCTTAACAGGGATCGCTGCCTAGGGCTGGCGAAGGGATACCAGGTAGCACCGTCCGCGAGGGATCGCCGCACTTGGGTGGCGAGGGGGCGCCGGCTGGGGCTGAACCATCCAGCAGTGTATTGAAGAATCGACTGCGGTGGCAGCTGGCGGCGACTGTTATTTCGGAAAGGAATACCGGCGTGTTCGTCGCCAGATAGTTCAATCCTCCCACCAAAGCCCTATACTCCGTGGGATTGCCCAGCAGCTCCTCTCCGTCCCCCTTAGGAGTGTACCTAAAGCCCGGAGGGTAGATCTCGGCTTGGCGTCAACCATCCTATGACGCTCCAACAGCTGCTCAATGTACCTATGCTGCGACAACACTAACTCACCCGACTTCTCCCTCCTAATCTCCATGCCCCCAAACACCTTCGCTTCTCCAAGGTCACGCACCCTTAAGACCTTCACAATTGCGGCTTTAATTTCCCGGACCATTTCCGGGTCTTCTGACGCAACAATGGGGTCATCTACGTGCACCAAAGCAATCCCCACGCTCGTCCATAATAATGAACATCGCCGGATCAGACTTCGAAGGATAAAGACCCAGCTTGGCGAACTCTGCTGATATCTTTTCATACCAGCAACGGGGTGCCTGCTTCAAACCGTAAATAGACCTCTGCAGCTTGCACGCAAGCGACCGGTCACTGGATACATACCCAGGTGGTTGCTGTATCCACAACTCCTCCTTCAACTCGCTGTTCAAAAATGCAGTAGACACATCGAGCTGGTGTACCGTCATGTTCCGCGCTGCGGCAACTGCTAATAAAGCACGTAATGACGAACCGAGGTAGGGGCAAACAACTCCCCATAATCAATCCCCTCGCGTTGCTCGAAACCCTTCGCAACCAATCGCGCCTTAAAACGCTCCACGCTGCCGTCATCGTTGTACTTAACCTTATACACCCAACGACACGGCAATAAATGAGTACCAGGAGGTGGCGTCTTCAGCTCCCAAGTACTGTTAGCCATCTGGGCGGCGATCTCCTCGTCCATCGCACGCCGCCAATCGTCTGCATGAAGACTTGCAATGGCTTCCGCAAACGAATTCGGTTCAGGAATAACAGCAGAGAAAGTAGCATTAACGACCAGTAACAGTGCGACCAGGTTCCGCCACCATTCGCCAGGGCGTTTACGTTCTCTAACTGGATACCTAGTTCCCGCCATTTCCACATCAGGCTAATTACTTCCTTGCCCGTTCGCACTGCTGGAAGGTCCAGCCCCAGCCGGCGCCCCCTCGCCACCCAAATGCGGCGATCCCTCGCCGACAGTATTGCCTGATGTTGTTGAGGAAACGGTCCTCTCCCAACTCGTGTGGTTGTCGACCAGGGGATTTGACCCCGGGTCTGCGCCTGACTAATGGGGAAGACTTACCCCAGAACCTTATAGGGCTACCGATGCATATCCGGTAGCTAAGTGATAGACATTAGGGCACCGTCTGGACGGCGCAGTGAGATCGCGGAATGTACGTGCAGTTAGATCGCGGAATGTACGAGTTTTCCGCTAGCGCCGGTATTTAGGGCGGTGACAGCGCCTATTAGTTTATCTCACAACGATCGGTATTCCTACCAGGAATCTCCTCAAGTCCTGCCGAACGCTAACAATATTCTTTACATTACTTGTAACAGTTTATCGTGCTAAATATCTTCGCCACCGGCCCTCCCCCCCCTCCCGGAGTGCCTATGCCCCGGAGTGGAAGTTGGCTAACGAACTACGGCGAGGCCAGGAACACCAATTGAGTTAATTATTGCTTTTCTTTATAGCTTAAATTTTGCACAAAGCGGTCATACTTTGGTAGATGGAAACTGCGACTGCCGGACAGAGGTCACACATTTACATAATGCCAAATGAACGGACTACAGAAACTGCATAGCTAAAGAAAAGTTATTGCTTTAACTAGTTTAGCAAAGAGCTTAACTAGTTTAGCAAGAGCGCGGGCACCTCCGATTTCGACCTCAGGTTGGCCGATGATGATGACAGGACTTCTCGCTTTGTACCCATCCAAAAGCACCGAAACGCATAGGATTGTTGTGGAATCTAGCACATGCAAGACATTGCGTGGTCGACGTTAAGGGGGCGCATGATGCCCCGGCAGCGCTTTCTGGGCCTCCAGGAGCCCCAAAACGGATTGTCTAGGATCGATCCATTGCAGATAGATCGTAGGCGCTGGTCTGACGGTCATAGGGCTCATAGCAGCTGGATGGCTTTCAGACTGCCGGTCATGGGAACCCGGGAGGCGTGCTGTTGGTGCGGGGCAAACCAGGGCTGTCGGGTGACCGGCGGACATGGATGGGTGCACCACCAATTGATATACACACAGGGACGTATTCTAATCGGGGCGCTCGGCGGTACTCCGCCTGGAGCAAGCAGGTTCAACTCCTGCCGTCCTGTTCCTTTCATCATCCTCCCACAAAGAGTCCCGGGGACCAGTCGGGTGGTTATGACGATGCGGTGGCGGCTGCGGTGGTGGCGGTGGCCGCTGGCTATCACGGTGCGCCCGTCACCGCTGCGGCAGCGGCAGCAGCGACGACCAGCCTGGTGGCGCAGTGCAGCAGTGCGGGCCCCGGGTGGGGCTTGTACGGGAGGGGATATGGCGGGGACCAGTCGGGTAGCTACTAAGGTGGCCATGGGGGTTTTACGACCAGTGACATGCATGGCCTGGGACTGCAGCTACCAGCTACATGGCGGGGTGACGAGTGGGGCGCTCTTGTTTGGTGGGCGAAACCCTGGAAGGGGTGCACAACGCACAGCAGGTCCCGGGTTACGGCAGTGGATCTCAGGATCGAGGTGTAGTGGTGACGGGATCAGCAATGTTGCCAGTGTCGGCAATGTCTCCGAGTGGGGATGTGGGCACGGAGGGGGGCGTAGGTGACACGTCCACAGCGGATTGGACAGGCGGGCTTTACTAAAATCATAATTGGATACGGTGGGAGGGTGGTGAGCATGCCGATTGAAGCGGAGGCATGAGGACGACGGGCAGTGCTGGCTGACATTTACACAACACCGGTGCCAGCGGAACAATGTATGTGGGATGTGGCGGTTGGAAAAAAGGAGTAGGCTCATGGCGGCTGCAATGAAACAAAGGACATGCGGACCCAGGCTGGGGACCTCCTGGCGGAGAAAGGCCCAAGACACGCTGTAACGGATTTTTTGGGTTTGCGCAACTTTGGGAGAAGAGAAAACAGGCGGGGCCTTCAGGCGTGGTTCAGTAGAGGGGGATTCCCCCGGCTGCCGCCGCACACATCACGAGCCAGGATAGGTGTGCCAAGACCTCAAGCGGGGCTTACAAGGTGGGGGGACCATTGGGGGGTTGGTCGGCCTATGGGTCCACGGTAATCATAATTCACTCATGGCTCTCCATGGCAAACGTGTAGGCCCGTGAGCTTAGCCATTTGCCTCATGCGAATCAACGAACAGGCTGTAATCCTGCGACTGCTCGCCTCTCTTTCACTCTACAAAGCGGCTCTT